>NW_006921638.1:5067403-5069902 GCF_000298275.1 Orycteropus afer afer | reverse complement strand
TCTGTAACTACACAGTCTTTTCCCTCTTTTTGTTTGTAGTTGTCCTCACTCTCCAATTGATGTCTCTGGTTCCCTGTTTACAGTCTTGTAAGCTCATTTTACTTTGGATATATCCATAGCTGTGGTTTCTTGGTTATGTTATCTTGTGTATTAATGGTCAGTTGTTATTTGGGCCCTAAATTTTAAAGAGTAGACTTTCAAAGGGTTTTCTAGTCCAGACGTACCAAGTAATGTATGAAAGTTTAGGTCTTTGGTTGTTTTTTTTTTTTAAATTGTGATTTGGGTGAAAGTTTACAGAGCAAATTCACTTTCCATAAGCAGTTCACATACACTTTGTCTCATGACATTGACTACAATTTATCCCAATGCAACAGCTCCCCTCCCAATTCCTCCCAAGAGTTACCTCTTCCCTGTGTCCATCCCTCCATGCACTCCTGACCCCTGAGCTGTCTCCCTGTGCATAAGCAGCCCTTCTTTCTCCCATGATTGTTCTCTCGAAAGTTTAGTATTTTATGGTCAGTTTCTGTCATCATTATTAGATAGGAGTGGTGAAGTTAATATTTAATTATTTAGCTTGAAGCAGTTAAACTTAATTGGATATGGTTGTGTCTGAGCTGTATTATGATTATGATGATTTAATTTCCAAGCTGTTCAATCAATTAATGTTCAATCTTAGTTTTCTCCACATTATCTCCGACAGAGAATCACTGGTAAGTGGATTTCTAATATCCCTCTGGTGAGATGATGACAGGACAAGTTGAGAATCACTAGTTTAGATGAGTATCTAGGTAACATATTTTGTCCTCTGCTTAGAAATCTTTATTTTTCCCTACTCCTTGGTGCATTAAATTGCTGTTACAGGACCGATGATTATTATTAACTCTGGCCCATGAGATAGAAATCCAAGCTGCACTGAAGGAGTTGGTGAAAAACAAGGCTCTAGGAATTGATGGAATACCCACTGAGATGTTTTAACAAATGAATGTAATACTGGAAGCCCTCACTTGTTTATGCCAAGAAATTTGGAAGACAGCTAGCTACCTGGCCAACCAAGTAGAAGAGAGTCATATTTGTGCCCATTCCAAAGAGAGGTGATCAAATAGAATGCAGAAATTATCAAACAATATCATCAATATCACATGCAAGAAAAGTTTTGCGGAAAATAATATTGAAACCAGTTGCAGCAGTACATTGACAGGCAATGGCCAGAAATTCAAACCAGTTTTAGAAGGGACATGGAACGAGGGATATCACTGCTGCTGTCAGATGATCTTGCCTGAAAGCAGGGAATACCAGAAAGATGTTCACCTGTGTTTTATTGACTTATGCAAAGACATTCAACTATGTGGATAACAAATTATGGATAATGTTGTGAAGAATGGGAATTCCAGAACACTTAATTGTGCTCATGAGGAAGCTGTACATAGCTCAAAAGGCAGTCATTCAAGCATAACAATGGGATACTGCATGGTTTAAAATCAGGAAAATATGCATCAGGGTTGTATCCTTTCACCATACTTTACTCAGTCTGTATTCTGAGCAAATAGTCCAAGAAGCTGGACTATATGAAGGACAAAACATCAGGGTTGGAGGAAGCCTCATTAACAATCTATAATATGCAAATGACACAACTTTGCTTGCTGAGAGTGAAGAAGACTTGAAGCACTTATTGATGAAGATCAAAGCCTACAGCCTTCAGTGTGGAGTACATTTCAACAAAAAAAAGCAAAAATCCTCACAACTGGACCAATAAGAAACAGCATGATAAATGGAGAAAAGATTGAAGTTGTCAGGGATTTCATTTTACTTGGATGCACAATCAGTGCCAATAGAAGCAGCAATCAAGAAACCAAGTGATGACTGGCCATATCTGCTACAAATGACCTCTTTAAAATGCTGAAAAGCAAAAATTTTACTTTGAAGACTCAGGTACCTGACCCAAACTATAGCATTTTTAGTCACCTCATATGCACATGAAAGCTGGATGATGAATAAGGAAGACCATGAATCAATGCTTTTGAATTGTGTTAATGAAGAATATTGAATATACCATGGATTTCCAGAAGAATGAACAAGTCTTGGAAGAAGTACAGCTGGAATGCTCCTTAGAAGTGAGAACGGCCACGGCCAGACTTTGTCTCTCCTGCTTTAGTCATGTTATCGGAAGGGACTGTTCCCTGGAGAAGGATATAATGCTTGGTAAAATAGAGGGTCAGCAAAAATGATTCTTTTTTTGTTTTTTTAATTGTGATGTGGGTGAAATTTACAGAGCAAATTCACTTTCCATACAGCAGTTCACACACACTTTTGTCTCATGACATAGACTACAATTTACCTCAATGCAACAGCTTCCTTCCACTTCCTCCCCATAGTTACTTCTTCCTTGTGTCCATCCCTCTGTGCACTCCTGCCCCCTGAGCTGTGTCCCTGTGCATAAGCAGCCCTTCTTTCTCCCATGATTGTTCTCTCCAAGGAGTGTATCTACCTCAGGTAAATGTT
>NW_006921638.1:5065248-5067161 GCF_000298275.1 Orycteropus afer afer | reverse complement strand
ATGGTGTACCAGTCGTTAGGACTAATTGTTTCCATGAATCTTTGGTTTTCTTCATTCTTTGCTCTGGACGAGGAGAGACCCATTGTTGCATCTAGATGGCTGCTTGCAAGCTTTTAAGATCCCAGTCGCTACTTACCAAGGTAGGAGGTGGAACAATGTTTTGTGTAGTATGGCAATTGAGCTATGTCCCCTTACAGGGAATCTTGAGGAGAGTTAAAGAAATAAGAATATGCCTATTGAGAGGTTATTAGGGGAGCAGAGTCTCACCCATTGATGCAGGTGTCTCTTTTCTTGTTAGTGAATACCAGGTGGGGAGATCATTTCCACTTGGTATGTTTAAAATATTTATTAGACAATTCATCATGGGTCTTTTAGGCTTCTGTACTTCTTGTGAGGAGAGGTACTGACTGCCTTTATTCTGGACTATTTTCTCAAGGGTGTTTGTATAACAAATGATCTTGGAAGATTGTTATTGTTGTTGTTGTTGTTAAGGGCCATCAAGTCCTCTCTGACTCATAGAGACCCTATGCACAGCAGAATGAAACACTGCCTGGTCCTGTGCCAACCTCAAGATCCTTGCTATACCTGAGCCCATCTTTGCAGCTACTGTGTCAGTCCATCTCGTTGAGGACCTTCTTCTTCTTTGTTGACTCCTCACTTTACCAAGCATGATATCTTTCTCCAGGGAATGGTTCCTTCTGACAACATGACCAAAGTAAGTGAGATGAAGTCTGGCCATGCTCACTTCCAAGAAGCATTCTGGCTGTACTTCCTCCAGGACAGATTTGTTAGTCCTTTTAGCAGACGAAGGCACTCTTACCATTCTTCTCCAACACCACAATTCAAAAGCATCAATTCTTCTTCGGTCTTCCTTATTCATTGTCCAGCTCTCACATACATAAGAGGTGATTGAAAATACCATGGTTTGGGTTAGGTGTACCTTCATCTTCAAGGAGACATCTCTGCTCTTCATCACTTGAAAGAGGTCTTTTGCAGCATATTTGCCCAATGCAGTATGTTGTCTGATGGTTTGACTGCTGTTTCCATTAGTGTTGATTGTAGAACCAAGTAATATGAAGTCCTTGACAACATCAAATTTTTCTCCATTTATCGTGAAGCTGTTTACTGGAACAGTTGTGAAGATTTTTGTTTTCTCTATATTGAGGTTTGGTCCATACTGAAGACTGTAGTCTTTAATCTTCATCAGTAAGTGCTTCAGGTTATCCTCACTTTCAGCAAGCGAAGTTGTGTCATCTGCATATAACAGGTTGTTAATGAGTCTTCCTCTAATCCTGATGCCACATTCTTCTTCATATAATCCAGCTTCTTGGAATATTTGCTCAGCATACAAGTTGAATAAGTATGGTGAAAGGATACAGCCTTGACACACTCAGTTCTTGATTTTGAACCATGTAGTATCCCTTTGTTCTGTTTAACGACAGCCTCCTGATCTATGTACAGTTTCCTCATGAGTACAATCAAGTGCTCTTGAATCTTCTCAATGTTATCCATAATTTGTTATGATACACACAATTGAATGCTTTTGCATAGTCACTAAAACACAAGTAAACATCTTTCTGGTGTTCTTTGCTTTCAGCTAAGATCCATCTGGCATCAGCAATGATATTCCTCATTTCATGTCCTCTTCTGAATCCAGCTTGCATTTCTGGAAGCTCTCTGTCAATATACTGCTGCAACCATTTTTGAATTATCTTCAGTTAGATTTTACTTGCATGTGATATTAGTGATATTGTTTGATAATTTCCACATTCTGTGGGATTACCTTTCTTTGGAATGGGTACAAATATGGATCTCTTCCAATCAGTTGGCCAGGTAGCTGTCTTCAAATCTCTTGGCATAGCCAAGTGAGTGCCTCCAGCGGGGCATCCATTTGTTGAAACATCTCAATGGGT
>NW_006921638.1:5058707-5064381 GCF_000298275.1 Orycteropus afer afer | reverse complement strand
TTTGTTTCCAACTTTTGCATTCCAGTCACCAGTGATAATTAACACACCTTGATTGCATGTTTGGTCGATTTCAGACTGCAGAAGTTGATAAAAATCTTCAATTTCCTCATCGTTGGCTTTGGCGGTTGGGGCATAAATTTGAATAACAGTCATATTAACGGGTCTTCCTTGTAGGTGTATGGATATTATCCTATCACTGACAACATTGTACTTCAGGACAGATCTTGAAACATCCTTTGTGATGATGAATGACATGCCTTTCCTCTTCAAATTGTCATTCCTGGCATAGTGGATCATATGGTTTTTTGATTCAGAATGCCCAAAACTGGTCCATTTCAGCTCACTAATGCCTAAGATATCAATTTTTATGCATTCCATTTCTTTTTTGACAACTTTCAGTTTTCCTAGATTCATATTTCATACATTCCATGTTCCTATTATTAATGGATGTTTGCAGCTGTTTCTCGTCAATTTGAGTCATGTTACTTCAGCAAATGGAGGTCTCAAGCTTTCCTTATCCATATCAGTAAGGTTGGTTCTACTCTAAGGAGGCAGCTCTTTCCCAGTGGTGTTTTGAGAGCCTTCTGACCTAAGGGGTTCATTCTCCTGCACTGTTCTGGACAGTGTTTCCAGGCTATTCATAAAGTTGTGCAGTAATGTACCAGACAGCGTTTCTCTGCTATTCATAAAGTTTTCCCCGGCCAATTCTTTGAGCCAGGGAAAACCTTATGAATAGCCTCTTCCTTCTTCCTAGTCATTCTCTGCCTGTAAGCTGCGTTGAAACCTGTACACCATGTGCAAGCCTACTGACGTCTGAAATACCAGTGGCACAGTCTCAAGCCTTACAGCAACATGTCAGCCACCACATTACAACAAACTGACAGATAAGTTTGTCTCCCTTAGCTGTTTGAAACCTCTCCACTTCCTAACTCTTGGGGGTAGGGCCTGTGTCCCTCCCCTTACCTGAGATTCCTGCCACTGCAGGGATCTACCTGCTCAGGAGAATGAACAAAACAACCAAGGCACTGATTAGCCATGTTCTTTAAAGACTAATTCTCCCCACTCAGCCTCTAAGCATTAGCAAGTAGGGTAATAGGACATTTCTAGAGTAAATGGCATTATAAAAGATTAGGGTTCCTAAGCATTATAAAAGATTAAGGTTTTTCTCTTGTAATGCAACCCTCTACATGTACAAGTATTACCTGGCCCTTTTGGCATTGTTCTGTGGAAACTGGGGTTTGGAGAACCAGAACAATAAAATTTTGACTACTGTTGTGAGTCATAATGTTTTTGCCTCTGATACAAGAATCTCATGTCTTTTGCCAGCATCCACAAAACTGTGTCAGGCTAACTTGTTAGCTTGCATGTAGGGTAAAATCTCAGACCTTTCACAGTTCTTGACAGTTTGGTTTGAGAGTGGGATATTGACAGAGACATAGTTTTTTGGAAGGGGAAGGATGGTGGCTTCATAGGCCAGGTTTTGGGCTATGAGATAACTCCAGTGGAGTATCCACAGAAAATAGTGCCTGTGGGAATTAGTTTTAAATTGCTGAATGATCTCCCACAGCTGGTGATAGAAACTGTGGTGCCAATGGAAAATGCTCATTGGTGCCACCCACTTCAAGTGGTGCCCAAGGCACACTCTACGTGCTGTACCTTAGATTTTTCCCTGGATAAGTCTCTGGGATCCAGTAGTAAATGTTCTCACCTATGTGGTGGGTAGTTAAGGAAAATAAGAATGTCCTATTACCCTACTTGCTAATGCTTAGAGACTGAGCAGTGAGAATTAGTCTTTAAAGAAGATGCCTAATCAGTACCTTAGTTGTTTTGTTGTTCATTCTCCTGGGCAGGTAGAAGAAGAGGTCTTATGAAAGTGGGACAAGAGCCACAACCCCATTCTAAAGGTAATGTGGCTGTGGCTACTAAGCCAAAGGATCCCTGGAGCTGAAAGAAGTGGTTTCAGCAGTAAGGGCATGCTATTCAATACAGAGTTTTGGGTGGACTGAAAACACTGGAAGTTCATTTGGTTGAGCTGCAAGTGAGTGGCCACTTGAAATCGAAGTTGAATGCAAAGCTTTGCTTGCTGACTCAGAGCTGCTCCTTCTCTCTGTTCCCCTTGATTGCTTCCCTTCTATTCCAACCTGACTTCTTTGCAGAGAAAGATGATTAAGGGTGAGGCCCTATATGCCCTCTCCTGAGTATGTTGGGGAACTTTGCAAGGGAGAGATGAAAACTTTTATGTCTCTGTTGGGTACAGACACCCAATTCATTCTCCTATCCAGTCCCTAGAGGGGAAGGGGCCCCTGAATTCAACTAATGGGGTTTGGGAAACTTTCAATGGAGAAGAGAAACTAATGTGACTTTGTGAGTGGGCCCTTTGGGCCTGTTCAGTCTACTGTAGTTTCTATTGATGAATGTATAATTTATATTGATGTTTTACATCCTTGTACTGTAAATTCTTGTAAGTATTAAAGGTCATTCTCCTGATTGGGAAGAGATGCATGAAGAGATTTTTTTTTTTTTTTAATTGTGATTTGGGTGAAAACTTACAGAGCAACTTTACTTTCCATGCAGCAGTTCACATACACTTTGTCTCATGACATTGACCACAATTCACCACAGTGCAATAGCTCCCCTTCCACTTCCTCCCTGTAGTTACCTCTTCCCTGTGTCCATCCCTCCACGGACTCCTGCCCCCTGAGCTATCTCCCTGTGCACAAACAGTCCTTCTGTGTCCCATGATTGTTCTCTCCAAGGAGTGTATTTGCCTCAGGTAAATGTTCAGCTCCTATGCCTGTCTTTTGCTTGGCTGGAAGCCACAGGAGTGGGTTCAGTTCTAGACCTGAAGGGCAGCTAGGGGCCATAGTCTCAGTGGTTCCACCAGGCTCTATCAGACTAGCAAACCTGGTACACCGCCCCCCCTTTTTTTTTTCCAAATGCTTTTGAGTTTTGTTCCACATTGTTCTCCCTCTCTATCCAGGATCTCCTACAGAGATTCCCCCTTTGAGTGGTTGACATTTGTAGCCGGGCACCATCTGGTTCTCATGAAGAGATTTTTTTTGACTGCTAGTCAGAAGGCTGGTAGTTCAAACCCACCAGCCACTCCTTGAAAGGAAGGTTGGGCAGTCTACTTCCCTACTGATACCGCCTCGGAAACCCAAGGAGGAGTTGCTATGGGTTGGTTCTGACTCAACGGCAATGAGTTTGGTTTGGTTTGGTTTTGGGACCCCACAACCCTTATTATACTCCCTTATACCCCCATCTTTCTTCTTCTTCTCTCTCTCTCTCTTTTTTTTTTTATTGTGGTGAGAATATACACACCAAAACATTTGCCAACACAACTTCCACATTTACAATACAATGACATTGATTATATTTTTCGTGTGGTACCACCATGTCACTATCCTTTTTCCAAAATAGTCTACCACTGTTAACATAAATTCATTGACCCCTGTAATGGTTAAAGTTGTGTGTCAGCTTGCCTGGGCCATATTCTTGTTGGTTTAGTAGTTATGATATAGTTTATAGTTATGTAATGATGTAAGGCGCTCTGGTAGCATAATGCCCAAGGCATTTGATGCTAACCAGAAGGCCGGTGGTTCAAACCCACCAGCCACTCCATGGAAGGAAGACTGGGAAATCTACTTATGTAGAGATTTACCACCCAGGAAACCCAAAGGAGGTCTATATGAGTCGGAATCAACTTGATCGCAGTGAGTTTTTTGTAATGATGTAGTCATCCTTCATTTTGTGATCTAATATAATGTAATCACTTCAGTGATGAGATCTACTATTAGCAGCCAATCAATTGAAAGGGAATTTCCTTGGGGGTATAGCCTGCATCCAGTGTTATCTGGATGTTCTGGCAAAGCTCTCAGGCTTTTTGCTAGCTTTGGATCCTGCATCCAGCCTGTCATCATCTGACCTCCAGTTCTTGGGTCTTGAGCAGTGGCCTGCTGTATTTCCTGCCAATCTTGGGATTCATTAGCCTCTGCAGCCTATGAGTCAGCAGCCTGATGTCTTACCTGCCAATATTGGATTTGTCAGCCTCTGCAGCTATGTGAGTCAGGAGAAGTCTCCAGCCTGACATCTGACCCATGGAGTTGGGACTTGCCAGCCTTTACAACTGTGCCAGCCATTTCCTTGAGATAAATTTCTCTGTATATGCATATAGAAGCTTCACTGGTTTTGCTTCTCTAGAGAACCCAGCCGAAGACATCCACCAAACAAAAACTCCCCATTTTCCTCTCCTTTTCATCCTGATAAACATTAATAATCTTTGGTTTCTATATACTTATGTCATGTAACTGAAATCTTGCAGTGTTTGTCCCATTGCTACTGACTTATTTTGCTCAGCATAAGGTTCATCCATATTGTGGCATGCATCAGAACTTTTTTTTCTGTTTATGGCTACATAATATTCTATTGTTTGTATAAATGTGTGTGTGTATGTCACATTTTATTTATTCATTCCTCCGTTGATGGACATTTTGGTTGTTTCCACATTTTTGGCAATTGTGAAGAGTACTGCAATGAACATTGGTATGCAGGTTTCTGTTGGTGTTCCTGTCTTCACTTCTTCAGGAACATACCTAGGATTGGGATTGCAGGGTCATATGTTAGGAGCTCTGGTAGCGTAGTGCCTAAGACACTTGACTGCTAACCAGAAGGCTGGCGGTTCAAACCCTTCAGCCACTCCTCAGAAGAAAGGTTAGGCAATCTACTTCCGTAGTGATACTGCCTCAGAAACCCAAGGAGTGGTTGCCTGAGTCAGGTCTGACTCGATGGCACATAACAACAACAACATCATGTTAGTTCAACTTTTTGAAGATCCTCCCAGATGTTTTCCACAGTGACTGCACCATTTTATATTTCCACCAGCAATGGATGATGTTTACGTTTTTTCCACAATCTTCCACCAACACTTGTGTTTTTGATCATTGTCATTCTAGTGGAGATGAGGTAACATCTCATTGTGGGTTTCATTTGCATTTCTCAAAGGGTTAATGATGAATATATTTTCATGTACTTGTTGGCCATTTGAATATCCTCTTTGGTGAACTGTATTAAGTCCTTTGCTCCTTTTTTTTGACTGGTTATTTGTCTATTTGTTGTTAAGTTGTTGAAGTTTTACATAATTTTGGAAATTAGGCCCTTATGTGATACATGATTCACTAAAATTTTCTCCCAGTCAACAGGTTGTCTTTTTTTTCCCTAATGCATTTTATTGAAATATAATGTATGTACAGTGAAATACACAAAACTAAAGTGACATGGGTCAATGCTTTCTTTTTTTTTTTTCAGTGTTCCTTCCCCACCCCTCCCCCCCACCCCCGGCAACCAACAAAGAAAGTTTCCCTCCATATATAAACTGTTCCCTGACCCTCCACAACAATGAACTAATACTATATTTGTCCTTCTGTGAATGACTTATTTCACTCAGCATAATGTCCTTCAAGTTCATCCATAGTATGCGGTGTTTTGCAGACTCTATGTTATTCTTTAGTGCTGCATAGCATTCCATTGTGTGTATGTACCATAGTTTGGTCATCCACTCTTCTGCTGATGGGCATATAGGTTGTTTCCATCTTTTTGCTATTGTAAATAGTGCTGTGATGAACATGAGCATACATGTATCTGTCCCTATCCTGGCTCTCACCTCTCTAGGATATAT
>NW_006921638.1:5043532-5056207 GCF_000298275.1 Orycteropus afer afer | reverse complement strand
ACTACTTGGTGCCTAATCCACTTCTGTATAGTTCCTTTCAAAGCTCAGGGTTCCAGGATTATCTTCTGTATCTCTGTCAATTGGTTTTTCTTTTCTTTGTTGAAGAGGGTCTGTGTTGCTTGTCTGTCTATTCCTCTATCTTACCAGAAGTCCAACAGATTGTCTTTTCATGATGTTGGTAAAGTCTTTTCATGTACAGAAGTAATTTTCATAAGGTCTTATCTATCTCTTTTTGTATATTACTGTTCGAGCTTTTGTCTTATAATCTATTGTAAACCACTAGGTCCCACAATTTTGCCCTTACATTTTCTTCTAAGTATTTATGGTTTTAGTTTTCATGAGCTACAAGTCTTTGTGATAAATGATTTTATCAGTTGGAGTCTGGCAAATAAAATAAAATAAAAAACTAGTCTCCACTAGGAGATGTCCTTTGAGTACTTGAAGTCCTTGCCTCCTTATATGCTATCAAGTTAAGCCAAAACAAAACAAAACAAAACAAAACAAAGCTGGTGCTGGCAAGTTGATTCCAACTCATAGCAACCCTGTAGGGCACAGTAGAACTGATTCATAGGGTTTCCAAGGCTGTACATCACTATAGAGTAGACTGCCACATCTTTCTCCTGGGGAGTGACTTGATGGGTTTGAACTGCTGGTATTTTGCCTAGCAGCCAAGTGCTTAACCACTGTGCTACCAGGGCTTATTGGCTATTTTGTTACTTCCCCAGAAAAACCAGTTGCCATGATTCCCTCACCTTCTCCATGTGAGTTTTGAATTTAACTTGCTACTGGGCTCTTCTCAGAAACTGACCCATGGAGGCTATGCGACTCCCTGGCCTTACAGTCTCAACTGGACTCAAAAGACAAGATGGGAAAGGTGAAATAATCCAGATTGTCTAGTGGAAATTCTGTATTCAAGAACGTGGCTGACCTGGCTCCAGCTCCAGCAGCGTCTCAACTCTATAAAAAGCTGAGGGTAGCTAACAATAAAGCTGTCCGGAGGGCGCAGCCATTATGATTGTATATGGCAACCTTGGGGTGGGATCATGCAAATAATGTGTATGGAAACCTAATGAGGGGATTGGTCAGTTTTACCATTCTGCTAGGCTTATAATGAGCCCTCTCAAAGGCAAACATAGGGGACTCCACTACCACCAAGAAGAGCTAGGAGTGGAGCATGTCATTTGGACCTGGGAACCTTTTAGACCTAGGAGACAGACAGAGTTGTAACACTGAGATAGTATAAGACAGCAAGAAGTGGTGGCAGAGAAATAATGGCAGCAGAGACACAGAACCAGGAGACCAGTGTGAGATGGTGCAATGGGCTTCCTTAGTCCAAATGCAAGACAGCTGAGCACATCCCAGCGGTGGCTTGCTGGTGGAGTGAAGTGCCTCTGGGCACTTATTAGTGGAGTTAAAGAGATTTTTAACACTTGCCTGAGAAGGGCAGAGGCTGGACTTGCCCAAGAAGACTGAAGGGAATGGCTCAGAAGAGGCTGTTCTGACCGAAGAATATACCCTGAGTCCTGATCCTGAATTGTAACCTGTTTGTTACTTCCCTGATAAACCCCTTAACTGTGAATATGGTCTGTGAGTTCTGTGGTCATTGCAATGAATTATTGAACCCAGTAGAGGAGTAGATAGTGCCCTGGGAGGGATGGTTGCTGTCAATTAGTGAAAAGGTTGAAGGGTGGAGGTATGTCTCAGGAATCAGCCTTCAGGTATTGATCTGGATTCTCCTTTCCCCTTGTGAAGTCAGAGGAGGTCAGAGGACACCACCCACATGCCATTTTTACAGTTGATGTTGGGAGCAAGATTTGTTGCAATGGCTACAGACTCATAGAAGCATGCGACTTTATAAGAGAAAGAATGAAGAGGCATGCAAAGTGAATCTTTTGATTCTTTTTTTTGTTGTTAGGTGCTGTGAAGTTGGCTCTGAGTCATTGTGAATGTACAGCAAAATGAAACACTGCCTGGTCCTATACCACACTCACAGTCATTGCTGTGTTGAACCCATTGTTGCAGCCACTGTGTCAGTCTATCTTGTTGAGAGTCATACTCTTTTTTTTACTGACCCTCTACTTTACCAAGCATATATCCTTTTCCAGGGACTGGTCCCTCCTGGTGACATGACCAAAGTACACGAGACAAAGTCTTGCCCCCCTCACTTCTAGGGAGCATTCTAGCTCTTCCAAGACAGGTAATTCTTCAGGCTGTCTGTGGTATATTCAGTATTCTTTGCCAACATCATAATTCAAAAGTATTGTTTCTTCAATCTTCCATGCTCAATATCTAGCTTTTGTATGCATATGAGGCAACTGAAAATACCATAGCATGGGTTAGGCACACCTTAGTCCTCAATGTGACATCTTTCCTTTTTTAACACCTTAGAATGTTTGCCCAATGCAAAACACTGGTTTCTTGACTGCTGTTTGATTTCTTGACTGCTGCTGCCATGGGCATTGATTGTGGCTCCAAGTAAAATGAAATCCTTGACGACCTCAATCTTTTCTCTGTTTATTATGATATTAGTTATCGGTCCAGTTGAGATGGTTGTTTAGGTGGTGGTTACAGGTAACAGCACTGGTTGAAAGGAAAGTAAATACTGCAACTGAGGGGAGGAAAGCCAAATCACATAGAGAGTGGCTTGAGGCAAAAGCCAGACTGATTGAACAAGATGATTAATAGGGGGCCAGTGTTGACCGGTTCCACCCAGCCAGAGACCCAAGGCCAAATGCATATGAAGAGGAAAATAATAAAGAGTGGAGAAGAGAAGATGAAACTGGGATGTTTTAAAAAGGGTTATGTGTAGTGTCTGGGGTCTTAAAAACTTGTGAGTAAGCCATCTAAGATGCAAATATTGGTCTCTGTCTGTCTGGAGAAAAGAAGAGTGAAGAAAATCAATTACATAAACAGTTACTTCAAAGGACTGATGGACCAGGTGAATCACAGATTCTATGATCCGGAGCCTAGATAGTACCTGACTAGATAGACTGCTGACTGTTCTAAAAGGATTCACAATAGGAGTTCCCAGATAGAGTGGAAGAAAAATGTGGAACAAAACTCAAAATCATAAAAAAGACCAATCTTACAGTTCTGACAGAGATTGGTGAACCTCTCAAGACAATGGTTCTTAGACACCATTCAAGCCAGGAATTGAACTCACTGCTGTGGTTCAATTTTCAGCCAAATGATAGACAGGTCTATAAGGTGAACAATAAAACCAGGAAGGTATGCATTCATTAGAATAATCATACGAAATTAAAAGGGCAACACTTGCCCAAGGATAAAGCTTAGAAGGCAGAAAGGGATAAGAAAGAAGGATGGAGAGAAATGGTAAACAAAGGGAGGAAATGGGAAGAGTGAAGGATGGAGAGAAATGGTAAACAAAGGGAGGAAATGGGAAGAGTGCTGTTACATTATAGGGATAGCAAGCAATGTTCCCAAACAAAATGTGTATGAATTGTTGAATGGAAAACCAATTTGTTTGGTAAATTTTCACCCACAGCACTATAATAATAATAATAATAAAATGTGTGTGTGTGTGTGTTTATCTGAATGTACTATGGATATTGAATGTTTCTCCTACCTGGTGTTGTAAAACAGACTTTATATGTATGAAAATTGGGTATGATAGGTAACAGAAAGTGTGTAACTCTTCCTTCAGCCAACTACTTGATTGTTGTTACTAAGTGCAGTCGAATTGGACCCGACTCATAGCGACCCCTCCTTGGGTTTCCAAGGTGGTATCACTACAGAAGTAGATTGCCCAATCTTCCTTCCGAGGAGTGGCTGGTGGGTTTGAACCGCCAGCCTTCTGGTTAGTAGGCAAGTGTCTTAGCCACTATGCTACCAGAGCTCCCAACTACTTGATTAGATGTGCTAAAAGTAGAAGTATGATTTGCCTGTAAGAAACACAAGCCATTTGTTTGAATACAGGAGCCCTGGGTATAGAGTATTAAGGGCCTAGGTGAAAAAAACCTGAGCCCCACTCAGGAAATTTGCATTTGAAAAGACAGACTGCACACATACCCAAAACTGCAGAGAACAGGGGATTTGCATTTAAAGGAAGGAGCTGCAAGGGATGGTGGTGGTGGTGGTGGTGGTGACAGTGGTGGTAAACACTTTTACATTTGAATTTTGAGCAAACTGTTTTCCTTTAGGTATAGTGAGGCAGGAAAAGTCAGTGCCCATCAGGAGAACCCCCTTCTAGGAATGGAATAAAGGGAGCTACGGAGAAGGCAGCTTGGTATGCTCACTTGTGATGATCACCACTCAATGAGTAGAAGTGTGGGAGGTACAGCAATGAAGACACAGGCTAAATTTGGACATGTTTCATCGGCACCCATTGACTTAGCCCACCCAGGCTAGGGATGAGAGAGACAGAAAGAACCCTGGCTGGTCTGAAGTACGGGGAGTTGTGTGGACTCCTGAGCCTATGGGTGGTCCCCATTGACCTAGCCCATGGGGGCTAGGGATGAGAGAGAGAAGACTATCTGGTCTAAAGTGCAGGAAGTTATGTGGACTCCCAAGCGTATGTCTGGTACCCATTGATATAGCCCACAGGGGCTAGGGATGAGCTGATTTGATCTCAACCAAATGAAGAGAAAGATGTTTGGCACCATGAACTGGTGTATGTTGGTGCAATGGCTTGCTCTGGACTGGACTTTTCTTTGGATGCAGATGCTCAAATTTCCAACTGGAACAAAAGACTCTTCAGATCAAAGCATGTGCTTGTCTCCTTAGAATACTAGTTTGATGTTGTTGTTGCTAGGTGCCATCGAGTTGGCTTCAACTAATACAACAGAATGAAACCCTGCCCAGTCCTGTGCCAGGCTCACAATAATTGGTATACCTGAGCCCATCGTTGCAGCCACTGTGTCAACCCATCTCATTGAGGGCCTTCCCCTCTTTCATTGACCCTCAACTTTACCAGAAATGATATTCTTCTCCAGGGAATGGTCCCTTCTGACAACATGACCAAAGTAGGTCAGATGACGTCCGGCTGCACTTCTTCCTGGATAGATTTGCTCATTCTTTTGGCAGTCCATGGTACTTTTAGTATTCTTCACCAACACCACAACTGAAAAGCATCAACTCTTCTTTGGTCTTCCTTGTTCATTGTCCAGCTCTCACATGCCTAAGAGTCAATTGAAAATACCATGGCTTGGGTTAGGTGCACCTTAGTTTTCAAGGAGACATCTTTGGTCTTCAGCACTTGAAAGACGTCTTTTTGCAGCAGATTTGCCCAGTGCAATATGACGTCTGATATCTTGACTGCTGCTTCCACTGGTGTTGATTGTGGAACCAAGTAATATGAAATCTGTGACAACTTCAATCTTTTCTCCATTTATGGTGATGCTTCTTATTAGTCCAGTTGTAAGAATTTTTGTTTTCTTTATGTTGAGATATAATCCATACTGCAGACTGTACTCTTCAATCTTCATCAGTAAGTGCCTCAAGTCATCCTCACTGTCAGCAAGCAATATTGTGTCGTCAGCATATCACAGGTTGTTAATGATTCTTCCTCCAATCTTGATTCCGTGTTCTTCTTCATATAGTCCAGCTTCTCAGATTATTTGTTTAGCATACAGATTGAATAAGTATGGTGAAAGGATACAACTCTGACACCATAAAAAAGCACATAACAAAAATGACAGCAACAAATTCATATTTACTGATAGTTACATATTTGGCAAGAGATTTATCTCTAAGATTTATAGAAAACTCCAGTGCCTCAACAGCAAAGGGATTAACAATCCAATTGAAAAATGGGCAGAAGATATGAATAGACACTTCACCAAGGAGGATATTCAGGTTGCTAGCTAATACATGAAGAGATGCTCACAATCGTTGGCCATCAGAGAGATGCAAATCAAAACAATGAGATACCTTCTCACCCCAGAACTGATGGCAAGGTTCAACGAGACAAAAAATAACAAATGTTGGTGGGGATGTGGAGGGATTGGGATACTCATACACTGCTGGTGGGACTGTGAAGTGATACATACACTGTGGTAAGGAATATGGTGATCCCTTAGAAAGCTGGAATTGGAAATACCATTTGACCCAGCAGTCCCATTACTAGGTATATATCCTAGAGTGGTGAGAGCCAGGACAGGAACAGATATATGCACACTCACATTCATCACAACATTATTTACAATAGCAAAAAGATGGAAACAACCTACATGCCCATCAGCGGAAGAGTGGGTGACCAAACTATGGTACATACACATAATGGAATGCTAGGCAGCACTAAAGAATAATGTAGAGTCTGCAAAATGCTGCATAATATGGATGACATTATACTGAGTGAAATAAGTCAATCACAGAAGGACAAATATAGGATTAGTTCATTATTGTGAAGGGTCAAGGAAAGGTCTATATATGGAGGGAAACTTTCTTTGTTGATTGCCAGGTGTGAGAGGGGAAGGGAGAGAACACTGCCAAAATTTAAAAAAAATGCATTGACCCATGTCACTTTAGTTTTGTGTATTTCACTGTACATAAATTATATTTCAATAAAATGCATTATAAAAAATGAAAACAAAAATATCCACAGCCCAATCGAGCTTACACACAACCTTAACTACCACACATTTAATTGGAGTCCCAGAAGCAGAGGAGGGGAAAACAATGAGGCAGAAGAAATATTTGAAGAGAAAATGGCTAAATATTTTCAAAAAACAATGAAAGACCATAATCCAAAGATTCAAGAGGCTCTGTAAATCCCAAGCAGGATGAACATAAGAAAATTTACCTAGTAATGTCAGAATCAAATTTCTGTAAACTAAGAATTAAAAGCGTATTTTAACAATAGTATTCAGAGTAAAATTAGTCAATCACAAAAGGATAAATATTATACAAGACCTCTACTCATATATTATGTGAGACCACTACTTTGGTCATAAGGAACCATTCTTTGGAGAAGGATATCATGCTTGGTAAAGTGGAAGGTCAGCAAAAAAGGGGAAAACCCTTAATGAGCTGGAGTGACACAGTGGCTGCAACAATGGGCTCAGGTATAGCAAGGATTGTGAGGCTGGTGCAGGACTGGGCAGTGTTTTGTTCTGTTGTGCATAGAGTCGCTATGTGGATCTTGGCTCAAAGCAAATCTGCTTCTTTGCCCATTCAATGTCTTATCTATTTCTGAAAATTTATTATTAATCTTCTGGATTTCTGTGTGTAGATTTTATATCATTTCTGATTTTTCATTTATTTTGTCATTTTGTTCTTGTATTGTCTTTTGAAATTGTTGTAGGGTTTTCTTTGTGTTTTCCTTGATCTGTCTCTCAATTTGTTGAAGATAACCTAAATATAATTCTTTTGAATTCCTTATCAGGGAGTTCCAGTGCTGTGTCTTCCTCAGCGATATTTTTTAGGTCTGTATTCTTGTCCCTTGTTTCTCCTGCTTTATCTTGCTTCTTTTGCGGACTGTGATGCTCTGTTGTATATGAGGCATTGTGATGTTTTTGTGTTTATATCTAATTGGTGATTGTATGTGGAGTGACTCTGGGAAAGGTCTCTAGCTTATTGGCACATTTTGGGCTGTATTACCTGCTGATCTTGAGATTGTTCCTTGATTTGAACCAATGGCCTGTCATGTTGCCTGCTGATCCTGGAATTGTCCCATTTCACCTGCCAGTTTTGGATTTGTTAGCCTCAGAAGCCAGAAGGTATGTAAGTCAGAAGAAGCCTCCAGCTTCAGTGGGCCTAGAACAAGAGGCAGAGCTGGAGCCCAAGGTTGAGGTGCCTTCACCTAGCCCCTAGAGCCAGCACTCTGAAATCAGATTTCTAACCTCCTAAACTGTAAGAGAATAAATTCCTGTTTGTTGAAGCCATCCACTTGGGGTGTTCTATTATGACAACACTGGAGAACCAAGATAACGTGCGTGTTAGACCATTTGATATTATCCTATAAATCTGTTAATTTTTGTATTCCTTATTTTTCTCTTTGTGTTTCAGGTTGGATACTTATATTGGCCTATTTTCTGGATCAATTGTTCTTTTCTCTGATTTGTCTATTCTTCTGTTATGCCCTTAATGATTTCATAGTTTTTATTTCTAGAATTTCCATTTGATTTTTAAATAATTTCCATGTCTCTGTTGAAATTCTTCATCTCTTCAAACATATTGTCTAACTTTTCCACTAGATTCTTTAACATTTTTATCACATTTATCTTAAGGTCCCAGTCTGATAATCTCAACATCTGAGACAGCTCTGTATTTACTCCTATTGACTATTTCTTTTAATGATCATAGGTCAGAATTTCTTATTTTTATATGTCTTGTGATTTTTAATTGCATGTTGGACATTTTATGCAAAAGAATAATGTTGCTGTTATGTGCTGAGTGAAGTAAATAATATTTACCTTCAGAAAGGGGCATAACCTTTCTTATCAGGCTACTAGAGGAGGGAAAGGCACAGCTAATCGGATCTATCAATGAGCTAGGTGTGCAGTTTCTTGCAGCATTAGTTTGATGTAGTTCACCACTGGATTCAGGAATTTTGAAAGTGAGATTAGAACTTTTTCTTTAGGAGGATTTAGATCTACATAAGGAGTTCTGGTGGCACAGTACCTAAGGCATTTGACTGCTAACCAGAAGGTTGGCAGGTCAAACCCACCAGCCAGTCTGTGGAAGGAAGATGGGGCAATCTATTCCTGTAAAGATTTACCATCTCAGAAACCCAGTGGGGGTCGCTATGAATTGGAATTGACATGATGGCAGTGGGTTTGGTTTGTTGGTTTTTTAAGGTCTACATACTGGTGAGATTCCAAAGATCTTACTGTGTTTTTCAGCTTACCCATCAGCTTTTGGAACTGTTGGATATCTGTCCTTGCTTTAAAGACCAGCTGTCAACCTTTTGGGTTGCTAGAGATTTGCTTTTGTTCCCCATAATTTCTGCCCTCAAATATTCTCTCTCTCTCTCTCTCTCTGCCCATATATATATATACACACACACAAACACACATATGTATGTATATGAATCTCTATCTCTGTCTCCCTGTCTCTCTCTTTATTTATCTGAAAAAATCAATTCTCTAGTCAGAGCCTGGAAATTAAAAACATAAAAGCTCACTTTATTACTTACCATTGAAGTTTAGCTAGCAGAAGAAACTACATTTCCAGGACAGTTTTTCTTTAAGATGCTTCTGTAACTAGTTTTACTAAATCCTCAGTGTGAATAACCTAAAGAAGTAATTAAATCTAGAAAGTTTTAAAACATTACTCAAATAATCTAAAACTTACTAAATTATCAGTGTAACCAGAGTTTTGTTTTATTTTTAAATTTACATATTGATGGTATAGGATCACAATATTTTAGTACAAAACTCTTGTCAATAATTATACTTAAAACTGAAAGGCAACTGGAACAGACATAAACTGCCACTGAGTAATTAGAAATATTTGTAGGCTAGTGAGATTTCCATGAGTAAAAAAAGCAAAAGGTCATTAAAAAGACATGAAAGAAAACACCAAAATAGATGTTAGCAGAGACTCTGAAACTTGCTTTTAAATATAGAGTAGGTAAAGTGAATGGAAGAAATGAAGTAAAAGAGAGAATATTTGAAAGGGTGCCTAAAGAAGACAAAGAATTATAATGAAATATGCAAAGACCTTGAATTAGACAACCAAAAGGGAAGAACATGCTTGGGATTTCTCAAGCTGAAAGAACTGAAGAAAAAAATTCAAGCCTCAGGTTGCAATTTTGAGGGATTCTATAGGCAAAATATTGAATGACGCAGGAAGCATCAAATGAAGAGAGGAGGAATGCACAGAGTCACTGTGCCAAAATGAATTAGTTTATGTTAACCATTTCCCAAACCAAAAAACCAAACTCACTGCCATCGAGTTGATTCCAACTCATAGTGACCCCCTTTGGGTTTCCGAGGTGATAAATCTTTACAGTAGACAGCTGGTGGATTTGAACTGCCAGTCTTCTGGTTAGAAGTCAAATGGCTAAGACACTATGCCACCAGAACTCCTTAACCATTTCAGGAGGTAGCATATTATCAAGAACCAATGGTTGACCGCACCCACATACTCTATGGAGATGCATCCCTTGGAGCAATCGACCACGGGGCACCAGAGGGGCAACATTCACATGGAGGAAATGCAGGACACATAGGAGTGCATAACTATAACTATGAGGGTGGGGGTGACTGGGCAGGGAGGTGAGGAGAGTGGGTTAGGGTTGGGGATGGTAATTGGGGAGTGAAACCAAATGTACACGAAATGTTGAATGTAACAAACTGCTCTGTAAACTTGCACCTAAAGCACAATAAAATAATAATAAAAAGAACCAATGGTCTCGAAGGAAGAAGTCCAAGCTGCACTGAGAGCATTGGTGAAAAACAAGGCTTCAGGAATTGATGGACTACCAGTTGAAATATTTCAACAAGTAGCTGCAATTCTGGAAGCATTCACTTATCTATGACAAGAAAATTATATGACAGCTACCTGGAAAACTGGAAGAAATCCATATTTGTGTCCATTCCAAAGAAAGGTGATCCAACAAAATGTGGAAATTGTCAAGCAGTATCATTAATATCACACAAGTAAAATTTTGCAGAAGGAAATTTAAAAATGGTTGCATAATTGGTCTCTTCTTGCCCTGAGCAAAGATGAAGAATGAAGAAAACCAAAGATGCATGGAAACAACTAGTCCAAGGGACTAGTGGACCATGTGAACCTCAGCCTATATGACCATGAGATCAGAAGAACAAATGGTGCCCGGCTACCACTGTCAACCATTGGAAAGGGATCAGAGCAGGAGATCCTGGAGAGAGTGGGAGAACAAGGTGGAAGAAAATTCAAAGTCATAAAAAAGACCAGGCTTATTGGCCTGATAGAGCCTGGTGAAACCCCTGAGACTATGGCTCGTACTTACCCTTCAGGCCTGGAATTGAACTCCTGTAGCTTCCAGCCAAACAATAGACAGGCAAATAGGGTGAACATTTATGCCAGATACATACATTCCTTAGCACAATCATTCACGGGAGATCAGAAGGGCAGTGTTTGCACAGGGAGGTAACTCAGAGGTCAGGAATGCATAGGAAAGAAGGACACAGGGAAGAGGTAACTACAGGAAGGAAGTGGGAAGAGAGCTGTTACACTGTGGAGAATTGCAGTCAATGTCATGAAACAAAATTTGTATAAACTGCTGTATGGAAAATGAATTACTCTGTGAATTTTCACCCAAATCACAGTAAAATTAAAAATAAAAAAATGGTTGCAGCAGTACATTGACAAGGAACTTCTAGAAATTCAATCCAGATTCAGAAGAGGAGATGAAATGAGGGATATCATTACTGATGTCAGATGCACCTTGGCTGAGGAAGAAAATACCAGAAAAAAGTTTGCCAGCTTTTTATTGACTACATAAAGATATTCAACTGGATGGATCATAACAAATTATGGATAACATTGTGAAGCATGGAAATTCCAGAACAATTAATTATGTTCATGAAGAATCTGTACATAGACCAAGAGGTGGTTGTTTGAACAGAACAAAGGCATACTGGTTTAAAATCTGGAAAGGTGTGTGTCAGGGTTGTATCCTTTCACCATCTGTATGCTGAGCAAATAATCTGTGAAGCTGGACTATATAAAGAAGAACACGGCATTAGGATTGGATGAAGATTCATTAACAACCTGTGATATGCAGGTGACACAACCTTGCTTGCTGGAAGTGAAGAAGACATGAAACACTTACAGATGAAGATCAAAGACTAGAGCCTTCAGTATGGATTACACCTCAACATAAAGAAGGCAAAAGTCCTCACAATTGGACCAGTAAACAACATCATGATAAATGGAGAAAAAATTGAAGTTGTCAAAGACTTCATTTTACTTGGATCCACAATTAATGCCCATGGAAGCAGCAGTCAAGAAATCAAACAGTGTATTGCATTGGGCAGATCAAATCTGCTGCAAAAAACCTCTTTAAAGTGTTATAAAGCAAAGATGTTACTTTGAGGACTAAGGTGCATCTGACCCAAGTCATGGTACTTTCAGTTGCCTCACCTACACACAAAAGCTGGAATAAGGAAGACTGAAGAAGAATTGATGCCTTTGAAGTATGATATCAGTGAAGATTATTGAATATACCATGGACTGCCAGAAGAATGAACAAATCTATCTGTTTTGGAAAAAGTACAGCCAGAATGTTCTTTAGAAGTGAGGCTGGTGAGACTTCATCTCCTGTACTTTGGACGTGTTATCAGGAAGGACCATAGTAAAAAGGGCAGACACTGAATGAAATGGATTGGCACAGTGGGTGAAACAATGGGCTCAAATATAGCAACGATTGTGAGGATGGCACAGGGCTGAGTAGCATTTTGTTCCATTGTGCATGGGGTCACTATTAGTTGAGGCTGACGTGATGGTATCTAAGAATAACAACTTTTTTTTTTTTTTTTTTTAACAACTTCTTAATTGGGAGATTTGTAATTGGGATATTTTAATCATTCAGAAAAGTTGAAAGAATGGTAAAAAAATAACACCTACATATGCTTCACTTTAGGAGCTCTGGTGGCATAGTGCCTAAGGCATCTGACTGCTAACCAGAAGTCTGGCGGTTCAAACCCACCAGCCACTCCTTGGAAGGAAGATGGGGCAATCTACTTCCATAGTGATACTGCCTCGGAAACCCAAGGAGGGGTCGCTATG
>NW_006921638.1:5027198-5043432 GCF_000298275.1 Orycteropus afer afer | reverse complement strand
CAGGTCTGACTTGATGGCACATAACAACAACAACAACATGCTTCACCTGAAGGAGCCCTGGTTGTGTAGTGGTTAAGTACTTGGCTGCTAATTGAAAGGTTGATGGTTTAAACCCATTAGCCACTTCATGGGAGAAGATGTGACAGTCTGCTTCTGTAAAAATTACAGCCTTGAAAATGCTATGGGGAGGTTCTACCCTGTCACATAGGGTCACTATGAGTTGGAATCATCTAGATGGCAACTGGACTCTACCTAGATTTGCTAATTATTAATATTTTCTTACAATTATAAAAAGTTACAGCACAGCTTTTTTATTTTTTGGTGGGATGAGGGTGGAGTGGAGACTCCAGAATCACATCTTATTTCTGTTTATTATTATTATTTTCTGTAGTTGCCTTTTTGACAAATAGTTATACCAATAATTACTCCCTTGCTTCTGTTGATACCAACCTCATGATATCTGCTACTCGTAACTCTATTCATTTAGGGCATAAATTCTTTCGGATTATAGAAAGAGGAAAAGAGGTGGAGAAATGAAAGATTACTCTATAAAGTGGCCCCCGTTTAAATTTTTTTTTTATTGTGATTTGGGTGAAAGTTTACAGAGCAAATTCATTTTCCATACAGCACGTGGTGGTTATGTTTGTGTGTCAACTTGGCTAGGCCTGGTTGAGTGGCTGGGCAGCTGGATGTAGTATTACCTATGATGAAACTGGTAATCAACTCCGTGGTGGGATCTACCACAAGCAGCTGAGTAGCTGCCTTTGGGTATGTGGTCTGCTTCCTGTATAAAAGGAGAAGCTTTGAGAATGGTCTCTAGTCTATGGCATGCTTGGACCCTGCATGTAGCCGTGTCATTGCTCAGCAGCCTGCTGTGCTCTGCCGACCTGGGGACTTAAAATGGACTTAAGTTAATGGCCTGCCGTGTGGTTTGGTAACATCGGTATTGTGCCATTTTATTTGTCAACCTTGGGCTTGTTAGCCTCAGCAGCTGGTAGCTGCCTGAGTGAAGAGATGCCTCTAGTTTCAGTGGGCTGGGAGCAAGAGGCAGAGCTGAAGCCCAAAGTCGAGAGGGGCTTTTGCACAGCCCCTAGAGCCTGGCACTTTGAACTTGGACTTAAAGCCTCCAAATTGTAAGAATAAACTCCTGTTTGTTTAGGCCATCCCATTTGTGGTAAATTTTCTTGTCAGAGCGGTACTAGGTAACCAGAATACAGCAGTTCACACACACTTTGCTTCATGACATTGACTGCAATTCTCCACAATGTAACAGCTCTCTTCCCACTTCCTCCCTGTAGTTACCTCTTCCCCATGTCCTATGCATTCCTGCCCTCTGAGCTATCTCCCTGTGCACACACTGCCCTTCTGTTCCCCCATGATTGATTGTCCTAAGGAGTGTATCTACCTGACATAAATGTTCACCCTATATGCCTGTCCATTGTTTGGCTAGAAGCCATGGGAGTGAATCCCCCTTTTGATAAGTACTTGCTGGTCTGAAGAATTAACCATGTGTATCAAAGCAGGGTGAATTCAATTTTATTTTCTTCTTATCAAGTCAAGAAAGTTCAACTTTTTCTAGATTGTTCTGTTGTTGTTGTTGTTATATGCCGTGGAGTCGACCCTGACTCATAGTGACCCCTCCTTGGGTTGCCAAGGCAGTATCACTATGGAAGTAGATTGCCCAACCTTCCTTCCAAGGAGTTGCTGGTGGGTTTGAACCGCCAGCCTTCTGATTAGCAGTCAAGTGCCTTAGACACTATGCTATCCATCAGAAAGTTCACTATGACTGTGGATTCTACTATATTTCCCACAAACTTGTCTTATGGGTTAATAGTTTATAGTACTTTAGTTTAGATAGGAAGGATTGTGGCTGGAGGATTTATGATATCTAACCTAATTTTCCATAACCACACCTTGACCTTGACCTTATAAATTGTTGCCTATAGGAAGCAATTGATTGCTACCTGGTAGAGATATATGACCCTCTTTAACTCTAAGACAATATTTAATAAGGTCTTGATAATTGTGATTTATCCACTATCAAATGTGATTGCACCTTTCTGAAGCTGCCTTGGATTGATGGATGCTACTTGTATGACATGAACCCAGTTTCAGGAGTTTCTCCTTTTATCCTTAGTCTCACCAAGCTCCTAGAATGGGATTGATGAAGTCATTTTTTCTTCAATGTGGTCTTCTATAATGAAATATGGTAAAAATTTTTCATCTTCTCTTGAGAATGCCATTTTTTCCTTGTCAAATCTAGTCTTTCCTTGACTGAGCCAATTTGTTATCTACAAAAGCAGTGCCCTTGTTCTTCCCTTTTTGTTTCAAGGAGCTCTGAATTGGCTAAGGGGAATTTTCTTCTATAAATTTACTATGGTGCCAGCTCTTTCTTTAGCCAAGACATTTAATCTCCCTTTCAATGAATTTGAGAGAAAAATAAATATCTGTTATAGCTGACCCTTTGCAATCCTTCAAATCGTCTCATCCTTCAAAGCATAAGTTGACCAAATTCTCTGCACATCCTATGTTAAGAGAAACAAAAACTAACTTTTTGCTAATTTCTAGGGTTGATGGGTACCTTAGTATAAGGTAGAATTGAGGATGGCATAGTCTGGATCTCTTTCATTGAAATGAATTATTACTATGTATTTGTGGAACCCCCAGAGTCAAAGTCTTTGTGTTTCTGGCTTGTCTAAGTGGGAGACTCACTGGCATGTACTCTAAAGTATGGGATCATTTGTTGTTGTTGTTGTTGTTATGTGCCATCGAGTCGGCCCCAACTCATAGCGACCCCTCCTTGGGTTTCTGAGGCAGTATCACTATGGAAGTAGATTGCCCCATCTTCCTTCCGAGGAGTGGCTGGTGGGTTTGAACCGCCAGCCTTCTGGTTAGCAGTCAAATGCCTTAGCCACTATGCTACCAGAGCTCCTATGGGATCATAGGAGTACTGAATTTAACACTAATATGTTAAAGTAACTGGGACAAGAAGAGAAGAACTTATTTCCTCATGTCCAGCCTTGCCATAATTATACATTTTAATATATTTTCCCACTGACTTTTGCTTGGAAGTAGCTGATAGCAGTTTTATCTGAACCCATATGTATATTTTTGCATTTATATTGGTTCATTGCCAAAACAAAGCTATATCAAACATTTTTTTGGACACAAGAAAATGAAGAATTATATTCAAATAAAGCAGCATATTTTGGTTGACATATTAGATATGTGACTTCATCATCAAAGAAGATGTTGTTTGCAATATGATTATAATTGGTACTGAGGCAACATCTCCAATGTGACCAAAGATACCTGCCTATTAGGACAGTGAAATCACATCAATCATAGTGACCCAAGTTACACTGGTTCATATTCCACCCACTCCAGCAGGATTTTATTCCCTATAAAATATTTCTGGTAGTCCGCAGGAGGCATCTCCTGTATGTCCATAAATTAACATTCTCTAGCCTGGTATAGCAGCTGCATTGTTACTTTCACAGGGTACCTTTTAGGTGCTGCTGTAACTTGCTGGGTCCCAGTGCCATGTGTCTGGATCCTGATATCTTTACCTGATGTTGCCCCTGATACCCCAGAGTTTTCACAGAGCCAGAGCTGTGTGACACTCTGTGAGGTAGGGAAAAATGCCCTCTCACCTTGGAGCTTGGTGTTGCACTCAGCTGGAGGGGTCACAAAACACTATTTGCTCAACTTACCATCAGAGCTTTTGGAAAAAAGCCTTTTCTTTCTTTTCTTCTTTTTATGGTGCCTGTTCTCTGTAGGACTCAGGTATGGGTCCACTGGAGGTGTGGGTCTAGGGATTATTATTATTATACAACAGACTCACTGCTGTGAGTCAGATCTAACTCATAACAACCCCTCCTTGGGTTTCTGAGGTAGTATTTCTGTGGAAGTAGATTGCCTAACCATCCTTCTGAGGTGTGGCTGGTGGGTTTGAACTGCCAGCCTTCTGGTTAGCAGTCAAATGCTTAAGGTACTACGCCACCAGAGCTCCTTGTTATTATTATAGTCAACAATTATTGAGCATTTACTATTGGCTTAGCTGTGTGATAAGCCCTTTAATAATTATTCCTTTTAATTCTGTACAAAGAAGAAAATATTATTTGTATTTTACAGAGAAGGAAACTGAGGCTTAAAGAGTTAAATACTTTGCTCAAGGTTACCTAGCTAAAGACTGTCTTACCTCAAAGCCCACTATCTTGATCAGTAACTCCAAATGGCTCACACTCTATTCTCAGCATTATCACTACCCTCTAATACCTAAAGGGAGCTCTGGTAGCATAGTGCCTAAGGCATTTAGGGTTAGATCCACCAGCCACTCCTTGGAAGGAAGATGGGGCAATTTACTTCTGTAGAGGTGCCGCCTTGGAAACCCAAGGAGGGGTCTCTATGAGTCGGATCCAACTCGATGGCAGTGAGTTAATACCTGCCAAAGGGGCAAGGAGGCTACATCTTTTGACCTCTTCTAACCCCACTTCTGACACCAATTGCTTGAACAATTTCTCTCAGAAAGATCAGCGCAAGGCCAGTCCCCATCAGGCGGAGGTTAGAGATGTCTCAAATGTCCAAACTACCGTGCCACTCCATCACTTCAGACATTAACTCCTCCTCCTCCTCTCAGTAATTTCCCCCATCTTAGGGTCCTGTATTTCGCTGTAACGCCTTACAGAACTCACAGATAATGGGGTTTATTAGGGAGACACTAGACTACAATTCAAGTTCAAGAAAAACGTTCAGTCTCTCTCAGTCCACCATCTCTCAGCCAACAGTCTCTCGAAGCCACTCTCCCAGCAATGCGTGTCTCTTGCATCTCTTTCCCAGCAGCGCATGTCTCTCAGGAGCACATTTCTCTCAGCAGCACGTCCTTATCAGCCAGGAATCAGAGAGACTTCTGCCTCTAGGAGGCCTCCTTTTGAGCCTGGCAGAGTGGCCAAACTAGCCAATCATAACATCAGAATTCAAAGCATCTGAGAGAGAGCGAACTTCCCAAAAAATTACTTTGTACCACTCCCAACAGAAATACCCCAGGTGGATAACAATTACAATCAGGAGCTCCTCAGTTGCTCACAGCAAATTCCACCACAGAGTTTACAAAGACTTATGGCTAGAAAAGCCATAGCAGGTAATTTACTACACTGTAATACCCAAAGCTTCCTATTTGCTTTAAATTCATGGTGCCTGGTTTCTTCCTTTTAGGACTAGTTTTCTTGCAAGCAGATCCTTAGCCTCCTAGCAAATAAATTTCAGCTGTATTCCAGTTGCTATTCTTTCTGTTTAAGGACAATATTTTGTGTTGGGTAGATTTAGACAAGTTAAAGTCTGAGAAGAGAATATCATTTTCATTTGACAAAAAAGGAGACAGAGGCTCTAAGAAGTTAAGTGACATGCTCAAGATCACAGGATCAGTGTCCCAAATGCCTTAATTTTCTGTTGGGTGTTTCCACTTGGATTTCTGTGTGGATCCTTCACCGGAGCACCTTCCAACGTGAACTCATTCCTTCTCTCTGTGCCCAGTACCAGACCTTCTTTCTGGATCCCTGAAGTCAATTGGTGATATCACTCTCCCACTGGACTCTGAAGCCTGGATTCTCCACCCTCTTGACTCCACACTCCCCACTCAGCCCCTACAGTCAATCACCAAGTCTTGTAGAATTGGCCTGCATAATATACATTTTCTACTCTCTGTCATTGCTGACTTGTCCAGCATTCATTGGATTGTTGCTAACATTTCCCAACTGATCTCTTTGCTTCTTATCACCCTCCAGTCTAGGCACCATTCTGAGGCTAGAGGAGTCGTTTAATGTCAATCTGATTAGGTCACTTCCCAAAACTTTTTAATGGCTCTCATGGCTTAACTGGGTAGAGTCCAGACGTCTTTATTTTCATAGTGAGACTGCTATAATAGGGTCCTTACCAACTGCTCTCTCCCTGTCTTGGGGTGAAGTGGGAGGAACAGCCCTGGCCAGGGAAGTGAGGTTAAGATTCAAGTTCCTCCCTACACTGACTGCAGTGAAGCCACATTGCTTTCTGTGTCTTTGAGCAGGTCATCTGCCTATTTCTGTGGCTGTGCCACTTAGCTCACAGTGTAGCAGTAACACAGACACCCTGGCTTCTGTTTTCTGTGTTGGGATGAATGTATGAAGACTGCACCGTGTTACTTCTGTGCCCTCTTTTCTAGGTCTTGCTCCTCTTTCCTTAAAAATAATGACGTATATTTATATTAGATAGGAATCTTTTAATGCAAAGGGCAGGCACTCAATTTAAAGTAACTTAAGTCTGAAAAGGGAATTTATTGGCTTATTTAACTGGAAAGTCTAGAGGTGGATCCAGGAACTCAAATATTGTTTTCTTTCTCTCTCCCCATCTCCTTTTCTGTTTTGCTACTCTGTGTTGGCCATATTCTCTCCTATTTTAGGTTTTGCTTGAGTGAGGGCAGCATGGCCACAGATAGCTCTGGAAGCTGGTTTTAGTCATCAACCCCAGAGGACTAAGAGAACCTCCCTCTCTCAACATCTCTCTATAAAATCTGAAGGAAAGACTCTGATTCAGCTTGACTCATATCCCAACCTTCTCAGTTCTCCATCCTGTATGGGGTGGACAGGTTGCTAGGGCTGGCAAGAGAGGGAGCAATGATTAGAACGGCCTGGATCGAAAACCATTCCTTATGCTCAAGCAGGTGAGGTACTGTGATTGCAGCTCTTCCAGAAACAGACTTGAGGAGGGGCAGTGCAAAAAGGGCTTGGAGACAGCAAGTTCTGACTCCTCCTCTACCTTCACGAGGGAGAGACAGAATCACCACCAGCAGCCCAAGGCTTGTATTCTATAAGGCCAAACAAGCTGCCCCCCTCCTTCAAACCCTTTGTTTTTTTAACCAATTCTGATACCAGCCATCCCTCCCACCACACTCACTACTTCTCTACTGGGTTCGATAATTTGTTGCAATAGCCACACAGAACTCACAGACAATACTCAAGATTATGGGGTTTATTAGGGAAGTAATAGGCTACAATTCAGGTTCAGAAATGCAATACAATTCTTTGATTAAGAGAGCCGCCCCCCCCCATGCCCTCAAGCATGCCTCTTTGACTGGTGGCTTCTAGCCTGGCCTTTGCCCTGTTCAGGCAAGTGTGTTACAAAGTTCTTTTAGCTCTACAGATAGGTACACCTAGGTGCCCCCACTCCACCAGCAAGCCTTCTGCCAAAGGCACTCAGCTTTCTTGCTCTGCTGCTTTGTCTGTGGTCTTCTCAGCTGGGAGTCTGCCAAGGAGGTCCGGTGCAAGGATCTTGGGTCCAAGCATGTGCTCCACCTCACCTCCAGCTCTTCTCCCTTGATGGCAGTGAAAGCTCCCTTTCTGTCTCCAAGAAGGCTCATTTTAAGCCTAGCAGAATGACAAAACTAACCAATCCCCACATGAGGGTTCCATAAACCTTATTTGCATGGTCCCACCTAGCAATTTGGTGGGAGTCACAAAGACTATGGCCAGAAAAGTCATGCCAAGTAATTCACTGCACCACAGGCAGTTACCCAAAGAAACCCCAAACCAAATGCAACTGAGTTGATTCTGATTCGTAGTGGCCCTGTAGGACAGAGTAGAACTACCCCATAGGGTTTCCAAGGCTGTAAATCTTTATGGAAGCAGACTGCCACATTTCTCCCATTGAGCAGCTAATGGGTTTGAACAGGTGATCTTTTGATTAGCAGCCAAGCGCTTTAGTTGCTATGCCACCATGGCTCCTTACTTGATGAAAAGGGGGTGCTATTATCAGAATATGGAGAGAAGGCATGTTGAGCAGTCAAAAAGATAAAAAAGAAAGAAAGAAAAAAGAAAGGCAAACAAACAGTTATCTTTATTTCTCTCTAGGAACCCTGGTAAAGCACTCAGCTGCTAACTGGAAGTTTGATGGTTCAAAATGACAGAGCTGGTGAGATAGAAACCCTGTGCTTTCTATTACACTAAACTGCTTCTTGTGGGGAGTCTTCTGTCCTGCCCTTGCATTTATGGCTCATATATGACCCTAATAAAGGGTGCCTGGAAAAGTGCATGACTTTTAAAACTGACCTTTAGCACACTGGCAAACTTATGTTCTTATATAGTTGAAGATGCATTTTTTTTTTTTAAATAAAAGTAAAAGAGGTTTATTGAAGGATAGAGATGGTCCAGCCCGGGAAGGCATCCAAATTCATGTAGCAAAATGGTTGCTGTGGCAGATGAAGTGGAAGAAAACATTTCTGTATAGTTGGAACAGGAACTAAAAGTAACACAATCATAATTGGCTGAAATTCAAAGGCAGGATACCTGAAAGTGGGGATTTAGCAAGGATAGGTGAGTAACAAATAGGTGGGATTACATGATTGGTTCAGAGTACATAATTACAAGCATACATGCTCTTTAGTTTATTACAGGATGGTTACAGGGCCATGGCAGGACAGGTTTTTCAGGTAAACTGTTATAAAAATTGTTTTCTCAATCATGTCTGTTTTTGGATGAAGATGCGTTTTTATGATCTAATCTGTAGAATGAGGTTAATGAACCAGTACTTTCCATACACAGGGCATCCAGGACAGAGTGAGCAAGTGGCAGGAATTCAGGTAAGGGAAGGGTGGAGAGGTTTTTAACAGCTTAAGGGAGACAAATTTGTCTGTCGGTTTGTCGTACTGTGGTGGTGTGTTGCTGTGAGGCTTGAGTCTGTGCCACTGGTGTTTCAAAGCCACAGGTTTGCACATGGTGCATAGGTTTTGCCATGGCTTGCAGACTGAGACAGAGTAGGAAGAAGGAAGAGGCCATCCCCTTCTCAAAGAATTGGCTAGGGAAAACCTTATGAATAGCAGCGAAACACTGTCAGTTCCAATACTAAGCAACTGTATGAATAGTTCGGAAACACTGTCTGATACAGTGCAGGTGGACGTGCCACTTAGGCTCATTTTAAGCCTAGCAGAATGACAAAACTAACCAATCCACAGGCAGTTACCCAAAGACTGGGAAAGAGTGGCATCATCAGAGTAGACCCAACCCTACTGATAGGGATAAATTAAAGCTTTTGAGACCTCCATTTGCTGATATGACACGACTCAAATTGAGGAGAAACAGCTGCAAACATCCATTCATAATCGGAACATGAAATGTACGAAGTATGAATCTAGGAAAATTGGAATTGTAAAAAATGAAATGGAACACATAAAGATTGATATCCTAGACATTAGTGAGCTGAAGTAAACTGGTTTCGGCCATTCTGAATCAGGCAACCATATGATCTACTATGCCGGGAATGACAAACTGAAGAGGGATGGCATGACATTCATCATCACAAAGGATATTTCAATATCTGTCCTGAAGTACAATGCTGTTAGTGATAGGATAAGATCCATATGCCTACAAGGAAGACCAGTTAATACGACTATTATTCAAATTTATGCACCAACCATCAAAGCCAAAGATGAGGAAACTGAAGATTTTTATCAACTTCTGCAGTCTGAAATTGACTGAATGTGCGGTCTCAAGATGTGTTAATTATCACTGGTGACTGGAATGCAAAAATTGGAAACAAAGAAGTATCACCGGTAGTTGGAAAATTTGGCCTTAGTGACAAAAATAAAAATAAAGTAAATTATTAAAAAGAGGCATGCTGTTTAGTCTGAGAAGTCCCACTCTAGCTTGGTGTTGGTTGTGGTTCTTGTTAAAATGCTTGTAGATCTGATTCAGTAGGTCTGGGTTGGGGTCCAGGAAACTGCATTTTAATGAGTACTTTATTGTACAGGCCATCCACTTCTCAAAGCACCAAAGCAACTTTAATGTATTATTGTTGTTGTTATTAGGTCATGTGTTAGTGACTGCAAAAATTTTCTCCAAAATCCAGAACAATACTGGTCAGTTGGATAAAAAATAATTTCTGCCTGTTTTTTATTACATGAAATGATAACAGCTGAATAGATTTTTACCAAATTTGAAGAGCACATTTGGGTTTGTCTGACTTAAAACATAGGGTAATGGAAATTTACTTTGGGTATTCCTTGAGGAGGGAGTTCTTCTGTGAAGACAGAGGCTGAGAGCAACTTCTCAGGCCTTGATTTCTGATAGGTTCACTTCTCCCAGGAGCAACCTGGGCTAAGGGTGGAAGCTGAAGGAGTTTATTGATTTAATGATGGTTAATGATTGATGTGAGCAGCCCAAGGGAGGCCAGGTACCTGAATCTTTACGAAAACACATGAGAGTAGAAAATGGACAATAAATGTTCAAGCAGGGAGTTTTGTTTTCACTTAAAAATTTTCATTAAAATATCTGTAACAAAAAGTATGCTGTTTAACTGTTTTTTAAGCATGCAATTCAGTGACATTAACTGCGTTCACCATGTTGTACTACCAATCATTTTTATTCATTTACAAAAGTTTTACGTCATCCCAAACAAACTCAGTTTGTCTTCAGCAGTAACTCTCATTTCCTCCTCCCTCCAGCTCCAGCTAAGGGAGACACACTTGTCTGTCGGTTTGTCCTGCTGTGGTGATGTGTAGCTGTGAGTCCTGAGGCTGTGCCACTGGTGTTTCAAAACCCAGTGGGGTGCACATGGTGCACAGGTATCAGCGTGGCTTGCAGACTGAGACCAACTAGGAAGAAGGAAGAGGTCATCCACTTCTCAAAGAACTGGCCAGGGAAAACCTTATGAATAGCAGAAAAACACTGTCTGATACATTTCTGAGCAACTTTATGAATAGTCCAGAAACACTGCAAGGTTCATGGAACTGGCACGGGATTGGGCAGTGTTTCGTTCTGCTGTGCATAGGGTTGCTATGAGTTGGAAATGACTCAATGGCACCTAACAACAACAACCAACTCCAGGTAACCACTAATAAACTTCAGTCCTTGTCAAGCAGAAAGTTTTAATCTGCATTTTGCAATTTGTTATGGAAGTTTGGACATGGGTCTTGATTTCTCTGTTTCCTGATTATATAATTAGAACAGGGCCAACTTTTTTTCCCATAAAGTTATTGTAAGTAAGAATGAATAATATTCTATTTTAAGCACTTGAAAACTTTGTAAAGATAATTTTTTAAAATATGAATTTTATTATACATTAAAGATGAGGAATAAATGGAACAAGCTGAACATTATTGCAGGATCCTGGACTTAGTTTAATCCAGCATTACATTATAATACATTATTTATATATAGTGTTTTGTTTAGTTGGGTACATTGTTTTAATGACTCAGTTTACAAGTGTAATGTGGTGGAAAAGTATTTTAAAAATCTAACACAGGAACAAAGCCTGTTGGAAAATAGATGTTAGGAATATTTCTAGAAAGCTGACTAGTTTTTAAAGATAAAATAAATGTGGAGAAATGTGCTTAGCAATGAACTGTGGACTTTTGGTTATTAATTTGCTAAAAGGCCTTGAGCCATGACTAGAAATGAAATCTATGAAAAATTGACATGTATATTCAAATTGGGGCAATAGATCACCACAGCCAAGAAATGGTAGAATATGATAGTGTTAAATATTTAACATAATGCTGTGCCATATAATTACATGTATGGCATTATCTTTAATAGGAACTGATTAATGAGGGTGACATCAAGCAAGGATGAATGTTAGCTATTCAGCACTGATGTTCAGATGGCCACCTGGAAAGTCATTTTTCTCAAAGTCTCATTCCTTAAGGGTGGTAGAAATGTCAATTATTTTTGCAGAGTTTCCATTTGAAGAAGCAGTTAGTCATAATTCCCAGAGAACTTGTCCCAAACAGACTACAATAAAACTTAGAATTAATAATGATGACATTTTAGACCTAAATTACTGCCTTCATGGTTTAGATAATTACTTTGCTGTCCCTATGCAAGAGATTTTCAATTCTTTCTCTCCATTCCTGGCTTGTCTCTCATCTGCACTGTTTGAGTGGTTTGTTGTCTCTTATAACTAAATATAGCAGGCTGAATTTCTAATTTTCTGCTTAAAATTCTGTCACTTGTTAGCAGTACTTTTATGATAATTCATCTAAAATAAATTTTCAACATACTCCATTCAGAGGTCCTCTTTGTCCATTTCTTTCTTCATTTTAGTGCTGAATAACTGCTATGCACTGGCCCATCTGGTATTTACACAGTTCCATCCTCTCTCTTTATTTCTTTACTTTATTCCTCAATTGTGATGTCATACTTACAGGCCCCTTTAGCCACTTCCCCTCTGTCAGTTTGTTGTCCTGTGGTTTGTATATATGTTGCTATGATGCTGGAAGCTATGCCACAGGTATTTCAATACCAGCAGGGTCACCTATAGTAATAGGTTTTGGCGAAGCTTTTAGACTAAGACAGACTAGGAAGAAAGGCCTGGCAATCTCCTTCTGAAAACTAACCAGTGAAAACCCTGTGGATCACAATAGAATATTGTCTGATATGGTGCTGGAAGATGAGCTCTCTAGATTGGAAGGCAGTCAAAGTACACAGTGGCTGCAACGATGGACTTGAACATACCAATGGTAAAATGGCACAAGACCAGGCAACATTTCCTTTTGTGGTACAAGAAGTTGCCATGAGTTGGAGCCAACTTGAGGGCAGCTAACAGCAACAAAGCCACTCCCTTCACTGTGGGATCCACTTCCTTTTCAATGCCCCTCCTTGTTAATGGACCGGCTTCCTGGTCTGCTCATATGTACTTGTGCACCACCTCTCTGCCTGTGTCCTTCATTGAAGGCTACCAAAGGGGTTCTCTTTAGAAACTTTTCTTGAACAGTGTGCTGGATAAAGAAAACCTTGAACAAGACATCACACATCTGGTTTCCTATGACTCTCTGCCTCTTTTATGCTTAGTGCTCAATGCTGTGTGGATGGGGTGGGTGAGGCTATGCCAGTCTCTGGAAAAACACCCCTGAACTTGCAAGCTATATGAAGGCACTGAGATTGAGAAGGGATCATTCTTCTAGCCAGTGAACAAGAAGTTTGCTCAAAGAATTTCCCAGTGCTTTCCAGAATCAAGGCCCCGTGTTTCCCAGAGCAAGTTCTTCTTTTGAGGCCCCTTCTGGTTTGGCCACAGGGTTCTCATGCAATAATACTGAAGTCACAGAAGAATTTGCTCTGAAAAATACCACTGTCATTTTTCCCCTGTTATTGTTGTTAAAACAAACTTACTGTAAAGTACAATAATTATAGAAATAAGTTTTTAAACTCATAAATGTCTTCTAAAAAAAAAAGACTTTTAGCAGTCTGGGGATAGGACCTAAGTTCTTTGAGAGCCATTTGTGGGATGCAAAATGTGGAGAATCCCTCTTTGAGGCTAAGTTTCTTGGTATTAGTAGCGCTCAGTGCACAGAGATCCTTTTGTTTGGGAGCTCCGAGCTGTTAGAAACAAGGAGGCACTAGTCTCTTTTCCTTGCTTACCACCGCCTGTGCACACCGAGTAAAATCCTTTTTAAAACATAAAGTTAGAATGTGGAGGTATGGGTACATTTTAACTAAATGCAGTAAAATACATTTGATACTCAAAATGAACTTCTTTTTATTTCAACTCTCTAATCTGTCTACCCCCAACTTCCTCAATTTTTTCCCAAGGCTTATCTTGTGCAATGAAACCTGTGAGGGCCAGAACTCAATAGAGCTGCCTTGCTTTTCTGGGTCTCACAAGTGTTCCACTTTCGACAGAGAGCTTGCTATCAATGTGTATTAAGAATTCTACCTGATTTTGCTTTTCAGCTTTCCTTCTCTGACCGGTTTCTGCCATACATAGGTTCTTGCTTTTGCAGGTTTTACTGCAGTTGCAAAGGAAAAGGCTGAAGGGTTATTTTCAAATAATCCATTCCCTGTACTGCTCACCTTCCCAGTTTCTTTTCTTATTCCTATTTTTAACTGGTGGAAGCTTTGTCTTTTCTTTAAGATCTATTTATTTTGTTGTTGTTGGAAGTGTGCGCAACAAAACATGCCCAAATCCAACAGTTTCTACGTGTACAATTTAGTGACATTGCTTACATTTGTTGAGTTGTGCATCCCTTCTCATTGTCTTTTTCTGAGTTGTTCCTCCCCATTAACATAAACTCACTGCCCTCTAGGGTTTCTATCTAATCTTTCGTGTTGCTGCTGTCAATTTGGTCCAATATAGATAGTTCTTAAAAGAGCATAATGTTCAAGACAGACTTTTTTTTTTTTAAATTAGTTGAGCTAAACCATTGGTTTTAAGAAGACTTCAGGGGATATTTTTGGTTTAACATTTAAAGATTATCTCAGGGCAATAGTTTCAGGGGTTCATGTGCTGTCCATGGCTCAAGAATGTCTAGAGTCTATGTGAATTTTAAATTTTGTTCTGCATTTTCCCCCTTTTGATCAAGATTCTTTGATCAAAATGTTCAGTAGTGATAGCTGGGGAGCTCTGGTGGCATAGTGCCTAAGGCATTTGATTGCTAACCAGAAAGCTGGCAGTTCAAACCCACCAGCCACTCCTTGGAAGGAAGGTTGGGTAATCTACTTCTGTAGTGATATCACCTTGGAAACCCAAGGAGGGGTTGTTATGAGTTAGATCTGACTTGATGGTAGTGGTTTTAGTGGTAGCTGGGCATCATCCACTTTTTCTGGTACATTGGCAAAGGAGACAGTTCATGGAGGCAATTAGCCATACATTCCATATCCTCCTCCTATTTCTGACTCTCCTTCTTCCTCTATTGTTTCAGGTGAATAGAGAGAGACCAATTGTTCTTCCTTGAATGGTTCCTTACAAACTTTTAAGACCCCAGGTACCATGCAAGGAACCAGAGGTAGAACAGAAGCACTAAACACTTATTAGGCCAATCAACTGGAAAAACCAGAAAAACCAAACTCACTGCCCTCCAGTCAGATTCAACTTGTAATGGATCCAACTGGTAGCGACCCCTCCTTGGGTTTCTTTTTTTTTTTCTTTTTAAGATTTGATGTATACATTTGTTAATGCATTTTATTGAAATATAATTTATGTACAGTGAAATATACAAAACTAAAGTGACATGGGTCAATACTTTTTTTTTTGACAATGTTCCCTCCATATATAAACCTTTTCTTCACCCTCCACAACAATGAACTAATACTATATTTGTCCTCCTGTGATTGACTTATTTCACTCACTCAGCATAATGTCCTCTAAGTTCATCCATATTATGTGGTGTTTTGCAGACTCTACATTATTCTTTAGTGCTGCATTGCATTCCAGTATGTATGTGTATGTACCATAGTTTGGTCATCCACTCTTCCACTGATGAGCACGTAGGTTGTTTCCATCTTTTTGCTATTGTAAATAGTGCTGCGTTGAACATGAGCATGCATGTTCTGGCTCTCACCTCTCTAGGATATATACCTAGTAATGGGATTGCTGAGTCAAATGGTATCTCCAATTCCAGCTTTCTAAGCAATCGCCATATTCCTTTCCAAAGTGTTTGTATCACTTTACAGTCCCACCAGCAGTGTATGAGTGTCCCAATCTCTCCACATCCCTGCCAGCATTTGTTATTTTCTGTCTTGTTGAATTTTGCCATCAGTGCTGAGGTGAGACGGTATCTCATTGTTGTTTTGATTTGCATCTCTCTGATGGCCAATGATTGTGACCGTCTCTTCATGTATTAGCTAGCCACCTGAATATCCTCCTTGGTGAAGTGTCTATTTATATCTTCTGCCCATTTTTCAATTGGATTGTTAATACCTTTGCTGTTGAGGCATTGGAGTTTTCTATAAATCTTAGAGATAAATCCCTTGCCAGATATGTAATTATTGGCAAATATGAATTTGTCGTTGTCATTTTTGTTATGTGCTTTTCCATGGTGTCAATTTCTTTGTTTCATATAATTTTCTATGCTGAGCTTGTTTTGTTTATGAATTGTGTTATCACTTTCTTTGTTGCTATTGTTTTAATATTTGGTAAATATTTGTGCTGGTCCTCTTTTTATTTTGATATGAAGGTTTATCATTTTTCTTTAACATTACCCTGTGACTGATAGTTTTCTTCCCCAGTTTAGAATAGTCCATTCTATCTTGTATTTGTCTGGACTTCCCTACCATCTAGAAGTTCTGTAACTACACAGTCTTTTCCCTCTTTTTGGTTTGTAGTTATCCTCATTTATCAGTTGATGTCTATGGTTCCCTGTTTACAAACTTGTAGGTTTATTTACTTTGGATACTTCCATAGCTGGGTTGCTTTCTGGGTTATATCATCATGTGTGTTAATGGTCAGTTGTTGTTGGCTGTTGTTGCTTCTCTGTCCAAAGGGCTCCCTTTAG
>NW_006921638.1:5017234-5025770 GCF_000298275.1 Orycteropus afer afer | reverse complement strand
TTGGTGACCAGGGCTGATCTTTAGGTCAATTCTCAGGTCCCAACATTTCTTGGAAATATTTAGGCTGTTTGTCCCATTAGGGTAGCTGACAGTCTGCAGTTCCGACCTTCTCTGTACTCACTGTTTTCTTTTAGGTTTTTCCACGAGTTGGTGCCTAATCCACTTCTGTATAGTTCCTTTCAAAGTTCAGGGCTCCAGAAATATCTTTTGTATCTCTGTCAATTGGTTTTTCTTTTCTTTGTTGAAGAATGTCTGCCTATTCCTCCATCTTACCGGAAGTCCCTCCTTGGGTTTCTGAGGTAGTATCACTACGGAAGTAGATTGCCCAGTCTTCTTTTCAAGGAGTGGTGGGTGGGTTTGAACCGCCAGCCTTCTTGTTAGCAGTCACATGCTGTTTTGGTTACCTAGTGCCGTTCTGACAAGAATATACCACAAGTGTGGATGGTTTGAACAAACAGGAGTTTATTCTCTTACAATTTGGAGGCTTTAAGTCCGAGTTCAAAGTGCCAGGATTTTGGAGCTGGGCGAAAGCCCCTTGACCTTGGGCTTCAGCTCTGCCTCCTGTTCCTGGCCCACTGAAGCTGGAGGCTTTTTATTCACTCAGCTGCTGGCTGCTGAGGCTTACAAGCTTGACAAGTAAAAAAACACAGTCCCAATGTTACCAAACCACATGGCAGGCCATTAATTCAAGTCCATTGTAAGTCCCAAGGTCGGCAGAGTATGGCAGGCTGCTGAACAATGACATAGCTACATGCAGGGTCCAAGCATGCCATAAGCTAGAGACCATTCCCAAAGCTGTTTCTTATATATAGGAAGAAGACCACATACCCAAAGGCAACTACTCAGCCGCTCACAGTAGAGTCCATCATGGAGTTGATTACCAATCTCATCATGGGGAATACTACATTCAGCTGCCCAGCCACTCAACCAGGCCCAGCCAAGTTGACACACAAACTTAACGACCACACATGTTTTAGTCACTATGCCACCAGAGCTTCCAATTAACTGGAATGTCCCATTAAACCACAACCCTAAACCTCCAAACCAAGGAACCAAATCCCATGAACTGTTTGGTTGCACATGAGCAACCTCAGCAGCTACTTTTTTTTTTCTTTGTCTGTCATTGTTGTAAATATATCTTTTGCCAATTTAACTTTTTACAACTTATAATTTATTGACAGCAATTACAATAATTGTCTTGCAGCCCTACCCCTAATCAATGTAGTTTTTCCATCACCATTAACAACCCTTTTCCTCTCCCTTCCTGCTCTTGGTAGCCACTAATAAACTTTCTCTATACATTGGCCTTTACTTGTCTTTTTTATATAAGTGAGATCATGCAATTTTGTGACTGGTTTATTTTGTTCAGCATAATGTCTTCAAGCTCCATCCATTTTATAACATATATCAAGAATTCACTTGTACTACTGACTGAGTTGTATTTTATGTATGTATCACATATTGTTTACTCATTCATCTGTTGATGGGCATTTAGGTTGTTTGCACCTTTTGGCAATTGTGAATAGTGCTGCAATAAACATCGTTGCACAAATCTTTTTCAGTATCTGCTTTTAATTCTTTTGGCTGTATACCTAAGAGTGGAATTGCTGGGTCATATGGTAGTTCTCATGTACATGTGAAAGCTAGACAGTGAATAAGGAAGACTGAAGAAGAATTGATACCTTTGAATTATGGCATTGGTGAAGAATATGAAATATACCATAGCTTGCCAGAAGAACGAATAAATCTGTCTTGGAAAAAGTACAGCCAGAACGGTCCTTAGAACCAAGGATGGTGAGACTTTGTTTTCCATGGTTTGGAACATGTTATCAGGAGGGACCAATCCCTGGAGAAGAACATCTTGCTTAGAATAGTAGAATGCCAGTGAAGAAGAGGAAGAGCCTCAGTGAGATGGATTGACACAATGACTACAACAATGGGTTCACACATAGCAATGATTGTGAGGATGGTGCAGGACAAGGCAGTGTTTTGTTCTGTTGTGAGTTGGAACTGACTCAGCAGTACCTAACCATAACACAGTAGTTCTATTTTTAGTTTTCTTTTTTAAGGAACTGCCGCACTTTTTCCCATGGTGGCTGTACCATTTTGCATTCCCACCAGCAATGCATCCATTCCAGTTTTGCTGAAATCCTTGTCAACATTTGTTATTTTCTGTTTTTTTTTTTAATTTTTTTATTTAGCCATCCTAATGAGAGAATTGTTCGATGTTCAACTATTTCAGGAAATGGCATATGCTCAAGAACCAATGGTATTGAAGGAAGAAGTCCAATCTGCACTGAAGGAAATGGCAAAAAACAAGCTGCCAAGAATTGATGGAACACCCACTGAGATGTATCAACAAACAGATGCCACACTGGAGGCACTTGCTCATCTATGCCAATTAATTTGGAAGACAACTACCTGGTCAACTGACTGGAAGAGATCCATATATGTACCCATTCCAAAGAAAGATGATACCACAGAATGTGGAAATTATCAAACAATATCATTAATATCACACACAAGTAAAGTCTTTCTGAAGATAATAAAACATGGTTGCAGCAGTATATTGACAGAGAACTTCCAGAACTCCAAACTGGATTCAGAAGAGGTTGTGTAATGAGGGATAACATTGCTGATGTCAAATGGATCTTGGTTGAAAGCAAAGAATGCCAGAAAGATGTTTACTTGTGTTTTATTGACTAGTCAAAAGCATTTGACTGTGTGGATCATAACAAATTATGGATAACATTACAAAGAATGGGAATTCCAGAACACTTAACTGGCTCATGAGAAACCTGTATATAGACCAGGAGGCTGTCATTCAAACAGAACAAGGGGATCCTGTATGGTTTAATCAGGAAGGGTGTGCATTAGGGTTGTGTCTTTTCACCATACTTATTTAATCTGTGTGCTAAGCAAATAATCTGAGAAGATAGACTATATGAAGAAGAATGTGGCATCAGGATTGGAGGAAGACTTGTTAACAACCTGTCATATGAAGATGACAAAACCTTGCTTGTTGAAAGTGAAGATGAGTTGAAGCACTTAACTGATGAACGTTACAGACTACAGTCTGCAGTATGGATTACACCTCAACATAAAGAAAATGAAAATCTTCACAACTGGACCAATAAGCAGCATCACGATAAATGGAGAAAAGATTGAAGTTGTCAGAAGATTTCATATTGCTTGGATTCACAATCAACACCCATGGAAGCAGCAATCAAGAAATCGATGATGTATTGCCCTGGGCAAATCTGCTGCAAAAGACCTCTTTAAAGTGTTGAACAGCAAAGATGTCACATTGAAGACTAAGGTGTCCTTAACCAAAACCCCCCAAAAAACTAAAACTTGCTGCCATTGAGTCAATCCTGACCCTTATCGACAACGCCTTGGGTTCCTGAGGCAGGATCTATACGGAAGTAGATTGCCCAGTCTTCTTCCGTGGAGTGGCTGTTGGGTTTGAACCACCAACCTTCTGGCTAGCAGTCAAATGCCTTAGGCACTAGGCCACCAGAGCTCCACAAGCCATGGTATTTTCAGTAGCCTCATATGCATGTGAAAGCTGACAATGAATAAGGAAGACTGAAGAAGAGTTAATGCTTTTGAATTGTGGTGTTGGGGAAGAATACTGAAAGTACCATGGGCTGCCAGAAAAATGAACAAAGCTGTTCTGGAAGAAGTGCAGCCAGAATGCTCCTTGGAAGTGAGAATGGTCTGATTTTGTCTCACCTACTTTGGTCATATTGTCAGAAGAGACCATTCCCTGCAGAAGGATATCGTGCTTGGTAAAGTGGAGGGTCAATGAAAAAGGGGAAGGCCCTTAAGTAGATGGATTGACACAGTGGCTGCAATACTCAAGTATAGCAAGAATTGTGAGTATGGTGCATGATTGGACAGTGTTTAATTCGGTTGCAGATATTGTCCCTATGAGTCAGAGCCAACTTGATGGCACCTAACTACAATGGCATGTCACTGTGGTTTTGATTTTTATCTCTCTGATAGCTAACAACACTGAGCATCGTTTCATGTATTTGGTGGCCATTGGAATGTCCTCTTTGGTGAAATGTCTGTTTGAGTCCTTTACTCACTTTATGATTTATTTGTCTTTTTGTGTTAAGTTGTCAAACTTTATATCTATTTTGGTTATTAGATTCTTGTCAGATATATAACTTCCAGAGGTATTTTCTTTTCATTTTTTGGTAACACCTTTTGGTGAACAAAAGTTATAAAATTCTTAGGAAGTCTGATTTATTTATTTTGTCTTGTTCTGTTTGTTATTATATTAGATAATCCATTGTTGAAACCAGGACTGACAGTGTTTCCCCTTTGTGTTCTTCTGAGGATTTTATGGTTTTACTTCACATATTTATGTCCTTAAACCATTTTGATTTTATGTTTTCTATGGTATGAGGTAAGGATCCTATTTAATTTTTCTACATGCAGAAATCCAATTTTCCCAGTACCATTTATTGAAGAGACCTTGCTTTCCACTGAATGGACTTAGCACTCTTACACAAAATCAGTTAACCATAGATATGTGGGTTTATATCTGGCTTCTCAATTCTATTCCATTGATCTATTGTTATACCAACACCAGGCTATTTTGATTACTGTAGCTTTATGGTTTAAGGAGGAGCTCTGGTGGCATAGTGCTGGCATTTGACTGCTAACCAGAAGGCTGGTGGTTCAAACCCACCAGCCACTCCTCAGAAGGAAGATTGGGCAATCTACTTCCATCATGATATTGCCTTGGAACCCAAGGAAGGGTCACTATGAGTTGGGTCCGACTTGACGGCAATGAGTTTGGTTTGGTTTTATGGTTTAAGGAGATCTGGTGGTCAGTGGTGCTGTGGTTAAGTTTGTGTGTCAACTTGGTTGGGCCTGGTTGAGTGGCTGGGCAGCTGGATGTAGTATTCCCCATGATGAAACTGGTAATCAACTCCGTGGTGAGATCTACCACAAGCAGCTGAGTAGCTGCCTTTGGGTATGTAGTCTGCTTCCTGTATATAAGGAGAAGCCTTGGGAATGGTCTCTAGCTTATGGCATGCTTGGACCCTGCATGTAGCCATGTCATTGTTCAGCAGCCTGCCATGCTCTGCCGACCTTGGGACTTTCAATGGACTTGAATTAATGGCCAGCCATGTGGTTTGGTAACATCGGTACTGTGCCATTTTATTTGTCAACCTTGGGCTTGTTAGCCTCAGCAGCTGGTAGCTGCCTGAGTGAAGAGATGCCTCTAGTTTCAGTGGGCTGGGAGCAAGAGGCAGAGCTGAAGCCCAAAGTCGAGAGGGGCTTTTGCACAGCCCCTAGAGCCTGGCACTTTGAACTCAGACTTCTAGCTTCCTGAACTGTAAAAGAATAAACTCCTGTTTGTAAAAGTTGTCCTATTTGTGGTATATTTCTGTCAGAGCAGTACTAGGTAACCAGAACAAGTGGTTAAGACATTTGCTAACCAAAAGGTCAGTAGTTTGGACCTACCAGCCACTCCGAGGAAGAAAGATGGGGCAGTCTGTTTCCATAAAGATTTATAGCTTCCACTGGAAACCCAGTGGGGGTTGTTATGAGTTGGAATTGACCCTATGGCAGTGAGTTTGGTTTAAAGTTTTGGTGGTGCAGTGGTTAAGGCATTTGGCTGCTAACCAAAAAGGTTTGTGGTTCAAACTCATCAGCTTCTCTGTGGGAGAAAGATAAGGGAGTCTACTTCTGTAAAGATTTACAGCCTTAAAAATGGTATGGGGGTCTCTATGAGTTGGAATTGACTCAATGGCAGTGAGTTTGGTTTTTGGTTTTTGAGTATGTTTGAAAATCAGGAAGTGTAAGTCATTCTACTGTGTTCTCTTTCAGCATTGTTTTAGCTATTTGCAGCCACTTGCCTTTCTATATAAAGTCGAGGACTGGTTTTTCTATTTCTATAAAGAAGGCTCTTGGAATTTTGATCAGGATTGGGTAGAATCTATAGATTGCTTTGGGTAGTATTGACATCTTAACAATATTAAGTCTGCTAATTAATGAACATGGAATATCTTTCCATTTATTTCCTCTTTAATATCTTTCATCAGTGTAGTGGTATCTCTTTAAAATTTTGAAATTAAAGTACTTAAAATAAGGGAAACCAAAAGTTCATAGGGATGGCTGTCAATTTTAAAATAAAGAATTTTTGAGTGCCTACCATAAACCGTGCACACAGAAAACAGATTGAAAACAAGGTTTCATGCCTTTAAGAATCTTACAGTCTTAATTGGGAAGCCAATTACATAAATAAACAATTTTAGTGCAATAAGCTAAATCATTTTAATGAAGATGTCTGTCAGGGTTGATGGGATCATAGGAGAAATGGAACTCATAAGTTGATCTGGAGATTGCAGAGAAGGCTTCCCAGCTATCTTCTAGTAGGAGTGTGCTGGTATGCAATGTAGGGAGGCTCTGGCACGGATATCAAGAGGTGGTATCGAAGTTGAGACTGGCATGTGCATAGGCAGTGACTGGGGAAGATGGAGCATGCTCAGAGTTACTGTGGTGATTTAATGTTTGAAGAACTGGTCATGAGGTAGGGTGCAGAAAGAGATGAGACTGGGAAGGAAGACAGGGATGAAGATCGTGAAATATTTTGAATACTGTGGAAAGGGAGTTTATTAGATTCTATCTTGGAGGTATTGGGGAACCACTGAAGAAATTTGAGCAGTGTAATTATGTAGTCAGATTTTTGTATTAGAAAAATCTACTCTGGTAGAAATGTGAAAGATAGATTTGAGGGCAGCAAGATTGGAGGCAAGAAAGATCAGTGAGGATAATTTTATAATTAGTTTGAGAGAGGGATAGTGAGGGCAAGAATAGGGCAATGGCGAGGAGATGGAGAAGAGAGATTTATGAAGTACACAGACTATGACTGGTTAGATGAGGCACAAAGAAGAGAGAGAGAGATTTATGGCTTGGTCAACTTACATTCATTAAAACACAGAAGACAGAAAGAGGACCAGAGGTTTTTTTTTATTTTGTGGAGAAAGGGTTATTTGGTAAGAGGAAAGGTTAGTTTGGTTTTGGATGTAGTGTGTTTGAAGTCCTGCAGGGACATTCAGCAGCAAATGTAAAGGAGAAAGCTGGCTCCACAGGCCTGAAGTGCAGGAGAGGTGAGCTAGAGATACTGATTTGGGAGTTATGCTTGTGGGTGGGTGTGTCAAGTAATGTGAGGAGAGTTGGATGAGTGTGCAAAGTAGATAAGTATGAGTAGAGAAAGAAGAATAAGACTAGAGTAAGAAGAGGGATAAAGAAGGAGGACCAGGTTTTAGACATGACAGTGTACTCCTAAGAATTTCAGTTAGCATCTCCCAAGAATAAGAACATAGTCCTAAGCAATCATAACATCAGTATCACACCACTAAAATTCCTCCTTACTTCTATAATATTATTCAGAATATTGTCCATACTTAAATCCCTCAAACTTTTCTTTATAGATTTTTTTTTTTTTTTTTTAAAATTCAGCCTCCAATCAAGGTTCATACATTGCATTGGCTGGTACATCTCCTTAGTATCTGTTTAGTCTAAGTCTGGAAAGTGCCCCTATCTCTCTGTTTTCCCTGACATTGAGTCCTTTGAAGAATCCAGGCCAGTTGTCCTATGAGACAGTCCACATTCTGGATCATAGATAGATTTAGGTCAGCCATTTCCATCATTTCACTAGTAAATACCTCCCACTGCATCATATCAGACAGGCCCCCTTTATAATTAAGTTTTGGACTCTTATATCAGAAACTCTCCAAAGTAATGAATCTGACAAATCAGAACTTTTTCTTTTCTGTGGACCTGGCCTTTTCCACAAGGTGGTGCATGTTCTGAGTCTCTTATCTTTAAAATGCAGCTTACTGTAAGTAACTTTGTGGGTGTTATTCTAATTGTTTTCTTTCTTGATTTTATGTTCAGTAGAAGCTTATGGTGCAAATGGCTTGTTTTGAGTGAGGCCTGGTCCGGGTCATTTAAATTCAAAGCCTTTGGTCAGTCTGGTTCATTGAGGATTGCTTTATTTTCTCACCAACTGTTCTCGTTAGCTAGTGCTGCTCTGACACAAATATACCACAAGTGGGATGGCCTCAACAAACAAGAGTTTATTCTCTTACAATTTGGAGGCTTTCAGTCCAAGTTCAAAGTGCCAGGCTCTAGGGGCTGGGTGAAAGCCCCTCAGCCTTGGGGTCCAGCTCTGCCTCCTGCTCCCGGCCCACTGGAGATAGAGGCATTTCTTCACTCAGACAGCTGCTGGCTGCTGAGGCAGAAAAACCCAAGATTGACAAGTAATAAGGCACAGTCCTGATGTTACCAAACCACACAGCGGGCCATTAATTTAAGTCCATTTTAAGTCCCAAGGTCGGCAGAACATGGCAGGCTGCTCAACAAAGACACGACTACATGCAGGGTTCAAGTGTGCCATAAACTGGAGACCACTCCCCAAGGCTTCTGTTTATTTACAGGAAGCAGACCACATTCCCTAAGGCAGCTACTCAGCTGCTCACAGTAGATTCCACCATGGAGTTGACTGCCA
>NW_006921638.1:5014723-5016939 GCF_000298275.1 Orycteropus afer afer | reverse complement strand
GGCTCCATCCCACTGGCTCACATGAACAAGCAGCCCCACACTCCAGAACCAAGTTGGTGAAAGCCTGGCTCTTTGAAACCTTGGGGGCTGTGGTCATTGCACCCCCAAAGGCCATGGTCCTACCCTTAAGGCTGAGGCAGCTCTGCTTCCATTTCCTTGGTCTCTCCACTTCTGCCGATTAATGCTGAAGGCAACCCACTCCGTAGGAAATCTTCCTGCCCCAAAAGCACTCAGCTCTCTTGCTCCATGGGTGGGCCAACCTGCTACTCCTTTTCATGCTGGTCTCTTCACCAATTAATGCCTGAAGGCAGCCCACTCTGCCAGGAAGCCACCTAACCAAAGGCATCAAGCTTTCTCTTCCATGGGCTGGTAAGGCTGTTGCTGTCTCATGCCGATTCTCTCAGCTTTGCTTCTGCCATCTGTCATGCCGGTCTCTGGGCTCTACTCCTGCTGTCTCTCATGCCAGTCTCTTGCTCTGCTCCTGCCATCTGTCATGCCGTATGCTGGGGTCTCTCTGTCAGGGTCTCAGGTCAAGGACGCACTCCACTCCTGTTTTCACGTTTTAGGCATCTGTCAGAGCAGCATCCCACTCTCTTGGTACCATATTCTGTTCTCGTTAGCCAGTGCTGCTCTGACACAAGTATACCACAAATGGGATGGCCTTAACAAACAAGAGTTTATTCTCTTAGTTTGGAGGCTTTAAATCCAAGTTCAAAGTGCCAGGCTCTAGGGGCTGGGTGAAAGCCCCTCAGCCTTGGGGTCCAGCTCTGCCTCCTGCTCCTGGCCTACTAGAGATAGAGGCGTTTCTTCACTCAGACAGCTGCTGGCTGCTGAGGCAGAAAAACCCAAGGTTGACAAGTAAAAAGGCACAGTTCTGATGTTACCAAACCACACAGCAGGCCGTTAATTCAAGTCCATTTTAAGTCTCAGGGTTGGCAGAGCATGGCAGGCTGCTCAACAAAGACACAGCTACATGCAGGGTCCAAGGGTGCCATAAGCTAGAGACCATTCCCCAAGGCTTCTGCTTATATACAGGAAGCAGACCACATTCCCTAAGGCAGCTACTCAGCTGCTCACAGTAGATTCCACCATGGAGTTGACTGCCAGTCTCATCATGGGGAATACAACATCCAGCTGCCCAGCCACTCAACCAGGCCCAGCCAAGTTGACACATCAACTGAACTACCACACCAACCATTACTCCCTACGATTCTGATAGAAAAGCCAATACTTAAAGAGCAAGCAGAGGATGACTTGCCCATTGAGAAGAATAAGGAGCAGCAGAGATAAGAAGCTAATAAGGAGTGAGTGAATGTTAATATCAGTTAGGACTCTTTTGGTTGTAAATAAAAGAAACCAAATGCAAGCTGAAATGCAAAGCATTTGGGTGGTGCAAATAGTTAATGTGCTTAGCAGCTAACCAAAAGGTTGGAGGTTTGAGTCCACCCAGAGGCACCACAGAAGAAAGATCTGGTGAACTATTTCTGGGGAAAATCAGCCATTGAAAACCCTATGGAGCACAGTGCTACTCTGACTCACATAGCATCACTATAAATTGGAAGACTCAACAGCATTTTATTATTATTATTATTATTTAATGCAAATGACTCAAGCAAAAGGGGAATGTATTATAAGGTTACAGGGGAAGTCAGGTATGTAGCTATAGACATGTAACTGTGGATTTGTGAGGGAACACCATGGGGAACTCAAGATATTCAAGAGTTTTTCTTCTTGAGAGACTTTCGGTAAGATGGAGGAATAGGCAGACAAGTGACACAGACCCTCTTCAACAAAGAAAAGAAAAACCAATTGACAGAGATACAGAAGATAATCCTGGAGCCCTGAGCTTTGAAAGGAACTTACAGAAGTGAATTAGGCACCAACTAGTGGAAAAACCTGAACGAAAATGGGTCAGAAAGGACATACGAGAGGCTGACAAAGGAAAGGAGACAGGTGGTGAGTGTATAAGTGCTGTCAACTAGTGAATCGAGGAGCACAGCATGGTACCTTGCCTGTATAGATAACATATAAACAAAATAAAGAAAACAAAAATTGTGGGCAAATCATTCCAACATATAATCACCAATTAAATATAAACACAAAAACATCACAGTGCCTTGGAGACATCAGAGCATCACAGTCCACACAAAGAAGCAAGATAAAGCAGGAGAAACAAAGGACCAGAATACAGACCCAAAACACATCCCTGAGGAAGA
>NW_006921638.1:4983145-5009908 GCF_000298275.1 Orycteropus afer afer | reverse complement strand
AAAAAAAAAAAAAAGCATTGACCCATGTCACTTTAATTTTGTGTATTTTACTATACATAAATCATATTTCAATAAAATGCATTTAAAAAAAGTTTTTCTTCTTTATTCCAAAATTTTCAAGGAAGTCACTGATTGGTCTTGTTTACTTGGAGAACTCCATTCCTGGTCTAGCAACCATGGGAGGGAGGTGGAGGCGTGTGAATATACAGGCAAGATGGCTGGGGGCCCAGTTGGGTGCTGAGGGTATTTCCTAGAGGAGGAAAAATCTTAAACTAGGCTTTAAGAGAGGTTGAGCACAGTGGTGTCAGCTGAGGGAAAAAGTTTCAGGGTATGGGGGTGAGCTATAGCAGAAGGTCAAAGGAGAAGGAAAAAGCATCCTTTAGGCTTGGCATTTAGGATGTCAGTGCTAACTTTAGCAGGATCATTTAGTTGAATGAAGGCAGCAGATTGAGGTAGGAGAAGGAAGTATCGAGCACAAAGCTCTGTATTCTAGAAGAGTGGCTTTGAAAGGAAGAAGTGTCCTCTGGCAGCCTTGGCCAGATGCAAATCTAAGGTGGACAAGACTTGGAATATATGCTTGCTAAATCAGGCCTGCCTTATCTGGAGCTCAGAGCTCTGGGAATCTATTAGCCCCTTAGAAAGGACAGGCAAATTTTACCTGCTTGTCAAGAATCACTATGCTAAAGGAAAGCTGCAACAGAAAGGGAGGGGAAAGAGGAGAAATGATGGATAGTTTGAGCATGGCTGCAAGGAGGTGGAAGGGATGGAGGCCAGAAATTAGATTACCCTAGTTGGGAGGAGGCTGGGAGGTTTTCTTTTTTAAACTTCTGAGACAGGAGGAAGGATGTGAAATCTAAGACAGAGTGGCAGACTTTTGTTCTTGGTCCATCTTGGCCTAGTATCAGGGTAAAGGAGCTCTTTCAACGGATAGCTGGCCAAATGATGTTCATTGTCTGTTCTCTTTCTTAGGCTTGTATCGAGTTTTCTGCCTCCATGAGGCTTCTGACTGACTTGCCTGGGCCTTTGTGCTTGAGACCCATGATGCGTTAGGACTTGAGCTGTGCTGGGGCTGTTCCCTGTACTTGCTTGCAAGACCTGCAAGAGGTCACTCATCACTCCCTGTAGGTGAATACTGACAGTATGAACAATCAATTGCACCTTTTCTTTTTCTTAGAAGTAAACTTCTTTCCAGAGCTTCCCCCAATTTGGAGCTTCTTGTGTTGGAGTCTCCTGGGGAAGAGAGAATCAGTAGGTAAGAATCAAGAGAGTAAGTGTTTATAGGTGGATATTTGTGGAAGGTAATTTACAGATCTTTGTTTCTTAAAAGATCTTGAACCAGAAGGTAGGGAAATGGTGGCCTCCAGACAAAGAACTCTAGAGATGGAATCTGAACTTCTTCTCTCATCCCATGATCTCAACTCAGTATTATAGGTTTTCCACGCCTTCATTGGGAGCTCTGGTGGCATAGTGCCTAAGGCATTTGACTGCTAACCAGAAGGCTGATGGTTCAAACCCACCAGCCACTCCTCGGAAGGAAGGTTGGGCAATCTACTTCCTTTGGTGATATTGTCTCAAAAACCTAAGGAGGAGGGGTCACTATGAGTCAGATCCGACTTGATGACAGTGCTTATGAATGTATATGCCTTCATTTTACTGTCTGCAAAAGCACATAGTATTTTTCACTTATGATAATGGAGGGCTGGGTTTGTAGAGATTTCTGAGAGGTACCATGGGAACAGATTGTCCAAAGTGTTATTGTTAAAGGAAGAGATGGAAATCCTTATAAGCTACTTGTGTGATCAGAGTGTTCTCTAAGTTGTAATTGTGGAAGAACTGGTTTCTGAAATCTTAGTGACATCTTTAGAAAACCTTACCTCATGGGTAACTCATAATACCAGAGTACAGAGTACATTGGTTAGCTTTTTTTTTTTTTTTTAAGTTAGCATTTTTGATGTAAGGACATCTATTTTCTTTTGACTTTCATAAACCCTTGAAGCTGATAAATTTTCTATGCTCTGAGATTCCCTTTAAACATAATAATAATAAACCAGTGATTGTCAAGCCACCTGGGACTTAGCTGTACTTCTTTGGAAATGAAAGTAAATAATCTGTTTATTGGCATTAATAACTCCTTTTGGGAATGTGTATTAAGGTGCACGGGCTGAGTAACACTTTGCTCCCTGGAAGCCTTTTATTTCTGAGGAATGGCTCTGAAATTAACTTAAAAAAGCATGAAGACAAGAGGCCCCCACTGAAGACTGACCTTGCTAGGGTCCATGGTCATTTAGGATTCCTGTTACAGCTCAGCTTGAAGGTTGTCAAGCTAAAGCAGGTTTTATTTGGAGGGTAAAGGAAATTTCCCAGAGGTCCAGGTAATTCTGGAGCTACAGAGCTCTGAAGAGCATAGTGATGGCGGCAGCAACACCTTATGACCAGAATCAGCCAGCCTCAGCCACCTGTGTGATGTCACATAGGGCAGGTAGGAAGGAGCAGGCAGGTGGATGTGAGAGAATGAAGTGGTACAGGCTCTGTCCCCAGGGCAGGAGAAGGTCACCTCCCTGATGACTGGAGGAAAGAGGGAGGTTGGGCTCAGGTAGTTGAAACCCATTTAATACCATTGGAAACCTCCACTTTCCTCCCGTGTAATCTGAGTAATGCAGTTAGCTGGGGGTAGGGTGGTTGGTAGTTTAGAAAGTTTAACATTAGAACTAATGATCTTCAACTCTTTCCCCCATGATTCAGTTTTTCTCTAGTATCATATAAAAGAAAAATGTCTTCTCTCTGGCTCAACACCAGTTCCCTAAAGACCTGATTGTTCTAAATCTGACCTCATCTGTACTTAACTGATTTCACCACAGTATATTGATGACAGGTATTAAGAAGCTCACAATTTATAGCTGCATCAACAGAAAGCATTATACCAAAGGCCAGCACAAACAACTTGGTGTCCTTCTGACTAGATTAAATATCCTTGTTTGTAGAACTGGGTTGTTTGCCTTTGGTATGGAGGATGAGTTTGCCCTTTTTGTTGAGTAAAGTTTCTGTGGCACTGTCCAGTGGCTCTGACAGGGAGGGAAATGGGATTTCTTCTTATTGAATGAAGGAGGCCTCTATACACGAGGACTTCAAGGTCCTGGTGTCTGCATTCCCTGGACTTGACTGAACACAGTCTGCCCTGTTTTCCTTGAGGGACGCTTCATAGGGTGGCAGGACAGCCTGCTCTTGGGGTCCCTCATTCCTTAGCCAACCATTTGCCAAGTCCAGGACATCTGTTAGATATGGACACCAGCCTTCTGTTTCTAAGCTCTTTGAAGCATGGGAGAGCTGACAGTGGAATGAAGTGTGGTCTACTGTGCTAAGGAGGTGCTAGGCTTGGCCACTCTTTAATGGCTACAAAGCCCATGGTTGCCCTTCTAGGCCTAGGCTCTTTCTGTGATCAAGTATTTTCTCAGTTTCAACCATGTACCAAGTGCTATGTCAGGCTCTAAATAAGTTAAATAAGACACTGTGAATAATAATAGTAACAATAGCAACTAACACCAAGTCCTCAACATTTACCAGATCCTGCGCTAAGAGAGTATATTATTAGATAGCAAATATGTACATTATTTCATTTAATCCTCATAATAGCTCTATATGATAGTTACAACATTGCCTCTTTCACAGGAAAGGAAACAGGTTCAGATCGGTTTACAACTTGCCCCAGACCATGTAACTTATAAAGACTTATGTCTATCTGACTCAAATTCCATTTTCTTTACTGCTACCCTCTATTGCCTTTTAGCAGGTAACTTGAGTTCTTGGGGACATGAGGGTTCCTGTAAGAATGTTTTATGCTATTGAGTTGATTCTAGGTTATTGGTTTGTTCCAGGTCTAGGAAGCAATGTGCAGCTCTGAAATTTAATTTGGTGTATGTGTATGTGTGTGTGTGTGTGTCTGAGAGAGAGAGAGAGAGAGTGCGGGAGGGAGAGAGACAGAGAGTGAGGCTGAAAGAAAGAGACATGAGGGAAGAAAGAAGAGAGATCCACAGACTGACAGACTTACCAGCCAACCCACTCATCAAGTTTCTTGCTCCCTTTCTCCAAATTTTCTTTCACTAGTATGGGTCTAGGGAGCTCTGGTAGCATAGTGCCTAAGGCACTTGACTGCTAACCAGAAGGCTGGCTGGCGGTTCAAACCCACCAGCCACTCCTCGGAAGGAAGGTTGGGCAATCTACTTCCATAGCGATACTGCCTCGGAAACTCAAGGAGGGGTCGCTATGAGTCGGGTCCAACTTGACAGCACATAACAACAACAACAACAACAGTATGGGTCCAAGGAGTTCTGTGGCTCTGTTGTTAAAGCATTGGGCTGCTAACAAAAAGGTTGGCCGTTTGGAACCCATCAGCTGCTCTGTGGGAGATAGATGAGATAGTCTGCTTCCTTAAAGACTTACAACCTTGGAAACCCTATGGGGCAGTTCTACTCTGTCCTATAGAGTCTCTGTGAAACCAAATTGACTCGATGACAATGAGTTTGGTTTTTGGTAGTAGGGTTCCAGTACAGGTAGTCTCTGACTTAGTATGTTTTTTAATTGTGACAAACCACACTTAATGGCCATCTTTTTTTTTTTTTTTTTTTGGTACATCTTATCATTAGTATTATGTATTACATAATTAATGATGTTATCATTCTCAGATGTTCACTTGCAGATGCTCAGTTTTATGATTTATTGTTCAAAACACTGCCATATAGATTGAGTTTTCTAAAACTAAACCAGGGGCTTCAGTTGCTTGATTGTTTTGCTAAAGCTGATAGGCAGATTCAGAAAGATGTTACCATGAAATATGTGCAGAAAAAAAGAAAAAGACCATACAGACAACTCTTGCTAATTTTCTGACTGGAAGTGCCATCCCCATTCCCGGGGATAATCCAGGTGATGCAGAACTTTGCATCAGTGGAATTGTTACTGCAGTTGACAGAATGCCAATGTGGTCCAACTCTTCTTCATTGTTGGAGTAAATTTTTATGATTTGTGTATTTTTTAAGTATGTGTGTATATATTAAAGTGTATCTGTAAGTTTACAAGTAATGTTTCCAACTATCAAAGACAAATAAAGATTGGATTTATAAAGACACTGATAATAAAAGACAACAATAATGAAAGCCAAAAAAACAAAAACAAAAAACCCACAAAGTATTCAACTTAGGTCAGAACTGACTTATGATGGACTTGCCAGAATGGAATCCTGTCATAAGTTGGGGACTACCTGTGTAATGTTTCCTAAGGATCCCTGGTGGAGCAATGGTTTAAACACTCTACTGCGAACTGAAAAGTCACTGATTCGAATCTACTATTTGTTCCATTGGGGAAGAGACCTGGCCATCTGCATTACATTACATGTAGCCTAGGAAACCCTATAGAGTAGCTCGATTCTGTCCTCAGGGTCGTTATGAGTCAAAATTGACTCAATGGCACACAACAAAAAAATATTTCTTCACCTGTTTCTTGGAATCAATACAAATGATGAGCAGTGGTAGCTAGTGCTATGTTGTTTGTTGTGGGGAGTATAAAGTTACCAAAGTTTGGTAACTCTGAAGGATAGAAAAATCTAAAATGAAAGTTTTTTTTTTTTTTTAAATTGTATTCCTAACAACTTTTTTTTTTCTTTCTAATAATTAGAACATAATAGAATCACTACTTACATGTGTCTTATGTACCGAACATAAGCAGTTAAGCATAGGCCTTGGAGTTGGACTGATGGAATTAACATCCTAGCTCCTCATCTTACTAGTTGTGTGATTTTGGTCAAATTATTTAACTTTTCTGGGCCTCAGTGTTTTCATCTGTAAAATGGCAATAATAATGGTAACTATTTTATGGCGTTCTTATGAGTTTTTTTTTTTTTTTTTTTTAAATTCAGTTAGTTAGCTTTAACTGTTTTCAGTCCCTGAATGAAGTTGGTAAAGTTAATTCTACTTCAAATGTTTCATAAATTCATATTCTCTTAAGATGCAGAGGTCATATTGTCCTACTTTTAGGACTCAAGAGGCCTAGTTTCACAGTGAGCTCTCCTTGGTGCCTTGTGGTGGTCTGAAATCTCTGGCCCTGATGCCTGCAATCTGCCTATCCATCAGCCATCACTTCTGTCACTGATGATTTCTGAGCCCAGGAAAGCCCTAATTAGAATTCCACTATGGGGTGTGGTGAGAGCTCTGGTAGTGTAGTGCCTAAGGCACTTGACTGCTAACCAGAAGCCTGGCGGTTCAAACCCACCAGCCACTCTTCGGAAGGAAGGTTGGGCAATCTACTTCCGTAATGATACCACCTTGTAAATCCAAGGAGGGGTCACTATGAGTTGGGTTTGACTCGATGGCACATAACAACAACAACATGGGGTGTGCTCCCTCCCTTGAGTCCCTGCCTAGGATCTGTTTTGAATGATTAATAAAAAGAGGGAAAGAGAAGAAAGAAAAAGAAAAAAAAGGAGAACAGAAAATAGGTAAATCATAGAAAGAAAAAGAAAAAAAAGGAGAACAGAAAATAGGTAAATCATTTTGGTAAAATTTGTCCTGCAAAGAAATCAGACTGTCTTGGTCTTATCTTTCTCTTCTCCTTCCCAATCAGGGCCATTTTCCCCAAACACTGGGCATTTTCACAGGCTGGGTATTTGCTTACATGGTTCTCTCTGCAAGGAGCTCTGGTGGCTCTGTGGTTAAAGCATTGGGCTGCTAATCCAAAGGTCAACACTTTGAACTCATTAGCTGTTCTGCGGGAGAAAGATGAGACAAGTTGCTTCTGTAAAGATTTACAGCCTTGGAAACCCTATGGGGGCAATCCTACTCTGTCCTATAAGGTCTCTATGAGTTGGAATTGACTCAGTGGAAGTGGGTTTTTTTCCTGTCATTTTGACATTTCCACCTGTCAAAAGTCCAGAAACTGCTTTTAGTAACGTTTCCCAATACCTACAGATAGAATTGATACTTCCCTCTTCTGCAGACTTGCAGCACTTCTGAAATATCTCTATTATGACATTTATTGCAATATCTATATCTATCTACCTTGATAGATTGTGAGCTCCTTGTGGGTGGGCAATGTCTTATTTGCCTTTGTATTCTTAATCAGGTTGGGCAGAGACCCCTGATGAGTCTCAAAAAAGAGAGAGAATCTTTTGTCACTTGTTATGTCCAGAGCTTCCTTTCCTTTGCTAAATACTTACCAGAGAGCCCAGCAGGATGGCTTAGGCACTTCCATCACATGATAAGAGGTGTAAGAGGCCTGAAGTCCCTGGGTGGTGCAAACGGTAAATGTTTTCAGCTGCTAGTCAAAACGTTAGAGGTTTGAATCTATCCAGAGGTGCCTTAGAAGGAAGTGATTTACTTCCAAAAAAATCAGTCTTTGAAAACGCTACGGAGAACAGTTGTACTCTGACACACAGGGGATGACCATGAGTCAGAGTCGATTTCATGGCAACTGGTTCTGGTAGAACAGGGCACACATGTGGATTAATTTTATATTCTACATATGATTTGTATTATGTCATGAGAGTACGTACAGGCTTGTTACTTCAAGGTGCCTCTGGCAGAGACTATAGGAAACCCACTTGAGCCTAAATGAGATTGGAAAAATTGTAATTGGTTGCCATTACTGTCAATCATCTTGGATATGAAAGGGGGAAGCAGGTCATCTGATGGGCGAAATGACTTCTAGGCAGTATTCATGGTACTCAACTGTGGACAAATCTCGTTTCATTGATCACTCCTAACTTAGAGGATCTTGGCTGTCCACTTGGATTTTCAAAATGTTGAATATTTAAGCAAGGAAAACTTGCCCTTATAAATCTGATAAAGTAATGTGAGTCATATCTAATTATTCCTTACTGCTATCTTGAGTTAAAAAAAAAGGCGGGGGATTTGCTTTATATAAAGCCTTTCATACTGATGTCTCAAAGTTCAGAACCTTATGTGTCTTACTTTAAAAGAGGACCCTGCTTTTCATTTTGGGGGCTTGAGGAAAAAGAGAGAGTCCCATGATATTTGGAGAAAAAATGCTCCTAAAACATCAGGACAAACTACAGTCACGGAGTGTAGAGCAGGTGGTCGGGAAATGCTTACTGAACAGAATTTGAATTTAGAAAGCAATTTTTAGCAAGTGGAGGACAGCTAATCATACCACCAGCTTCCCAGTATTGTTTTTATAGTCTTATTTCCATTATTTTTATTTGAGTAAATGTTTTAGTCAGAACTCATTTGATTGTAAAAGTAGCAAGCCACTCCAGTAATGAATGTAAAAGGTGAGTTTATTGTCAGGATACAGAGGGCAAGAAAGGCTCAGGAGTCTTAGCAACAGGAGTTCTGGTATTTTCTGTGTACCGCATTTGCATGAATTTGGGTGAAATTTATGAGTCTGGGTGTCTATCTCTGTACAGTGTCTGGATGACTGACTCAGTTTCTTGATGTAAGTCACAAATCTCTGGGGGAACAATATGGTTCCAATTTATGGTTTTGTGCAGGCTTCTGACCAGTCTATGACATGCCTCCCAGTTTTAGGGCAGAGTTTCTTCCCTGTTCATTAGTAAGGCCTGTAGGTGAATGTAGATTTCTTAAGAAAGTGTTGTGGGCAAGAAAGGTATCTAAGATAGTCTTAAGTTCTTTAAGCAGAAAGTGATAATTTTCCCTTCATGTAAAACAGAAGAACACTTAAAAGAGTCTCTGCAACCCATGTTTATGTTGTTTGAAAAGGTTCCTTATGAAAAACTGCAATGTCCATCATTTAGGCAGGAGATTAGCAAAGTAGTGATGTAGGCTGAGGAACTTGTTTTGCCTGGCCTGAAGTTGAATTACCCTTGAATTCCACCATTGGATTGCTCTGTGACTTTCTGAATCAGAATCACAGGCCAATTCAGATCCTGGGTAGAAGATTAAATTCCTAGGCTGATGGTGGCCCTTGGCAGGTGTCAAGCCTGGGGTCTCAACTGTAGGCTGGCCTTTACTAACTTCAGCCCAAGAACCTGGGACTCTGGTACAGGGTTAAGCATTGCACAGAATGGTCTGAGATCTTCCTTTCCCCTGATCAACTGCAAGAACATCATGAGACCCTTTTCCTCCCCCAAAAACAAAAACAAAACAAAAAACCAAACTCACTGCTGCTGAGTTGATTTTGACTCATAGCAACCCCTTCTTGGGTTTCCGAGGCAGTGTCTCTATGGAAGTAGATTGTCCGATCTTCCTTCCAAGGAGTGGCTGGTGGATTTGAACTGCCAGCCTTCTGGTTATCAGTCAAATACCTTAGGCACTACGCCACCCCCAAGGACCATTAATAATTTCATACCAGATCTGAGATCTGCTGAGAACGAGTTCTCATCTCTTTAGTTTTAACTTAGTTTTCAATATTAATTTGGTCATTATCTGCAGGGCTTTTTGATTTTGCAAGCAGGAGAGAGAGTCTGCAATCACTAGGATTTTCTGTTGTGGTGAATGAAGAGTTGTAGGCAGCCCTCACTGCTTGGGAATATCTGGGTAAGTCCCATCCAGGTTGTTCTTGGCAGGGGCTTGTTGAGCTCATTTGTGTTCAGACTTGTGCAGTGAAGATGAGCCATTCACTTATAAGCTGTTATTTGAGGTCAGATGTGCTGCAGGGCTGGGCGGCCCAACTTAGTTGAAGGCTGACTCTGCTGATGATTTAGATTATGAACCTTGCACCTGCCACTTGCCAGATTCCTTACGCTCTGACATGAAGCATAGGCCACTGCTGGCAGAACCAATTGCGTCTGCTTTTCCTGGAAGTCCTGACACTGTGTGGAACCAAGAAGGAAATTTTGAAGAGGGTTAAGGTTAAGATTCCAAAGTGAAGGCAAGGCTGATGGGCCTTTCCTTTTGCAGGAAACAGAGTAATATATGGTTTGAGAGCATGAGCTCTGGTGCCAGGCTCCTGGGTTTTAGATCCCCACCACACCACCTGTCCACTGTGTAACTGTGGGCAAGTCTTAGGCTTTCTGATCCTACAGGACCTCATCTGATCAGACAAGATGTATGTTAACAACGATGTGTTAGGGGCTTGTGCTGGGTGGGTGGACCCTGATACAAGACTTTCTGGAAAGAAGAGTCCTCAGCTACTTCTTTGTTGCTGTTTGTGCTCAGCACATATTCTGTCTGAGGATGTGTGGTGCCATTCTGAATGCTAAATGGAAGGAAACATAAGAAGTAGTCTTAGAAATGCACAATTTGAAACAGGTGTCTTTAGTGTACTCCAAGCAAAGCTTGCAAAAATATGCATAAAACCAAAACCAGACTAAACTCATTGTCATCGAGTTGATCCCAACTTGTAGCAACCTCTGTTGGGTTTCCAAGGCTGTAGATCTTTCTAGAAACGAAGGGCCTCATCTTTCTTCTGTGAAGCAGCTGGTGGGTTCAAATTACCAACCTTCTGGTTAGCAACCAAATGCCTTAACCAGTACACCACTAGGGTTCCTTATACATAAAAACAAACAAACAAACCCCCATTGAGTTTCAAAGGCTGTAAATCTTTACGGAAGTAGATTGCCTCCTCTTCCTCCTGTGGAGCAGCTGGTGGGTTTGAACTGCTGACCTTCTGGTTAGCATCCAAACACTTTACCCACTACACCAGCAGAGCTCCTTTATACATAAAGCAGTGCATATAAAAAAAATATACTTCTGAATGAGGCAATTATATTCCTGTGTTCTGGTGAACAGGAAATTGCTTTGGTTGGGAGGTAGATCTTCATCTGACCACGAATAGGCCCTTAGTCTTCAGGACTCAGATAGAAATCCATGGGCTCTTTGGTTAACTGAAGAGAAGTCATAAAGCATGGTAGTATTTTTCTGAACACCTGAAGAACCCTTTACTCACAAAACATCCTGAGATAAAAGGTTGCATGGTCAAAAAAAGGAAGCCTGCTGGTTCAGTAGTTAGAGCATTTGGCTGCTAACCAAAAAGTCAGCAGTTTGCACTCAGCAGCTGTTCTGCGAGAGAATGATATAGCAATCTGCTTCTATAAAGATTTACGGCCTTGGAAACCCTATGGGACAGTTCTACTCTGTCCTATAGGGTCACTATGAGTCATAATCAATTTGATAGCCATGGGTTTGTTTGTTTTTGGTTTTTATGGTCAAAAAGGATTGGAATTCAAATGTTGTTGTTGGGTCCTATTGAGTTGGCTGCATCTCTATGCATAGTGGAGCTAAAAGTTGTCTGATCCTGTACCAGCCTCATTATGGTAGGTATGTTTGAGCCCATTTTTGTAGCCACTGTAGTAAATATCATCATCATTTTCTTCTTTTAATTTTTATTGTGATTTGGATGAAAGTTTACAGAGCAGATTCATGTTCCATACCCCATTTCATATACATTTTGTTTCATGACATTGATTGCAATTCCCACCAATGTAACAACTCTTTCCCCTTCCTCCCTGTAGTTACCTCTTCCTTGTGTCCTTCTTTCCTATGCATTCCTGCTCCTGAACTAACTCCCTCTGCAAATACTGCCCATCTGTTCTCCCACAATTGATCGCTATAAGGAATGTATCTACCTGATGTAACTGTTCACCTGATATGGCTGTCTGTTGTTTGGCTGTAAGCCATGGGAGTGAGTTCATTTTCAGACCTGAAGGGTAGCTAGGGGCCATAGTTTCAGGGGTCTTACCAGGCTCTATCAGACCAGCAAACCTGGTATTTTTCTACGATTTCAAATTTTGTTTCACATTGTTCTCCTACTCTATCCATAATCTCCTGTACTAATCCCTTCCTGAGTGGTTGACAGTAGTAGCCAGGCACCATGTAGCTCTTCTGGTCTCATGGTCATGTAGGCTTAGGTTCACATGGTCCACTGGTCCCCTGGACTAACTGTTTCCATGTATCTCTGGTTTTCTTGATTCTTTGCTCTGGACGAAGAGAGACCCATTGTTGCATCTAGATGGCCACTTGTAAGCTTTAAGACCCCAGTTGCTACTCATCAAAGTAGGATGTAGAATGATGTTTTCATGTAGTCTGTTATGCTACTTGAGTTTGGTGTCCCCTGAGACCATGGTCTCAAGCCCACAGGTCCAACAACTCGCTTCATCAGGGTAGTTGACTGTGCCTAAGAAGTTATCATAATTTTGCCCCTTGTTAGTTCTGGTTATATGTGGTGAATCATCTTTGTTGAGGGTCTTCCTCTTTTTTGCCGACCCTCTAATTTACCAAGTATTATGTCCTTCTCCAAGGATTGGTCCCTCCTGTTAACATGTCTCAAGTAAGTGAGATGAAGTCTCACCATCCTTACTTCTAAGGAGCATTCTGGCTATACTTCCTCCAAGAGGCAATTGTTCATTCTTCTGGCAGTCCCTGCTTTAGTCAATATTCTTCACCAAAACCATAATTCAAATATCTCAATTCTTCTTTGGTCTTCCTCTTTCACTGTCCAGCTTTTGCTTGCATATGAGGTGATTGAAAATACCATAGTTTGGGTCAGGCACACCTTTGTCATCAAGGTGTCATCTTTTCTTTTTAACACTTTAAGGAGGTGTTTTGCAGTAGGTATGCCTATGCAATATGTTGCTTGATTTCTTGACTGCTGCTTCCATCCATGGGCATTGATTGTGGATCCATGTGATGTGAAATCCTTGAAAACTTCAATCTCTGTTTATCATAATGTTGCTTATTGGACCAGTTTTGAGGATTTTTGTTTTCTTTATGTTGAGGTGTAATCCATATTCAAGGCTGTAGGTTTTTTTTTTTTTAATTTGTTTGCAAATTTACAAGGCAGATTCATTTTACTCTCAAAAGTTCATGTGCATTTGGTTTCACTCCCAATTACAGTCCCAACAATAAAAATCTCTCTTCCCATCTCCTTTCTTTGACTACCCCTTCTCTGTGTCCTTCTTATCTATGAATTCCTGTCTGTCCAGATTTCCCTCTATGCAAATGCTGTCCTTCTGATATTTCATGGTTGACTGATCTAAGGTGTGCATCTCCCTAGGGTAGGTGGATGCATCTCTCTGGGGTAGGTTTTTCTGTTGTTTGGCTGAGAGCTAGTCCATGAAAGTGAGTCTTGTTCCAGGCCTGAAGAATAACATGGGGCCATACTCTTGGGGGTTCTATCAGTCTCTATTTGACCAGTATTCTGGTCATTTTTGTGTTTTTGAATTTTGTTCCACATTTTTCCTCCTACTTTATCCAGGATCTCCACTTTTGATCCCTTCCTGAGTGGTTGGCATAGGTAGCCAGGCACCATCTAGTTCTTCTGGTCTCAGGGTCATGAAGACTGAGGTTCTTGTGATCCACCATACCCTTGGACTAATTATTTCCATATGACTTTGATCTTCTTCATTCATTGCTCCAGATAAGGGGAGACAAGTAGTTGTATCTTAAATGGCCATTTTTAAGACCCCAGTCAATACTCACCAAAGTAGGATGTAGAACAAGATATTTATGTACTATGTTGTGTCAATTGAGCTTGATGTCCCCTGAGACCATGGTTCCCAGCCTGCAGGTCCAGTCACTCACTCCCTCAAGGTGCTTGGTCATCACTGAAAAGCTTCTCCAACCTTGTCCCCTATTACTTCTATAATGTATATGGATATTTTTGTAGCACAAATATGCATGTAAGAATGTTGTTGTTGTTGTTGTTGTTGTTATGTGCCGTCGAGTCGGACCCGACTCATAGCGACCCCTCCTTGGGTTTCCGAGGCAGTATCACTACGGAAGTAGGATTGCCCAGCCTTCCTTCCAAGGAGTGGCTGGTGGGGTTGAACCGCCAGCCGTCTGGTTAGCAGGCAAAGTGTCTTAGCCACTATGCTACCAGAGCTCGCATGTAAGAATATCATTAGCCAAATCTATCTATGGTCATAGGTATATTCCTGTTCACTTACTCCCACCTGATCTTCTCACTTTTCTATGCATTTACCATAGACCAGTATTTGTTGTTACTGGTAATGTAGTATTGTGTACATAGTTGGATTTGCCTCTTTTGTCTGTATCTTTTATGCATGTTTATATTTCCTCCTTTCTCCAATTGTTATTGTGCTGGTCACACACTTTTGTTATATTGCCTTTCCCTTCACCCAAATCAACATATGACTCTTAACTAGTCAGAAAACTTCCCTCTTCTTCCCTCCCATCCCTGATAACCAACAAAGTAAATGTTCTTCCTTGTGTAAACCTTTCCTTGATTTTTTGTAATAATGGACTCATGCAATATTTGTCCTTCTGTGATTGCTTTATTTCACTCAGCATAATGTCCTCCAAATTCATCCACGTTATGAGGTGATTCATAGATTCTTCATTATTCTTTAATGTTGCATAGTATTCCATTGTGTGAATGAATGTACCATAGTTTGGTTTCCATTCATCTGTTGATGGGCATTTAGGTTGTTTCCATCTCTTTGCTATAGTGAATTATGCTGTGATGAACATGGGTGTGCACATGTCTATTCGTGTCCTGAATCTCACCTCTTTAGGATATATTCCTAGTAATAGAATTGCTGGATTAAATGGTATTTCTATTTCCAAATTTTTAAGGAAATGCCATACTGTTTCGACAATGGCTGTACCATTTTACAGTCCCACCAGCAGTGTTTGAGGGTTCCAATCTTTCCATACTCTAGCCAGCATTTGTGATGTTCTGCATTTTTGAACTTTGCTATTATTGCTGGGGTGAGATGATCTCATTGTTGTTTGTATTTGCATCTCTCTAATGGCTAATGATTGTAAGCATTTCCTTATGTGTTTGTTGGTGAAGGCTGTAGTTTTTGATCTTCCTCTGTAAGTGCTTTAAGTCCTCGCTTTCAGCAAGCAAGGTTGTGTCATCTGCATGTTGGTGGTTGTTAGTCTTCCTCCAATCCTGATGCTGTGTTCTTCATCTGGTCCAGTTTTTGTATTATTTGCTCGTACATAGATTGAATAAGGATCTCTGGTGGAGTAATGCCTACGGCATTCGACAGCTAATCAGAAGTTTGGCAGTTCAAACCCACCAGCCACTCCACAGAAGGAAGACTGGGCAATCTACTTCCATAAAGATTTACCACCTTGGAAACCCAAAGGGGGTCGCTATGAGTTCGAATTGACTTGATGGGAGTGAGTTTGTTTTTTTTTTTTTTTAATATACAGATTGAGTAAGTGTGGTGAAGGGGTACAACCATGATGCACACTTTTTCTGATTTTAAACCACTAGGTATCCCCTTGTTCTTTTTGAACAGACTGGCTCTCAATCTATGTATAGGTTCTGCATAAGTATAATTAAGTGTTCTAGTATTCCCATTCTTTGCAATATTAGCCACAAACTTACTGGAAGGGATGCATATTTGTGCTCATTCTAAAGAAAAGTGATGCAATGGAATGCAGAAATTATGGGATGATATCATTAATAACACATGCAAGCAAAATTTTGCTTAAGATAATTAAAAAATTGCTGCAGCTATGTATCAGCAGAGAACTGCCAGAAATTCAAGCTAGACTCAGAAGAGGATGTGGAATGAGGAATATCATTGCTGATGTCAAATGGATCTTGGTTGAAAGAAGAGAATACTAGAAAGAAGTTAATCTGTGTTTTACTGTCTATGCACAGACATTCAGCTGTGTGGATCATAACAAATTGTGGATAACATTGGAAATGAAATAAAATTGAGAAATGTTGCCTTATTGGGCTGGTGTCTCACCCTACCCTAGTAGACAATGTGCCTTAACCAAGAACATCTTTCATAGTCCAGCATTTCTCAAACTCATTTGAACAAGAGACCTTTCCCATGTAACTCCCATTCAAATCCAGTGGGCAAAGATTAAGAAATGCAGCTTTGATCGTTGGGTGTGGTGTGAGGTTGATTATGTAAGGATGAGTTGTGAGTAGGTTTTCCTGAAAAAGTGTAGAGAGAAGTAATGCAGATAGTAATTATATGGCTTTGTGAGTAGATTTTAATGTTATGTTTATTTTTTATTTTTATTTCTTCAACTCTTTATTATGAAATATTTTAAACATGAAGAAAAATTGAAATATACTCTCAATCTTGTCACATTTGTTTTATTTCTGTCTATAATTTTTGTTTGCTAAATCATTTGAAAGTAAGTTGTATAAACATTTTGACACATCACTTCTCAATCTTCAGCAGATATCACTTCAGAATATGGATGTTTGTCTATAGAACTGAAATAGGACCAACGCGGGTCCTGCCCAGTGCATAGTCAGGCCAAAACAGTTTACACACCAAGTGATTAAGAGGAGAGAAAACTATTTATTGGAAAGTGGCAATGCAAGGAGTCGGGGTACCCGTACCCAGATCTGACTCCCCAAAACTCCATCAAATTACAGTTTTGTAGGTTTCAGAAGAGAGGATTATGCATATTCATAAAAGTGTCAGGAATTTGGGTGTCAGATGGTTGACGATTGGCTGAAATTTCCTTTACCTCAGTTGAAAGGGACAGTAGCATTTTGAGCCAGTGTGCTGCTTACCGGATGAGTCACACTGGCTTCCTGTCATCAGCTGATGGGGGCTTAGGCAGAGAGGAGAGTGTTAGTTCCTAGAAACTTTGTTCCTCTCTGTCCCAGTGTGCATGTCCGTGGGCCAGAATTAATTTTCAAGTTGTTTTCTAAGGCATATTAGTGCCTTTATTACCTGTGCCTAAGGAAATAGCAGGAAAGAATTTTTTTTTTTTTTTTCCATTCAGTTCTTATTGTATTTACTTACCTGTCTCCAACTGGAGTCCTATGTGTTTGCTCATCTATTTCCAACTGGTGGTCCAGGGTGGGGAAATAGTTGAGGGTAATTAAGTTTACTTATCTATTCCCATCCGGGGTCCTATCTGTTCTAATTATCTGCCTTAACCAGGGTGGGGGAAATAGTTTTGACTTTACTCGGTTTCAGAACCACAATGCCATTATCACTACTAGGAAAATGAACCATCTGAGATCAAGTTAATATTTAAGTTTCCCCAACTGCCTCCAAAATGTCTTGTTTATAGCTGTTTTTACAAAACACAATATGATTAATTTATTTACTTATAATATAGACTAGTTTCTCTCTTTTTTCCCCCCATGATATTGAATTTTTGAAGAATCTAGGTGAGTGGTCTTATCAAATCCTACATTCTAGATTTGACTGTTTCCTCAGTATAATAACTTGTTCTTCTATTCCAGTGATTCTCAACCATGACTACATACACATCAGTATCACCTGAAACCAAACCAAACTCACTGCCATTGAGTTGGATCTGACTCATAGCAACTCCTCCTTGAGTTTCTGAGGCAGTATCACTACAGAAGTAGATTGCCCAACCTTCCTTTTGAGGAGTGGCTGGTGGGTTTGAACCACCAGCCTTCTGGTTAGCAGTCAAATGCCTTAGGCACTAATAGACACTTGTATCTCATCAAAAACCAATTAGATGTGAATCATTGGAGATGAAGCCCAGGTGGTTCTAGTTTCAAAATGTCCTAAGTGATTCTAATATGCAGTCAGCATTAAGAACCCCTGCTCTATGTCCTGTATATCCTGTAAACTGGAGGTTAGACTCACTGTATACAATTTTATACAAAGTATTTTGACTGTACATTACAATCACCTAAAGAACTTTTAAATATAATAATGGTTGAGTTCCACCCCAGAGATTCTGTGGAGTTGGTCTGGTGGTGTGGTCTAGGCATTGGGAGTTTTAAAATCTCCTCAGGTGATTCTAATGCAGTCTTGAAACCCCATTGCCTTAGGTCATGTTATTTGTATAATTTGTATCATGTGGGGGAGGCACTTAACTGTTAAACTGTTCCATTGTTTGTGAGGGTAAATTCAATCGCTTGATTTAAGTGGTTACCAACAGACTTCTCCATTACAGATACCTCCTTCTTTGCAGTTGGTACGTTGTCCCCTGGATGAATCTTTGGCACCCATTTGAATTTGTTTGCTAACAAGTTTTTTAAATTTTTTTCTTCCTTCACCCAAGTTAATATGTGCCTACCCTCTAATTGGGGGGAGCTCTGGTGGTATAGTGCCTAAGGCATTTGACTGCTAACCAGAAGCCTGGTGGTTCAAACCCACCAGCCACTCCTCCGAAGGAAGGTGGGGCAATCTAATTCCTTAGTGATACCCCAGGAGGGGTCTCTATGAGTCGGATCCGACTCCATGGCAGTGAGTGAGTACCCTCCAGTTAGAAGTTTACCCTCCCTTCCCCATCCAAGAATATTTCTTTTTATGTGAAAACCTTTTATTGACTTTTTACTATATTGGTCTCATACAGTATTTTTCCTTTTGTGATTGAATAACTTTACTCAGCATAAAGTTCATCCATGTTATGAGATGCTTCATAGATTCATCATCGTGCTTTAATGTTGTGTAGTATTCCATAGTATGTATGTACCATAGTTTGTCAATCCATTCCTCCATTGATGAGCATTTAGGTTTCCATCTTTTTGCTATTGTGAATAGTGCTGGATGAACATGTGTGTGTATGTATGTTTGTGTCATAGCTCTTATTTCTCTGAGATCTGTATCTAGTAGTGAGATTGCTGGATCATAGGGTATTTCTCTTTCCAGCTTTTTAAGGAAGTGCCATACCGTTTTCTACAGTAGTTGCATTGTAGAAAGTCCCACCAGTGATGTTTGAAGGTTCCACACCCTCACCAGCATTTGTTGTCCCCTGTTTTTCTTTTTAACTTTGCTGTTAGTGCTGGAGTGAGATGATAATGCTAACAAGTTTTCACCCAATGGTTTTAGTGTCCAAAGGGTATTACTAACTGAACCAATTAATTATGTCGGGGGAGGAGCTTTAAAATGATCTTCTAATTCTGTCATTCCTTCTACAATTATTAGTTACTTTCTTTTTTAAAGACCTGTCCTGTTTATCCTCTCCCTTCTAGGGACTCATGGATTTTTAACTTAATAATCAGCTACCATCACTATCCTTTTAAATGTTGAGATTATACCAAATTTGTCCCTTTAAGCTGGCTCTTTTTAAAGTAAAAGTTTTACTGAAATAAAAATATAGAAAAATGGCACAAAAAATCAAGTGTAAAATTAATTTTTCCCCCCACAAAATGTGCATCCATGTAACCAGCACCCAGATCAAGAAACAGAACACTGCCAGTAGACCACTAGCCCTTGTAAGACTCTTTCCGTCACTACTACTTCCCATGAGAGTATCCTCTATCTTTTCTTCTAACCTCATTGAGCAGGTTGCCTACTTTTGAATTTTGTATAAATGGAATCATAGGGTGTGTATTCTTTTGTGTTTGGCTTCTTTTGAACATCATTGTTTGTATGATTTATCCATGTTCGTGCAGTTGTAGTTCTGTTTTTCATTGCTACTTGCAGTTTCTTTATCCATTTTAATGTAGGTGGACATTTGGAATGATTTCAAGTTTTGATTATTAAAATGCACTGATATGAACATTATTGTGCTTGTCTTTCAGTGAAAACATTTTTTGCGGGGAGCAGAAGGCACATGCTCAGGAGTGGAATGGCTTGTTCTTTGGGCATGAGTATGTATGTGTTTAACTGTAGTAGATTCTGCCGAGCAGTTTTTCCTCCTATTTTCTTTTGAAAAACTCTATTCATCTTCATATACTTTAAAAATTTTCTGGTACAAGATGTCCTAGGCTCATCCTTTATGTTATCTGCCCCAGCCTTAGGAGCTCTGGTGGCGTAGTGCCCAAGCCATTTGTACTGCTAACCAGAAAGGTGGCGGTTCAAACCCAACAGGCACTCCTGAGAAGGAAGGTTGGGCAATCTACTTCCATAGCAATACCGCTTTGGAAACCCACCGTGGGGTTGCTATGAGTCAGATCTGACTCAACAGCAATGCATTTGGTTTGGTTTTGGTGCCTCAGCCTTCAAATCAGCCATTTCTCTAATGAACTCTGGTTCTTTTGAACAGGGAACTGTATTTAAAAATCAAGGTAGGGATGCTAGTTCTGCTCTTTGCTCCTGGGATATCATTGCTTTTAGTTCCTTTGAGTGGACAAAATTAGGAAATACATTAACAGTCATGTTCAAATTGATAATTACAATTCCAATTGAACATGACAGGTTTTTTCCCTTAACTCTGATATGTATTTTAAAATTTTATTGCTGTCATTGAGCAAATTGGCAATTGGCAAAACATGGACCAATTCAAGCATTTCTGCAAGTACAATTCAGTGACATTGCCTAAACTCTTGTTTTATATGTGTTTTTCTTTTATGTTGAAAATCTTGGTTCCTAATGACATTGATATATTTATTTACTTGATTCTACATTTACATAGAGGAGCTCTGGTAGCATAGTGCCTAAAGCATTTGACTGCTAACCAGAAGGTTGGCAGTTCAAACCCATCAGCCACCCCTCGGAAGGAAGGTTGGGCAATCTACTTCCATAGTGATACTGCCTCGGCAACCCAAGGAGGGGTCACTATGAGTCGGGGCCAACTCCACGGCACATAACAACAACAACATTTACATAGTGCAGCTTTCAAATTGCAATACTAATAATACTATCAACTGAGCAAAACTTAAGATTTCTTTGCAGTTCTGTTTTTGTCCTGGGAGCATTTTTAGTACAAAGTTGGGTGGTTTAAATCTAATGTGGACTTGGATGGAGTCTGGTGGGGATTTCCCCCCCCCCCCCACCAGGACTATGGCTCTGGGATACCCTTTGGGCCTGGGATAGGACTTAACACTCAAGGACTGGCCCTACCCCATAGCAGAAAGACTTACATGCAGAACACGTAACATAGGGCGATGCACCCACCTACTCTACAGAGAATATACCCCTTGGAGGAATTGGCCATGGGGCACCAGAGGGGCAGCATTCACATGGTGGGAAAGCTGGACAGACAGGGGTGCAGAGTTAAGAAGGGAACAGGGAGGGGAGGTCATACAGAAGGGAGGGAAGGAGAGTGGGCTAGGGTTGGGGATGGTAATCAGGGCATGAAATCAAATGTACACAAGCTGTTGAATGTAAAACAAATTCTGTTCTGTAAATTTGCACCCAAAGCACAACTGGAAAAAAAAAAAAAACAAACTAATGGGGAGGATAAGAGTTCTGGTTACCTAGTGCCTCTCTGACAAGAATATTACCGCAAAAAGGATGGCCTTAACAAACAGAAGTTTATTCTTACAATTTGGAGGCTTTAAGTCCAAGTTCAAAGTGCCAGTCTCTAGGGGCTGGATGAAAGTCCGTCAACCTTGGGATCCAGCTCTGCCTCCTGCTCCCAGCCCACTGGACCTAGAGGCATTTCTTCACTCAGACAGCTGCTGGCTGCTGAGGCTGACAAGCCCAAAGTTGACAAGTAAAAAGGCACAGTTGCGATGTTACCAAACCATATGGCAGGCTATTAACTTAAGTCCATCGTAAGTTCCAAGATTGGCAGAGCATGGTAGGCTGCTGAACAGCTACTTGGCTATATGCAGGGTCCAAGCATGCTATAAACTAGAGACCATGCCCCAAGGTTTCTGCTTATATACAGAAAGCAGACCATATATCCAAAGGCAGCTACTCAGTTGCTCACAGTATCATGGAGTTGATTACCAGGCTCATCATGGGGAATACTACATCCAGCTGCCCAGCCACTCAACCAGGCCTAGCCAAGTTGACACACAAACTGAACTACCACAGTGAGGAATTCAGATAGTAGTTTAAGAAGGTGGGTGTTATGCTCAGAATATAGACTGTGGGATGAGACAGTTGCTGCTGTCGAGCTTCCACTGTTTGCCACTTTCCTGTCCTTTCTCCAAATCCCTTTCTGGGGTTTTTCAGGGTTCAAAGCTGGGGACAGCATCTGATCTCTCACTGAGGTTTTATAGTCAGCATCCTCCCTCTCTTTGGTATCTTAGAGCTCAGACAAAATGCTTAGAGATCTCTGCTGTGAGGCCTAATGGCATCAGAGTGAGAAGCAGATTGTAATAGTTAAGTAAGGAGAGGAACAGAAGGAGATGATTAAGGGCCTTGTTGAAGGAGTGGGTGCAAGAAATGATATGTAAGAACCTGTCTACCTTCCCACTTGGAATTTGACTAGTTTGGGTACCAGGACTGACAAGTGTGACTTTTGTTTGATTTGAAATCAGAGCTTCCCCTTGGCCCTAATATGCCCAGTTTTGGAGAAAGGAAGAGGCTCTCTGTGAATCCCACATGCCTCTCAAATCCCTTAAAGCTCTTAGGTCAATAGCTCTTAGGTGGGACAGGCTGTGCGCATAATGCATGGCTTGTGTTTGAAAGCTGTCCCCTTGGCAGCAGGAGAAATTGGTGATACCCAGTGGCTGATTCTGTGTTTAAAGAGTAAAGGTCAATATGCTTTAAATAAGTATTTATCTTTTATCTCTCCCCAGAAGAGGACTTTGCAAAATAGAGGAAAACACAGACTATTGATTAACATAATAGGGCACCAACCATTATCCTAGGAAATAGTCAGTATAAGCAACAAGGACATGTTATTCTGGCATCAGAAGGTTCCTCCACTGATGTCCAGTGAAGTTCTGCCACTATTTTTCTAGGAAGAAGTGGGGATTCTGTGGGATAGACAGAAGGGGAAAAAATCAAGGGGATAGTGGAGGGAGAGAAAAGAAGGGAGATTGGAGAGAGAGGGGACTCCAGGTACCTGGGGAATTGGATGGGAAAGGTTGCTTTTTTTTTTTTTTTTTTTTTTTGCCAGGGGTTGGGGCATAAGGAGAGGGTTGGCCACAAAAGGGTAGGTTGCAATATTTTGCATCATAATTTGTTTATCCATAAACATCCATTAGCAAGATTCTCCTTGGTAATTGACTGAACCCACACTCCTCCTACAGACATTACCAAGAGGTGACAAAGATAAGCAGTCTAGAGGAAAACTATACCATCTGCAGGAGATTGAGATCTGGTTTGGGTGCTTCACTTATTCTGGGTTGGGCAGAGTGGCATAGAAATTAGGAGTATGGCCCTTTTAGTCTGATGGTCAAATTTCAAATCTTGGCTTTACACTGCGTAGCTGTGCAAACTTGGATAAATTATACAACTTTTCTAAACCTTCTTCCCTCATCTATAAAATGGGGGTAATGATCTCTGCAGCTCACAGATGGTTGTGAGGTCCATTAAGGTAAGATTTGCAAAGGGCAACATCTTAGTAAATGGTTCCTGAGGGTTGTGATGACTTCTCAGTGTACATTTTCATGTTGGTGCTAGAGCAGTGGCTTTCAAGCTTGGCTGCACATTAGAATCTCTTGGAGAGCCTTGAAAAATTCCCATGATGAATCCCAGACCAATTAATTCAAGATCTCTGGGTTGGGGCCCTGGCAGTGGTATGTTTCTGGTTCCTCAGAAGAGAGCCATGTGCATTCTCTTATTCCCTGACATGAGCTCATTGAGGAGGTACTCCACAACCATAATGCAATGGACCCCGAAGAGAAAAAAGTGCTGGTATCATGTATGTAACTCTGTGCTTACAGAACTAATGGGACAATGAGGTTCATGTCATTTGGTACTATGAATAAAGATATATGTAGTAATCATGGTGATTAGCTAGATAAAAACCAAACCCACTGCCATGGATCTGACTTATAGCAACCTGTCCTTGTGTTTCCCAGGTGGTATCACTATGGAAGTAGATTGTCCAACCTTCCTTCTGAGGAGTGGCTCTTGGGTTTGAACTGCCAGCCTTCTGGTCAGCAGTCAAATGCCTTAGGCACTATGCTACCAGAGCTCCTGATTAGCTAGATAAGGTGCTATGGAATAAGGAAGTGAGAATAGTGAAGGTTGGTGAGGGAACTTGGGTAAAAGTTCATAAATCTAAGAGCACAATGAATATCTCAGAGGGCCACTTATACAGAAAGATTTATCTAAAAAGTTAAAGAACTGGAACCAGGTAGGGAAGTTAAGTATCCCAGGACTGTGGCAAGAAGACAGCAAACCTTCCGGCTCCTAAGTAATGATGTTTGAGAACATAGGATGGGTGATTGACAGAATGGTCAAACAGAATGGTCAGGCCAGAAGTAATGCCCAAATGGATAAAACAGTATGGCGGTAGCAAAGAAAAGTGAAGCAAAGTAAGGTTTGTAAAGAAATTGCTTTCTTGACTGAAACAATGTTAAATCTCGTAAGGTTTTACATTTTATTCATTCCTCAATTCAGCTGCTGTTTATTGGGAACTGAGTCTACCCCAGAGTCTAGGCAGTGAGCTGCTCCATGGTTGGGACTTTGTCTTCCTCATCCTCGTGGTCATGTGAGCACATCAGAGAAATGCTATGAATGTGAGGCTCCTACCACACAAAGATGAACAGTGCATAGAACTTGGTGATGTTTCCTTGTCTCTTCTAGTTAAAGGGTGCAGTCTCCTTCTCTTCGGCTTGGATCTGTCTCCCACAGATAGTTAGAGTGGTTGTGGGGGTGCTGTATTAGCCAGGGTCCTGGTGGTGATGTATGAAACAAGAAGCCCAGTTTGTTGAGAAGGCTTATTTCTCAATGGGAAAACAAGAACTATACCCACCAAAGGGACTGGATACTTGATTTCTCCAGTCTGCACATTTATCCCCCCTAGGAAAAACTGCTTGGAGAACAGGAAACTAGAACAAGAGTAGCCAGTTATCTGAGTCCAGTCATCAGTGGCAGCAGATAAAGATGTATCTAGCTTCACCACAGTGACACAGCTACCAGCTATCCAGACAGGTCTGATCATGAAGCAAAGGTACATTTTTTCAAACCAACTTTGAATTTGACTTTCCTTCTATGCTTTTCAGACTAAGAAACCTCCTTCCAAATGGCTTGTTCATACAAGTTAATGTTTTCAATCAGATTACAACTTTGCTTTGAAGGCCTGGGGCCATTCTGACTCCTATGTTCTGATCCATTAAGTGCTAATTTTTTTTTTTTTAATTTTTATTGTGATTTGGGTGAAAGTTTACAGAGCAAATTCATTTTCCATACAGCAGTTCATATATTTTGTTTTATGACATTGACTGCAATTCCCCACAATGTAACAGCCCTCTTCCCATTTCCTCCCTGTAGTTACCTCTTCCCTGTGTCTTTCCCTCATGCACTCCTGCCCCTTGAGCTATCTCTCTGTGCAAACACTGCTCTACTGTTCTCCTATGATTAATTGCTCCAAGGGGTGTATCTACCTGATATAAATGTTCACTCCATGTGCCTATTGTTTGGCTGGAAGCCACAGGAGTGAGCTCAGTTCCAGACTTGAAGGGTGACTAGGGGCCATAGTCTCAGAGGTCTCACCAGGCTCCATCAGATCAGCACACCTGGTCTTTTTCTATGATTTTGAGCTTTGTTCTACATTGTTCTCCCACTGTATCCAGGATCTCCTGCACCGATCCCCCTCTGAGTGGTTGACAGTGGTAGCTGGGCACCATCTAGTTCTTCTGGTCTCATGGTCATAGAGGCTGAGGATCACATGGTCTACTAGTCCCTTGGACTAATTGTTTCCATGTGTCTTTGCTTTTCTTCATTCTTCTTTGCTCTGGACAAGGAGAGACCCATCATTGCATCTAGATGACCACTTGCAAGCTTTTAAGACCCCAGTTGTTACTCACCAAAGTAGGATGTAGAACAATGTTGTTGTGTGGTATGTTAAACCAATTGAGCTTGATGTCCCCTGAGACCATGGTCCTGAGCCTACAGATCCAACTACTTACTACCTCAGGGTAGCTGGGAGCTGGCTATGGCAAAGAAGTGGCTACAACCTTGTCCCTTGTCAGCTCCACTATGTACCTGGAAATTCTTACAGAACATACAAACACACTTGTAGAAACATTGTCTGCCAACCCCATACATAGTCTTGGGCAGACTCCCCCCTGCATAGCCCCATATCTAATAGTTCAGCCTTTCCACACATCTATCCACCCGTATATCAATGTTTGCTTTCACTGATGATGCAGTACTGTACATGCAAAAGAGTTCATCTTTGTTGTCTGTACTGCCTATGCACCTCTCTATGTCTTCTTCTTCCTCAATGCCACCATGTTGATCACTCACATTTGGTACATTGACCTTTTTTTCACCCAAATCAATACTTGTCTCTACCTATCTGTGTTCCTTTCCCTTCCCTCCCATCCCTGGTAACCAACAAAGAAGAGTTCCATATATAAGCTTTTCCTTGACTTTTTACAATAACAGACTAATACAATATTTGTCCTTCGGTAATTGACTTATTTCATTCAGCATAATGTCCTCCAAGTCCAACCACATTATGTGGTGTTCTGTACATACTATGTTATTCTTTAGGGTTGCACAGTATTCCATTGTGTATATGTACCATAATTTGGTTATCTGTTCTTCTGTTGATGGGCACCTAGGTTGTTTCTATCTTTTGGATAGTGTAAATAGTGCTGCAATGAACAGGGGTGTACATATATCTGTTCTTACTCTGGCTCTCACTTCTTTAGGATATATACCTAGTAATGGAATGGCTGGGTCAAATGGTATTTCTAATTCCAACTTTTTAAGGAATTGCCATACTACTTTCCACAGTGGTCGTACCATTTTACAGTCCCACTACCAATGTATGAGAGTCCTAATCTCTCCGCATCCTCACCAGCATTTGTTATTTTCTATGTTGAACTTTGCTGCTAGTCCTGGGGCAAGATGGTATCTCATTGTTGTTTTGATTTGCATCTCTCTAATGGGTAATGATCATGAGCATTTCTTCATATTTTTGTTGGCCACCTGAATATCCTCTTTGGTGAAGTGTCTATTCATAGCTTCTGACCATTTTGTAATTGGATTGTTTATATTTTTGTTCTTGAGTTGGTGGAGTTTTCTATAAATTCTAGAGATAAGTCCCTTGTCAGATATGTCATTGCCAAATATTTTTTCCCAGTCTGTAGGTTCTCTTTTGACTCTTTTGGATAAGT
>NW_006921638.1:4974225-4977068 GCF_000298275.1 Orycteropus afer afer | reverse complement strand
TGTGCACCATGTGCATCCCGCTGGGTTTGAAACACCAGTGGCTCAGCCTCAAAACTCATATCAACACGTCACCACAGTAGGACAAACTGACAGACAAATTTGTCTCCCTGTTGGAAACCTTTTGTACCACCCTTATGTGGGTCCTTGCAGCTGACTCCTCCTCTGTCCAGATTCCTGGGCCTTTTAATCCCCTTTCTCCTGCTCTACTGCCCTGCTGTTTAGGGTGTGCCTGAGTTCCCTCTCCTCACCTGGATCCCTGTGTCTGACTGCTCCTCTGTTTGGGTTCCTGGCTTTTTATCCCTTTTCTCCTGCTCTCCCGCCCTGCTGTTTGGGCATGCCTGAGTTCCCTTTAATCCTCTTTCTCCTGCTCTCCCGCCCTGCTGCTTTGGGTGTGCCTGAGTTCTCTCTCCTAACCTGGATCACTGTGGCTGACTACTCCTCTGTTTGGGTTCCTGGCTTTTAATTCTCTATCTCTCGCTCTCCCGCCCTGCTGCTTTGTGAGTGCCTGAGTTCCCTTTAATCCCCTTTCTCCCGCTCTCCTATCCTGCTGCTTTGGGCGTGCCTGAGTTCCCTCTCCTCACCTGGATCCCTGTGGATGACTGCTCCTTTGTCCAGGTTCTTGGCTTTTTAATCCCCTTTTTCCATTCTCCCACCCTGTTGCTTTGGGTGTCCCTGTGTTCCCTCTCCTCACCTGGGTCCTGCGGATGACTGCTCCTCTGTCTGGGTTCCTGGCTTTTCATCCCCTTTCTCCCACTCTCCCACCCTGCTGCTTTGGGCGTGCCTGAGTTCTTGCTCCTTTCCTGGATCACTGCGGCTGACTGCTCCTCTGTCTGAGTTCCTGGCTTTTAATCCCCTTTCTCCCACTCTCCTGACGTGCTGATTTGGGTGTGCCTGAGTTCCCTCTCCTCACCTGGATCACTGTGGGTGACTGTTTCTCTGTCCAGGTTCCTGGCTTTTTATCCCTTTTCTCCTGCTCTCCTGCCCTGCTGCTTTGGGCGTGCCTGAATTATCTTTAATCCCCTTTCTCCTGCTCTCCCACCCTGCTGCTTTGGGTGTGCCTGAATTCCCTCTCCTCACCTGGATCCCTGTGGCTGACTGTTCCTCTGTCCAGGTTCCTGGCTTTTAATCCCTTTTCTCCTGGTCTCCCGCCCTGCTGCTTTGGGAGTGCCTGAGTTCCCTATAATGCCCTTTCTCTTGCTCTCCCATCCTGCTGCTTTGGGCAAGCCTGAGTTCCCTCTCTTCACCTGGATCCCTGCGGCTGACTGCTCCTCTGTCCAGATTCTTGGCTTTTAATCCCCTTTCTCCCGCTTTACTGTCCTGCTGCTTTGGGCATGCCTGGGTTCTCTCTCCTCACCTGGATGCCTGCAGCTGCCTGCTCCTCTGTCCAGGTTCCTGGCTTTTAATCCCCTTTCTCTTGCTCTCCTGTCCTGCTGCTTTGGAAGTGCCTGAGTTCCCTCTCCTTACCTGGATCACTGTGATTGACTGCTCCTCTGTCCAGGTTCCTGCTTTTTATCCCCTTTCTCCCACTCTCCCGCCCTGCTGCTTTGGCTGTGCCTGAGTTCCCTCTCCTTACCTGGATCCCTGTGGCTGACTGCTCCTCTGTCTGGGTACCTGGCTTTTTATCCCCTTTTCTTCCGCTCTCTCAACCTGCTGCTTTGGGCATGCTTGAGTTCCCTCTTCTCACCTGAATCACTGCGGCTATTCTATAGGTCCTGCTTTTCAACCATGCTTACCAGGGTTCATGCTCTATGTCACTGTAAGTCATAGAGAGTACAGACAACCTGTTGAGAATTGCTGCTTTTCTTATATTAGATATCTTGAGGGAGCATCTAGATAATGTCAAAGTTGAACTCTCCAAGGAGTATCAGAAGTTTTGATAATTCAGTTTTTAGATTAAAGCAGTTTAGTGTGCTTTACATACTGCCTGCCAAGAATATTTTGATAAAGAAATAGAATTTCTTTAAGTTTTAAAGAAATTTAAGTTCTCATTCACATTTGCTTGGTGGTAGAAGCACCAGTTAGGAATCTTTTTTTATTGTGAGTTACCAAAACAAACAAACAATATAATATAGATAAAAGAAAACAAAAGGAATTCACTGGCTCTTGTAAATGAGAAGACCACAGGTAAACCAGCTTCAGGTGAGACTTGATTAAGGGCTCAAGTCATGCTCACAGGATTCATCTCTCGGCTGTTGCTTCTCTGGGTTGACTCTTCCTTCAGGCTCTGTGTTGTGGTCCCAGGAATCTTCAGGTCTCTTTCTTTGAGACATCTATTCATCTGAAGAAGTGAGGAACTTTTTCTTTCTCATGAGGTCTAGCAAACTTCTCCATTTAACTGGAGAAATTACTGTGGCCAAGAAAATACAACAAACTACCTTAAAGGTGGGTCATGTGCTTACTGTTGAGCTAACTCTACCTGGTAGCTCATGGACTAAGAGTCAGTGGCTTCTTAGAGGAAATTTGGAGAACTGTCACCAAACTATGGAAATGGATGCTGGCAGGCAAAAAACAAACAAATAAATATGCATAATTGTCTGTGGATAAGACAATTTTTTTAAAAAATTGTGATTTGGCTGAAAGTTTACAGAGCACATTCACTTTCCATACAGCAGTTCACATATACCTTGTCTCATGACATTGACTACAATTTACCACAATGCAACAGTTCCCCTCTCACTTCTTCCCCATAGTTACCTCTTTCCTGTGCCCATCCCTCCATGCACTCCTGCCCTCTGAGCTGTCTCCCTGTGCATAAGCAGCCCTTCTATTCTCCCATGATTGTTTCTCCAAGGAGGGTATCTATCTAGTATAAATGTTCATCTCATATGCCTGTCTTTTGTTTG
>NW_006921638.1:4967960-4973860 GCF_000298275.1 Orycteropus afer afer | reverse complement strand
CATCTAGATGGCTGCTTACAAGCTTTTAAGATCCCAGTCACTACTTGCCAAAGTAGGAGGTGGAACAATGTTTTGTGTAGTATGTTATGCCAATTGAGCTTGATGTCGTCTGCAACTCTGGTCCTGAGCCGACAGGTCCAACTGCTCGCTCCCTCTGTGTAGCTGGCTGTGCCCAAGAAGTGACTATGACCTTGTTCCCTTGTCAGCTCTACTATACACCGGGGAATTCTTACAGAACATAAAAATAAAGACAATTTTTTTTTTCGCAGAACTTAATATTGAATATGATCAAGGTTTTTGGACTATTTTGAGATCCCAGAACTTTTGTACTACATTGCCTGGAAGAGAAAATTTGGACCTAAAAAAACCCAAACAAACAAAAAAGCAAAAGCACATGTTATTGTTTACTTTGACCATTAAAAGAATTCCTCTGTTGAACGTTTATTTGTTTATTCAACTACTATTTATTGTTTTTTTTACTAAGTACTAGGCACTGGGTGAGACATTAAAGGTGGAGGAGTGAGGAACACCAACAAAAAGAAGCACAATCTGCATTTATATTCAATTTGAATCCTACAAAGTTATTTCTACGGTGTGGTGGTTTCTGCCATACTGTGGGAATATTACTCACTGTTAGGTCCTGCCAGGATGCTTGACTTTTTTTTTTTTTTTCAGAGAACAGTATGTTTGAATAAGAGCCTATTGCAGATTCTGGAATGATTGTTGCATGCATGACCCTAGTCATGTTGGACTTCTTCAGTTTTGATCGGAGTGAAGTGTGTTCCATAGCACCGATCCTAATGTCCATCTGAACAGTTTCTTGCTTCAGTTTTGTTAAGCTCTGTTTAATCTTCACCAAAGGAGCATCCTCAGTTATGCTGCTGCCTTTTCTTCCATTTCTCATTTTACCTTTTCTAACTCTTCTGGAGCCTCAGACAGGAGTCTGGTCCTTTCAGTTACTCTGCCATTTCCCCGCTGGTGTCGCTCCCTTGCCTCATTTAGTGGGGCTTGAGCTGCACAATGTTTTTGAACCAAGTGCTCAAGCTGATTGTTGATACACTTCTCTCAGCTGCCAGTCTTTTCCAGAGTTCTACTAATTTCGTTGTACAGTTTCTCCAAAAATCCCTTGTTCTCCTTTACAGCAGACTCAATTCCACTTTTGTGTTGGTGCATTTGGTCAACATGGACTCTCTCATCATCGGATAGTTTGTTCCACGACTGTACATAGTCTAGGAAGATTTTTGTGCCCTAGGTCTATTCTGGAATCGCCCTAGTAGTCTAGGGTACTTTTCACCTTCTTTGGGATACAGCTCTACAAGCCCAAATCCAGACTTTACAAGAATTAGATTATCAGGCCATCTTTGTAAGGCTTCTACAGGACTGAATTGAACTTGCAGAGTTACAAGCTTCCTAGAACCTGGTTCCATAATGCCAGGGCTTGTCACCGGCCTCCAAGGGTGAGATAAGAGGAATTCTTTAGTTTCTTTACTTAGATGCCTGACTAGTGCTTTTGGTGGGAATTATTATAGTGCTAATGAAAACAACGTTGTCTAGGCACTTATTAAATTATCTAGAAGGGCTTGACTGATTTTGATTGTCTATGTTATGCCATACTTCTTCCAAAACCAAGTTAAAGAAATTGCATGATCTTCGGTTGTTGTGTCCATAACCTGTCTGAATACTTACATAGACCCCTAGGTGGCACAAACAGATTGTCCTCAACTACTAACCTAAAGGTTGGGGGTTCCAATCTACACTGGAAGGGGCACTGCAGAAGAAAGGCCTGGAAATTTGCTTCCCTAAAGATAACAGCCAAGAAAACTCTGTGGGAGCACAGTTCCACTCTGTAACACATGGATTTGCCAGGAATTGGGATTGACTCCATGGCAACAGTTTTTTTTTTTTTTTTTTTGATTACTTACATAGCAACAAAATTTGTACTTTATGTAATTATTCACAGAGTATATACCATGGTAAATAAAACTGGACTGCATTTTTGGGAGACTGATGTTCTTTAACTGATCCATGGTCACTGAAATTCATGCATATCAGAATCATGCAGAACAGCTTGTGCTTCCAATACAAATCAGTTGCTGTGTAATTATATAATACCTCACACTGGATCCTGAAAATTATAGCAATTTTTAAATTAAAAGAAAAAGTGCAGTAACAATTGTGAGTTAGTATCTATAGCTCCAATCTACTGAATCAATCTCTGTCATATATAAAACATTAGGATTCTGTCTTGCTCAGTAACTCTTGTCTACCTAAAAGCATAAAATCAGTCATCTAGACTTGGAAAAAAGTTTTGGGAAAAGATTCCTTGCCACTAGAGTTGTTTATTTTCTGCCCTGTTGGTTGGTCATCTGTCCTTGCCAAATGATTCTAATAATTTCCACCAATGTACCTCAGGGTAGACAGAAAGTATGTTGTACCTCACAGAGGGCAAATTCTTAGTTTATATGCCAGCAATTTCCTCCCATGTTGACAGCAAACAGTACCTGTGTTCTCTTTCCCACTAAACCCTCTGACTTTTCCTCAACACAGTACTTCAGACAGCCACCATGGAGCAATCAAAGCAGGCTTGCAAGATGAAAATGTTTGCCATCTGTTCTTTCTAGATGTCAAGAAGAGAAAAAAAAATTAATTCTCTCAAATCTTAGAGGCCAACAAAGACCTAATATTGTTCTTTCCCTTGAGACTGTGGTCTTACTACCTTTTTTCTTTGGCAGCAATTATCCAAGCATGAGGTAGGATGGGTATCAATCTGAAGTTGCCTGGATGTGGAAAGTCAATACTCAGTACAGCATCTCTATTTTGTTGATAAGGAGCCCTGATGGTGTAATAGTTTAGTGCTCAGATTCTAACCAAAATGTCAGTGGTTTGAACCCATCAGTGGCAGAGGAAAAAGACCCAGCAACCCTCTCCCATGAAGATTATAGTCTAGGAAACCTTATGGGGCAGTTCTATTCTGTCCTATAGGATCACTGTGAGTCTGGATCAACTTGAGGCACACAACAACGTACTGTTGATAGGCAGTTAGAAGCTTTTTTTCTCTAATTGACTCCTGTTCACCCTTTAGTTTTCTAAAACCTTACCCAGTGCCTGAGTAAGGATCCCTTACTGTGTGCTCCATGAGTGTTCTGAGCTTCTGTCTTTGTGGTGTCAGCATGTTGTATTATTAGTGCCTGTTTATTTGTCCAAACTCCTCCTCTAGATATGAAATTGGAGGCAAACGTCTGCCTCACTCTCCTGTATCTCTTTAGAACCTGGAAGTGAGCCTGGCCTATAGATATTACTTGTTGAACCAACCAGTGAATGAACAAAATATGTGGGGGAGTAGCCTAGAAGTGATTCTACTCTTGTTACGTGAAGGTAACATGATTAAATCATTTTTTTGATTACAATTAACAACTCAGGGAAAGGCTGGAAATCCTGGACCTGGAGAACAAAACAGGTAGGAGCCTGGAATAGATAGAGATCAGGACACTGGGGTTTACTTCCTCATTCTGCTGCATTCCAGGAAAGGATTTCCAAAGCATTGAAGAGTCATTTCAAAACCTCAGGGTGAGAAAAAAATGCAACTGATTCTTTTTTGGGACTAATGGTTTTGTGATTCTACATGTTCTGATTTATTAATAATACTACCAGTTAGTTGGGAGCTATGGAAGCATAGTGCCTAAGGCACTTACTTGACTGCTAACCAGAAGGCTGGCAGTTCAAACCCACCAGCCACTCCTCAGAAGGAAGGTTGGGCAATCTGCTTCCGTAGACCCAAGGCGGGGTTGCTATGAGTCAGGTCAACTCGAGGGCACATAACAACACCACCACCAGTTAGTTAAACCTAATTAATCTGAGCTGAGATGAAGTTTAGCAGCCAGATCCTTATCTGGAGGATTTATGGGTTTGCTAGTCTATTTCATTTGGAGAAAGGAAGGGGATGCTCATTATGGAATCAGCTGGGTGGTGAGATGGTGAGGCTGGTCTTGTTCCTTGTTACTGGAAGGTTGTACGGCCAAGACTCAGGCAGTAAAAAATCTAAACCAAACCAGTTGCCCTCAAGTTGATTCTGACTCATGGTGTCCTTATATACTAGAGTATAACTGAGCTTCATAGGGTTTTCTTGGCTGTAATCTTTAATCTGAGAAGCTGGACTGTATGAAGAAATGCAGCATCAGGATTGGAAGAAGAGTCACTGACAACTTGCGATATGCAGATAATAGACACACCCTTCCTTGCTAAAAGTGAATAGGACTTGAAACACTTACTGATAAAGATCAAAGACTACAGCCTTCAGTATAGATTACACCTCAAGTAGTAAAGAAGGCAAAAATCCCTACAACTGGACCAATAAATAACATCATGATAAATGGAGAAAATATAGAGGTTGTCAAGGATTTCATTAAATTTGAATCCACAATTAATGCCCATGGAAGTGGCAGTCAAGAAATCAAATGACATATTGCAGCAGCCAAATCTGTCACAAAAGACCTATTTTAAGTGTTAGAAAGCAAAGATGTCACTTTGAAGACTAAGGTGCACCTTACACAAGCCATGTTATTTTCAGGCACCTCATATGCATGGACAAGGAATAAGGAAGACTGAAGAAGAATTGATGCCTTTGAATTATGGTGTTGGCTAAGGCTATTGAATACACCATGAATTGCCAGAAGAATGAACAAATCTGTCTTGGAAGAAGTACAGCCAGAATGTTCCTTAAGGAGTAAGGATGGGAGGGCTTAGTTTCCCATACTTTGGACATTTTATAAGTAGAGACTAGTCCCTGGACTACCATGCTTGGTAAAGTAGAGGATCAGTGAAAAAGAGGAAAGCCCTTAATGAAATGGATCGACACAGTGGATGCAACAAAGGGCTCAAACATAGCGACAATTGCGAGGATGGTGCAGGACCAGTCAGTGTTTTGTTCTGTTGTATATAGGGTCACTATGAGTTGGATCCAACTTGATGGCACTGAACAACAAAAATGGCTGATGATTGCGAGCATCTTCATGTGTTTAGCAGTTTGAATGTCTTCTTTGGTGAAGTGTCTGTTCATGTCCTTTGCCATTTTTAAATTGGATTGTTTCTTTTTCTTGTTGAGTTGAAGTTTTCTGTATGTTTTAGATATTAAACCTTTATCAGATATGTCATTGCCAAAATTCTTTTCCTGGTCTGTAGATTCTCTTTTTACCTAAAAAGACTGATGAGTATAGATGTTTAATTTTTAGGAGGTCTCGGTTATCTAGTTTATCTTCTGTTTGTACATTTTTCATTATGTTTGATAGTCTTTTTATGCCATAAATTAAGACCCTAGCTTTATCCCTATATTATCTTCCAGGAACCTCAGAGTTTTAAGTTTAACATTTAGGCCTCTAATCCATTTTGAGTTAGTTTTTGTGTATGGTGCACCATTTGCTAAAGAGACTATTATTATTATTTTTTTTTAAATCTCCATTGATGGACTTTAACCTTTTCTTGAAGATCAGCTGTGTATAGCTTGATGGATTTACTTCTGGTTCCTCAAATGTGTTTCATTGGTCTATGTGTCTGTTGTTGTACAAGTATTGGGCTGTTTTGACTCCTGTGGCTGTGTAGTAAGTTCTGGGATTGTGGAGTGGGAAGTCTCCTACTTTGTTCTTCTTTAATAATAGTTTAGCTGTTTGTGGTCTCTTCCCTTTCCATAAAAAGTTGGAGATTACTTTTCCCATTTCATTAAAGAATGTTATTGGGATTGGATTGGGACTGCATTATATCTAAAGATCACTTTGGGTACTATTGACATTTTCACAATGTTAAGTGTTCCAATCCATGAGCATGGTATGTTTTTTCCATTTTTGTTAAGTTCCTTGCAGCAGTGTTGTGTAGTTTTCTTTGTATAAGTCTTTTATGTCCCTGGTTAG
>NW_006921638.1:4965500-4967860 GCF_000298275.1 Orycteropus afer afer | reverse complement strand
TTCTTGTAAGGTTTTTTTTCTGTGTTTTCTTTGGTCTGTCTCTCAATCCTTTGCAGATACCTAAATATAATTCTTTTGAATTCTTTATCAGAATGTTCCAATGCTGCTTCTTCCTCAGGGATGTGTTCTGGGTCTGTATCCTGCTCCCTTGTTTCTACTCAAATGCTTTTTTTTTTTTGCATTGATTGAAATGATTATGTGATTCTTTTGCTTTGGTGTATTTATTTTGTTCATTTATTTTTGTGGTATTCCCTCCCCTCCCACGCCTGGTGACCAACAAAGTTTCCTTCTGCTTTGGTTTATTTATGTGAGTTCTGTCAGACTTTAAAGATCCTGGCTTTGAGTTGTGTCAGTTTCTATGGCTACCTTTGTTTTAAAGACCTGATTTGGAATAATCTGGGACAATATCCCTTTGGTTCATATGAGGGAAGTTTGTTGGGAAAAACTGTCAGAAGAATTCTTCTGGCCCCTAGTGATGGGCTGGTCTGGTTGACATAGGGAGAGAGCTGCTTAGTAGCCTGGTCCCCCCAAGAAATCTGACTAAGGATATTCCAGAATTTATGGTCATTGTCTAACATGAAATCTGTGGTTAAGATTAAGGCAGAAAGGCTTCTTTCGTTTCATCTTCATACTTAATTTCCTTTTAATTAAGATATGGATTAATGGAGGGTCTTGGTTAATATCAGAAAATTAGGAATATTGGAGACCATGGCTTTTAGCCCATGGAATTTTTTTTTTTTTTTTCCTCACCTATATGGAGATTGAGTTACATCAGATAAATTAAAAACAACCAAATTCCCATCCATAGGTCTTCCCAAACTCAGTTAATTGCTCTTCTGCAGTTAATTTTACCTTCCAGAATCTTTGAATTGCCAGCAGTAGTTTTAGATGTGGGTCTTCAGCTTTTACACTACTCCTCCCTCCATTGTCTTTTACTTGAGGGGATTGTTTTGGGCTGGAATGAAAGATGTGTGTGTGTGTGTGTGTGTGTGTGTGTGTGAATATGAGGGGTAAATTAATGCCTTTTTTGGACAGGGCTGCTGATTGAGGCCTCTTCTGCAAAGCCTCTAGAGCCAAGTCTACCAGATCCCACATGATGTCTGTGAGATCTTTACCTACAAAAAAGAAGGAAACAGCAGTTATGTATGTTATGGACAGGACATTCCCTAGCCATTTCCAAAACCCAGGACAAGTAGTTTCCCAAGACATCTGTCTCAAGGGCAAACGGTAGTCTGGGGAAACTGAAGTCTAAACCCCTATAATAGAGTTTGAAGGGAGACCTTATTTTCTGGCCATAGGAAGTTTTCTTGTAAAAATGAGATCCTCTATTGAATTCTAACCTGCATCCCCAGTAGGCCAGAGCCCTTATTTTTTGGTTTTAGATTATTTACCAATGTAACAATTACCTTGAATGCCTTGGGTCCTTTAATATCTCCCATGGCTCATGTGTCAACAGTTGATGAGTCTCAAGATTTTCAGACTTGCACACACTTTTTCAATGGCTGATTTTTTGGAACAAGAATCACTAGGGCTTTCTTCCTAATGCCTAGATGCCTTCCACTAAGGCATCTCTGGGTGGACTTGAACTGCTGACGTTTTGGTCAGCAACAGAGTCATTAACCATCTGCATACCTGGGCACTCCAAGATTAGTTCATTATGTGACAAACTGGGGACTGGGTATGAAGAGTGGAGGAGAGTTTTACTGGTTAGATTCAGAGGTGGGAAAAAGCATACAAGGTACAAAGAAACCCTACTCTCTCCACCCCCCCCATCTATATGTCTACATATCTACACCCACACAAACTCAAATGCCTTCATCTGAGGCTTTAATTCCTCCACAGTATCCTTACACATGATTGTCCTTGTTCCTTTGACTCTTTGACATGGGCCCATCTTCAAGACCCCATTTCATTCTCCTTAACAATAAAAACCTTGTCAATTTCTTACTGAAATCAAGTCTATCCTGTTTCTCAAATATGTTAGTTTAGATGTTTCATTTAAAGAGGTAATAAGAAGTATGACTTGTCCTGAGTAAATCCAAGCTGGATCCTAGTAATAACTGCCTCACTCCTATGGCAATAGAGTGAGGTCCACATAGTTACAATGATTTTTTTGGCTGTACTGAGTTTCTAGGAGAACTCTAGAAGTGAAATGGCCTGGATCCTAATTGAAGATATGTGACTGGCAAATTGGGAAGCCTTCAGATACTCTAATTAACTCTCTTATAGAATACAAGCTTATTTCTTTAGCTCAAACTGGAATATTAACAGGATAAGGTTTCTTTATGAGAATAGCTTAGAGTTATATACAAATCATTGTTAGAACAGGTGAGGCTTATCTTCCTCTGAGCCCCCCCCCC
>NW_006921638.1:4961488-4965400 GCF_000298275.1 Orycteropus afer afer | reverse complement strand
CTTGGTAGTATAGAGGAATTCAACTGATTTTTTGTGTGTTGATTTTGTACCCTGCCACTTTGTTGAACGCTTCTATTAGTTCCAGTAATTTTTTGTGGACTCTCTGGGATTTTCTGTGTATAAGATCATGTCACCTATGAATAGGAATAGTTTCACTTCTTTTTGAATTCTGATTTGGGTGAAAGTTCACAGGGTAAATTTATTTTCCATTCAACTGTTCATACATATTTTGTTTCATGACATTGATTGCAATCCCCAAAGTGTAACAGCTCTCTTCTCACTTCCTTCCTGTGGTTACCTTTTCCCTGTGTCCTCCTTTCCTATGCATTCCTTCCCTCTGAGATATCTCCCTGTATAAATGCTGTCCTTCTGATCTCCCAGGGTTGATTGTTCTAAGGAGTGTATCTATCTGGTATAATTGTTCATCTTGTTGTTATGTGCTGTTGAGTCAGACCTGACTCATAACAACCCTTCCTTGGGTTTCCAAGGCAGTATCACTACAGATGTAGATTGCCCAACCTTCCTTCCAAGGAGTGCTGGTGGATTTGAACTGCCAGACTTCTGGTTAGGAGTCAAGTGCCTTAGGCATTACGCTACCAGAGCTCCTGGAAGCCATGGGAGTGGGTTCAATTCCAGGCCTGAAGGGTGACTAGGGGCCATAGTTTGGGAGTTTCACCAGTTTCTATTAGGCCATTAAACCTGGTCTTTTTTTTTTTTTTTTAAATGAGTTTGAGTTTTGTTCTACATTTTTCTCCCCCTGTATTGCAGAATCTCCTGTTTTGATCCCTTTTGGAGTGGTTGGTAGTGGTAGCTGGGTACCATCTAGTTCTTCTGGTCTCAGGATCATGTAGGCTAAGGTTCTCATGGTCCACTAGTTCCTTGGACTAATTGTTTCCATGTGTCTTTGATTTTCTTCACTCTTCTTTGCTCCAGATGAGATGACACCAGCTGTTGCATCTTAGATGTCCACTTGCAAGTATTAAGACCCCAGTCACTTGTCACCAAAGTAGGATACAGAACAATATTTTTGTGTGTTATTTATGCAAATTGAGCTTGATGTTACTGTGACCATGGTCCTGAGCCTTTAGGCCCAGTGACTTAGTCCCTCAAGGTGCTTGGCTGTGGCTAAGAAGTTATCATAACTTTGTCCTGTTAACTCTATTATATATGTGGATATTTTTATAGCACATGCAAATACACATGTAGAAATATCATCTGCCACACTTATATATGGTCATGGGTATATTCCCTTTTGCCTGCCCATACCTGATCATTTGGCTGTCTACCTGTGTATTCACCCATAGATAAGGAGAAAGATCTGCATTTCTCTAATGGCTAACGATTGTGAGTATTTTTTCATGTTGGTTGGCCCCCTGAATATCTTCTTTGGTGAAGTGTCTGTTCATGTCTTCTGCCCATTGAAAAATTGGATTTACTGTATTTTTGATGTTGAGGTGTTGGAGTTTTCTATAAATTTTAGAGATAAGTCCCTTGTTAGATATTTCATTGCTGAATGTATTTTCCCAATTTGTAGGTTCTTTGTACTTTTTTGGAAAAGTCTTTTGGTTCATAAGAATTTAATTTTTTAGAAGGTCCCAGTCATCTAGTTTATCTTCTGCTATTTGTGCATTTTCAGTTATGTTTGGTAGTCTATTTATGCCATGTATTAAGGTTCCTGTAATATATTAGACAGTGTTTCACTGTCTAGCAGGGATTGTGAGGCTGGTACAGGACCAGGTAGTGTTTTGTTCTGTTGTACATAGGGTTGCTATGATTCAGAGCTAACTCAACGGCACCTACCAACAACAACAACAACAACAACAACATTATAGCTACTGAGTTTCCTCCTATTTTTTCTTTGATGAACTTTATACTTTCAGGTTTTACATTTAAGTCTGATCCATCTGGAGTTGGTTTTGTGTATGGTGTGAGGGACTGATCTTGTTTCATTTTTATGCAAATGGATTTCCAGTTTTGCCAGTACCATTTGTTAAAGAGACTGTCTCTTCCCCACTTAATGGTTTTTGTCCCTTTGTCAAAGATCAGCTATCTACAGGTGGATGGATCTATTTCTGGGTTCTCAGTTCCGTTCCATTGGTCTACTGTCTATCGTTGTACCAATACCAGGCTATTTTTACTACTGTGGCTGTATAGTAGGTTTTGAGATTGGGGAGAGTGAGACCTCCTACTTTGTTATTCTTCAGTAGTGCTTTACTTATCTGAGGTCTCTTTCATTTCCCTATGAAATTAGTGATTGGGTTTAACATGTCTTTAAAGAATGCTGATGGACCTGGGATTGAGATTGCATTGAATATATAGATTGCTTTGGGTGGTATTGACATTTTCACAATGTTTAGTCTTCCTATCTGTGAGTATGATATGTTCTTCCATTTATGTAGATCTCTTATAGTTTCTTGTAGTAGCGTTTGGTAGTTTTCTTTGTATAGGTCTTTTGTGTCCCTGGTAAGATTTATTCCTCAGTATTTTATCTTTTTGGCAAGTATTATGAATGGTATTGTTTCCTTTATTTCCTTTTCAGAGATCTCTTTGTTGATGTAGAGGAATCCAACTGATTTTTGTTTGTTGATGTTATATCCTGCCACTATGCTGAATCTTTCAATTAGTTCCAGTAGTTTTCTTCCTGAGTCTCTGGGATTTTTATGTATAGAATCATATCATCTGCAAATAGGGACAGTTTTACTTCTTCCTTACCAATTTGGATGTCTTTTATTTCCCTTTCTTGCCTTATTGCCCTGGCTAGGACTTCCAATACAATGTTGAATAGAAGTGATGATAGAGGGCATCCTTATCTGGTTCCCATTAGCAAGGGGAATGTTTTCAGTCTCCCTCCATTGAGAATAATGCTGGCTGTTGGTTTTGCATATATGTCTTTTATTATGTTGAGAAATTTCCCTTCTATTACTATTTTGCTGAGTGTTTTTTAAATATTTATCAGGAGTGGGTCTTGGATTTTATCAAATGCTTTTTCTGCATTGATTGATATGATCATATGATCTTTTCCTTTATTTCACTTATGTGATGGATTATGTTGATTGTTTTTCTCATGTTGAACCATCCTTGCATACCTGGTACGAATCCTATTTGATCATGATGTTTTTTTTTTTGTTATTGTTGTTGGTTTTGTTTTTTTGATATGTTGTTGGAGTCTCTTGGCTAGGATTTTGTTGAAGATGTTTGCATGTGTATTCACGAATGATATTAGCGTGTAGTTTTCCTTGTGTCTTTACCTGGTTTTGGTATCAGTGTTATGCTTGCTTCATAGAATGAATATGGGAGTATTCCATTCTTTTCTATGTTCTGGAATAGTTTGAGTAGGATTGGTTGGAAGAAGTTTTATTTCTTCCTTACCAGTTTAGATACCCTTTAATATTCTTAAGGAGCCCTGGTGAGACAATGGTTAAAGCATATGGCTGCTAACCAAAAGGTCAGTTGTTTGAAGCCACCAGCAGCTCTATGGGAGAAAAGTGAGGCAGTCTGCTTCCATAAAGATTTACAGCCTTGGGGACCCTATAGGGCAGTTTTACCCTGTCCTTTAGGGTCACTATGAGTTGGAATTGGCTTCCTGACAGTGGGTTTGGTTTTTATTTTGCTTTCTTGTCTTATTGCTCTGGCTAGGGCATCCACTACAATTTTGAATAGGAGTGGTGAGAATGGCATCCTTGTCTGGTTCCTATTCTCAAGGGAAATGTTTTCAATTTCTCTCCATTGAGGAAAACATTGACTGTTGGTTTTGTATATATGCCTTTAATTATGTCAAAGAATTTCCCCTCTGTGGTAGTTAGTTATGTGTCAACTTGGCTGGGCCTAGTTTTGAGTGGCTGGACAGCTGGATGTAGTTATTCCCTATGATGAGACTGATAATCAACTCCATGGTGGAATCTACTGTGAGCA
>NW_006921638.1:4933071-4959423 GCF_000298275.1 Orycteropus afer afer | reverse complement strand
GTACCTATTTAATTTCTTCCCTCTGCTCCCTGCTTTTGGCCTAGGCAGTGTGATGTTGTTGTGGTGCCAGTCTGGGCAGGTGTGTATGTGTGAAGAGAAAAAAAAAAATTCTCTTTAATTCTTTTTGGTTTATCTTCCCAATTAGAACGGAATTCTCAAGAAATTTTCCCTTGTTGTAAGTATACTTCAAGTAATGTTTCTTTTAGGAAACAAATCAACAAAAACTACTCATAGGATTTAAAGAACTGACTGCATTTCCCCATTTTATCTATTCTATTTCCCATGTCTTTTTGTCCTCTTTACAGTAAGTTTATCACTATTCCTCACCCCGTATCACTTCTCATTTATTCACTTTTGGCCAATTTAACTGCCTCATTGACTTATTTACTTAGTAGACTTAATGGCTGAATTAAAAATAATTACACAAATGAAAATATAATGTCCTAAACAGCTTCTACTTTACGCATGGCCAAACTTTCAGAAAAACAAGTATTTTTTTTACCCTTTTTCTCTTTTCCATGACTTACTTGATACATATATTGGCTAGTTAACCTGGGCAGGGACCACTTTAGCCAAAGGACAATACTTAGCTTGTGTCTGAAAGGGACTTTACCACTGACAAGCTTTTTCTTGTTCATTAAGTTGAGTTCTTCTGAACTTTTCCCAAGAACACAGACTTCCCTCCTTGGATTCAATCTGTTTCAATGCCAGAAATGTTGTCATGGAAAAAAGATATAGGTGTGAACAAGAAATTTTGTACTTTAATTCAATAATTTAGCCAATGTTTATTTAGCATGACCGTGACATATCAAAAGGACCCCTGCTGGTGTGGTGCTTAAGTGCTCGGCTGCACATGGGAAAGGTTGGTGGTTGGAACTCACCAGCCACTCCACAAGAGAAAGACATGGCATTCTTTTTCTGTAAAGATTACAGCCTTGGAAATCTTATAGGGTAGTTCTTCTGTCTGTAGGGTTGCTATGAGTTGCAATTGACTCCATGGCAATAGGATTGACTTATCAGGAGTGTAACCCTTGGTACTTAAAAATACCAAACAAACAAGCAAAACCCAAAACCCAAATTGTCCAATTTTCCTTCTGACCCTTGGTACTCAGGACTTCTTAATTTAAAGATAGAGAAGGCAAATAAAACAACAACAACAAAATATCCAGCCCTTGTTACAGTATCCTATTTCTTTGCATCCCACAGTTTCGGAATTTCCCTTTTTGGCATCTTTCAGCAGAATTGTACATCAGGCCTAGAGTCTCTGGTGGTGGTGGTGGTGGTGTTATGTCCCTGGTCTATGCTGTGAGGAGGGTCTTCCCTGTGGACAGTAATGAGGAAGGGGGTTAAAAAGGCTCTGATACATCCTTCCTGAGGGCAATGCAAAGGAGGGAATCTGGGTTCCAGAGTCAGGCCTGGCTCTGTGTAACCTAAGGGCAAGATTTTAGCATTGCTGACTTCACCGAAAGGAGCTCTGGTGGTACGGTGCCTAAGGCAGTTGACTACTAAATAGAAGATTGGTGGTTCAAACCCACCAGCCGTTTCATGGAAGGATTTACTGCCTTGGAAACCCACTGGGGGTCATTATGAGTTGAACTCTACTTGATGGCAGTGGGTTTGGTTTGGTTTTGGTTGGTGGTGTAGTGGTTAAGGCGTTTGGCTGCTACTAAAAGCTTTCTAATGCATTTCACTGTTAACCAGAAGGTTGGTGGTTCAAACCCATCAGCCACTCCTCGGAAGAAAGGTTGAGCAATCTACTTCCATAGTGATACCACTTTAGAAACCCAAGGAGGGGGTTGCTATGAATCGGATTCGACTAAACGACTGTGAGTTTGGTTTTTGGTTTTGGTTAAAAGGCTTGGTGGTTCAAACCCACCAGCCACTCTTGGCAGAAAGATGAGGCAGTCTGCTTCCGTAAAGATTTACAGCCTGGGAAATCCGATGGGGGATCACTATGAGTCAGAATCAACTTGATAGCAGGGCCTTTTTTTTTTTTTTTTTGCCTCAGTTAAGGAGCCCTGGTGGTACAGTTGTTAAGGGTTTGGCTGCTAACCAAATGTTGGCAGTTGGAACTCACCAGCTGCTCTGTGGGAGAAAGATGTGACCGTCTGTTTCCATAAAGATTATAGCAATGGAAACCCTATGGGAAAACCCTTGGAAAACCTATAGGGTTGCTATGAGTTGGAACTGACTCAACGGCAATGGATTTGGTTTGGTCTGGGCCTCAGTTTTCTCATCTGTAAAGTGGGAAAAATAATACTTACCTTGTCAGGTGAACATGATGAATGAAAAAAAAAAAAAAATGCATGTAAAGTGCACGAAGTAGGTGTTTGCCTTGCTTTTCCTCCGTCCTCCTCCTAAACCAACAGGCTAAAGTCTTTCAGAACAGTCCCAGTTTCTCTCTAGAAAGAATCTACACTATTTGTTAAGCTGCTCCAATGGCCTAGTCAGTAGACTAAGAATTATGGTTCCCCAGAGTCTGTAGACCTATTGTTATTAAATTGCCTTGGCCCTGCTAGTTTCTGGAATTGTCATTTTTCACTGTAATTGATTTACAGCTTTTTCCTTTTACCTTTCTTTTGCAGTGGGAGTTCTGGTGGCCCAGTGCTTAAGGCATTTGACTGCTAATCAGAAGGCTGGTAGTTCAAACCCACACACCGCTCCTCTGAAGGAAGATTGGGCGATCTACTTCCATAGAGATACAGCCTCAGAAACCCAAGGAAGAGTCACTCCGGATTGACTCCAAGGCAGTGAGCTTTTTGAGCTTCCTTCTGCAGAAGTTGTTCCGAGTTTAGACCACTAGATGGCGCCATTTTACCAAGTATCAATGTCTTTCGCAAATGGCGACGAGCTCCGTTCTTCTGACTTGTCCAGCACTACAAAAAGAATTCTTACCGTGAGCATCACCATAGCTAGCACATCAAAGAAATGCCTTTACATTTTTGTGTTTGTTTCACTTATAATAGGGAGGGTAAAGCTTGGAGATACCCAGAGGTTCACATGTTTGATTTGGCTCCCTGGTTGAGGAGAGCTAGAGGAACTTGGAGCAGGTTCAAAGGGAAGCCACAAATACGATAAACTTGAAAAGTGGAGTGTATGAGGAAAGGTCAGAAAAATGTAATTACTTGGTGTTTAAAAGACAGATAGGCAATTCGTGGTGAGCTCTTACAATGAAGACAGGGTTCCTAGGGAAGCTGGTGAGCAGCTGTTATTTTCCATCACAAAGAAAAATAGAGCAAGAGGAAATAGACATACATGATAGATGCAAGTTAGTCACCAGGATGAATTTCGGGAACCAATGATGTGTAATATCGTAATAAAAAATCACCCAATATTCCTTTATTGATATTAAAAACAAATTAGGCAAGATCTCAACATTTCCAGATGGCATTTGTGTTTTTCGTAGAAGATGGAGGAATGTTCTTTTCCTTATTAAGATGCTTATTTGAAGTCTGGCATGATGTAGGCTAGGACTATGCTCCTTGCGGCCCAGTGGCGCTGACAGGACTAGATACAATTTAACAGGATTAGTAATGTTTTCAAAAGTGCTTCATTATTGCATAGATATAGTTATTATTGTTATGTGCTGTCAAGTTGGACCGACTCATAGCGACCCCTCCTTGGGTTTCCGAGGCAGTATCAGTACGGAAGTAGATTGCCCCATCTTCCTTCCGAGGAGTGGCTGGTGGGTTTGAACCGCCAGCCTTCTGGTTAGCAGTCAAGTGCCTTAGGCACTAAGCCATGGTTAGCAGTCAAGTGCCTTAGGCACTAAGCCACCAGAGCGCTCTCTCTCTCCCTCCTTCCCTCTCTCTCTCTCCCTCCATCCCTCCCTCCGTATCTCTCTTTCTCTCTCTTTTTCATAATATGAGAGGTTTATTGGTGTCACTAGCAATTTTTCCTTGCTTTCTAAAATACTTATTATAAGGGTTGCACTAGAGGGAAGAAACTAACCACAGGAGAAGAGAGAAAGATGATTCCTTGGCATTTATTTTTTGAAACATGTTTTACTTATCACATGATTCCTTACACTGCAGTTTTGCTTTGTTGGTTGGCTATTTCTTATTTATACCTGCAATATCTGGTACATCAACATGAAGAAGACTAGCTCATACCATAAGGAGCCCTGGTGACTATGCAACGGTTAAGCACGCCTACTGCTGAGAGGTTGGCAGTTCAAACCCACCAGCCTTTGTGGAAGAAAAGACCTGGCAATCTACTTCTGTAAAAATACAACATTGGAAACCCTATGGGACGGTTCTAATCTGTCCTACAAGGTCGCTCTGATTCAGAATTGACTCCATGACGCTCAAGAGCTCCTACCACTGCTAATTCGCTATTATACACCGAGACCACAAGAGGGCGCCAAACATTACTTTTGCCACAGAATCACCCACTTGGAGTGGTCTCCTTTCTTCCTTTTCCTATTTCGTAGAATCATCAGTCCAGAGTTGTAGAGTCCCACCTTCGTCCTGGACGAATAGCACATGACTTTTCAGATCCTTCAGATTCCTCAGAGCAAATAATCTAAATAATAATAGTAATAACTTTCCTACTTGAGACTGACTGCCTTTCATTGCTTAATTTAGCTGTGTTATGCTGATAATGACAGGGCAATAATGAGATTCCACAGGTCATCAGGAATGGGTGAGGCATGCAAATAAAGAAGGTGTTGGTGATGGTGGGGAGGAATGGGGCAGGAGAAAAAGCGGCCCCATAGTTTTTTTTTCCCTTGCTGATTATGAATGTAATGGATACTTATTACAGAAAATTTGGGAAAAAACATAGATGACTAGAAAAGCAGAAAACAAAGCCAGCCAAGTTATCCACTTATGGATAACTACAGTTAAAATTTAAAAATATATTCTTTTATATAGCTATAGTCTAATTGCTTCTATATAGCAATTTGGAGAAACTGAGCCAACTGTTTGTCGAGAGCTGATTTGAAAGATCATCTAAGGGGCTGAGAGGTGAACCAGGAGGATGAAAAATGAGTCTCGTGCATCAGTGGGCAGAGGAAATCTGATCTCAAAGAGAAAAGCAAAGCAGGGCTTCAGAAGGAAAGAGAAATGAGAGACCTTTGATCCCAGAGAGTGACAGACAGTAAGAGTGGCTTCCTGGGTTTCTGGTGCTTTTCCTGTTCCCATTTCCCAGGATTAAGGTCCCTTGAGCCACAGTCCTCTCCCTGTCTTAAGTGCTGTGAGATTTTCCACCATCCTTTCAAGAATTCAGATAAGTGGGTTCCCATTGTTTGAAACTTCGTGCACAGCCACTACCTACCTGTCAGAGGAGGCTTACATGTTGCCACAATGCTGAACAGCTTTCAGTGAAGGCTGCAGGCTAAGAAAGAGGAGGAAAGGCCTGGTGATCTACTGCCGAAAACAAGCCAGCGAAAACCCTAGCGATCACAATCATTTGCTCTGTGGCTGATCATGGGAGCGGCGCAGGACTGGGCAGTGTTTTGTTCCATTGTCCATGGGGTCACCATGAATTGACAGCTACAATAACAACCACATTGAAATCATGGATCTCTGGCTGGAAGAGTCTCACAAAGTAACAGGTGCTTGATGATTAAAGGAACAATCATTATATAGTATTTCGGTAATTATTAAAATACCGTGGACTGTGAGAAAAATGAACAACTATGCTGTGGGAGAAGTGCAGCCAGAATGCTCTTCAGGAGCGAGAATGGCCAGACTTTGTCTCGTGTACTTTGGTCATGTTGTCAGAAGGAACCAGTCGCTGGAGAAAGATATCCTTGGTAAAGTAGAAAACCAAAACCCAAACTCACTGCCATCTAGTCGATTCTGACTCATAGCGACCCCCTTTGGGTTAGCAGTCAAATGTCTTAAGCACTATGCCACCAGAGCTCCTTTGGTAAAGTAGAAGGTCAGTGAAAAAGGGGAAGACCCTCAACAAGGTAGATCGGAAAAGGGCTGCAGAGATGGGCTCAAGTATAGCAGAGACTGTGAAGATGGTGCAGGACTGGACGGCGTTTCGTTCTGTCGCACTTGAGGTCACTATGAGTAGGGTGGCTTAAAGCCACTTAACAATAATTATTAATAATTATTTGATATTGATAATTACATGAAATGAGCTCTGGTGGCACAGTACTTGAGGCATTTGACTACTAACCAGAAGGCTGGTGGTTCAAATCCACCAGCCACTCCACGGAAGGAAGATTGGGCAATCTACTTCCATAAAGATTTACTGCCTCAGAAACCCAGTGCGGGTCGCTATGAGTCAGAACTGACTTGATAGCAGTGACTTTGGTTTTTTTGGATTGATAATTCCATGGGAAATGCCCTTCGGTGTTCTCACCCACTGTGCCGGATGCTGATCTTCTACTCAGATCCCCTTGAGTTCCTTCTAACTATTGTGTGCCACCACTAGACTCCCTGTATGTTCACTTCCAACATTAAATCCCTGTTTCTTTTTTTGGAGGCTGCTCTCAGCCTACTGGAATCCACCTTAATTGTATGTATAGAGAGATAAAAGTGCCTAGAAATTTATGTCCCACTGAAGGTGACCCTTAACAATGACTGATGAGTAGGGGAGTATACAGCCTAGCTCTTTTGCCCTGGGTTGGAATAACTCTGAGGCATAACTTAGTCTTGAAAGTTCCCCTGTGGGATCCTGTTGAAGCTATTCTCTGTGAAACTTTGAGATTGCTCCTGTAGTAGATCTCCTGGTATTCATGCCCATGTGTAATCCCCTCTCCTTAAATGTAGGCTGAACCTAGTGACCTATTTCTAACCAATGGAATTTGGCAAAGGTGAAGGGATGTCACATCTATGATTAGGTGACAAGAGATTGTAACTTCTATTTTGTTAGCGTGCTCTCTCTATTGCTTTCTCAGTTTATGTACTTTGATGAAGTAAGCTGCCTTGTTAGGAAGGCCCAAATGGCAGAGAATTGAGGACAGCCTCTAACCAACAGCCCGCAAAGAACTGAGACTTTATGTCCAGCAACCCGTGAAAACGAAGTGCTGTCAATGACCATTGAGTGAGTGGGAAATAGATCCTCGCAGTTTTAGCCTTCAGATGAGAGCACAGACTCTAGATTGTAATCTTTAATCTTGTGAGAGACCAAGAAGCAGAGGTGAGATCTAGGCTGTGCCTGGATTTCTGACCCACAGAAACTTTAAGATGCTGAATGTGTTTGTTTTAAGCCGCTAGTTTGGGGTAATTTGTTACACAGCAACAGATAGCTAATACAGTACTTTTTGCATAGCTTCTTCTCATTTCCTGTCTTTCTGCCCCCATTCTCTTACCAGTTTCTCCTGGGGGCTATTCCTTAATAGAATATTTGCACATGAATCCTCCGTGAGACAGTTGGTACTGGAGGTGGTCATAGGTAGCAGATTCTAAAGATGTGATTCTAAAGTTTTTGCAGCTTGTTGGCAAAAAGGACTCCATTATTGTAGTAAGTGGAATGTTGCAGTTACAAATACTTTCTCTTGTGCTGAGTTGGCATGAGGATATAGATGGAAGGGGTTGTACTGGTTGATGCACTATCTGTAGCATTTGAGAGATTTGAGGGAAATAGTAATTAAAAATATTGTGGAATTTGTTGATTTTGGATGCTAATGATGCATTGGAGAGAGAAAAATGAGAAGCTTGTTATGAACATCAGGCGTGGTATGAAAGTCTGACTCCATAGCAGCAGCCAGCGGGCAGAGCACATGTAACACAAATCCCAGGACCTGTGTGCAGGAGAAGCAGAACTTCAGAGACAAAAGTAGCTGCTGTTTAATGCTGAAGTCAAGATTCTGATAGAGTAGGTATGGGACAGTGAGACTTGGGGTGGGGACCACTAGGTGCACTGGAATCCGTGGACTCCCAGGTTTCCTTGTACCCTCTGGGCCTGCACCATTTCCTCTTGCTAAAGCATAGCACCACACCCCCTTGTCTATGCAGAGGCCTCAAGTGAAGGAGGTGCTTTGCAAGACAGTACCTGCTCCCCTCATGATCGGCCCTCACCTCCCTTCCTGGACATTAACTAATACTTTGGGTCAAGTATTACATCCCAGTTGGCATGTTGGCTCTGCTCAGGGAGAAAGGATGGGAGCTAAGGGACTTGGCTGATCTATTCTGGAATATTAGCCTGGGAATAGATCTCGAGAGTACAGACTGTTGAGTTAGATAAGGAGAGAGTTTAAAAATGCATATACTCTCTTGTGAGTCAGGATTTAGTGTTCTGGTAATGATTTCTGGTGCCAGTCTCAGTATGTTGCTGAATGGCTTCTAGAAGCTCGGAAGATGGCCCATGTTAGAGGAGGCAGGAAGGCATACTGGTAAGCAAGCGATCAAAAGGCTCACAGAGGTGAGCATATGTGCCAGTTACCAATGTACTGCCTTGGTTCCAAGTCCTTTCTTTCTTCCCTTTTCAGTATTGTGATATTGGAGCTGGACTGTGTAAACATTTCTCTCTTGCCATCTGGTGTAATATACTTTATCAGTAGAGGGTGCTGGAGGATTCCTGCAAAGCATAGCAGAGGCAGGCCCTCTTGGTTTTGGTATGTTTTGTTCCTCCCCCTTCCCCCAGGTAATGTGGCTGCTAATGGTGGGCAGAAAGCCCAGAGGCACTCACTCTTCTGCAGATTTCTCTGTTGCTCCAGCTTGCTGGTACCCCAGTAAACTAACTTCACAGTGAATGTAGGAAGGTCCACAGACAAGAGTCTGCTTTGGCTGGCAAGATTCTCTGGCATTGGCTAATTGATCATGTTACCTTTAGGAATGAAAGGGTTGGATATTCTTCATCTATATAGCAGAAGAAAAACCTCCAGATATGGTGGGCAGTAACTTGATTTGAGGGCTTCTTTTCTTTGCAATTTTAAGTTCTGTGGGTCTAGAAATTCTGGTTTTCAGAGGGGGAATACTGTATCGGGGGTGTTAGTAAGAGTGTCACTAAACCTAAACTATGGTAGTTTGTTTCACTTTCTGCTTCTCATGGCGTTAGATTAGCAGGCTACGAAAGGAGTTATACTGGCAGAGGTAATTGACCCTGATCATCATGAGGATTAGGGAGTGTGGTTTGAACACAGGAGATCCATTGAGAGGTCTCTTGGTGCTTTCACGTGGAAAAAGAGTTACAGCTACTGCAACCTGACAGGAACACGGTAACCAGGGGTTCAGACACCTAAGGGATGCAAGTCTAGGTTACCCTACCGTGGAAGGAACCTAGACCAGTAGAACTGCTAGCCCATGGAGAAAGGAATCTAGAACTGGTGGTAGAGGAAGGGAGAGTCACTGCCGTCGAGTCAGATCTGACCCATAGTGACCCCTCCTTGGGTTTCCGAGGCAGTATCACTATGGAAGTAGATTGCCCCATCTTCCTTCCGAGGAGTGGCTGGTGGGTTTGAACATCCAGCCTTCTGGTTAGCTGTCAAATGCCTTAGGCACTATGCCACCAGAGCTCCCAGTAGAGGAAGGAGATATGATGAGTATCAGTTATAGCCTCAAGACCAAGTGAATGTGGGGAACTTAGGGAGTTTGTGGGAACTGTGGCTTTTCCAAAGAGCTGTGGTGGCACAGTCGTTAAGTGCTTGGCTGCTAACCAAAAGGTCACAGTTGGAACCCACCAGCCACTCTGCAGGATTAAAAAAATGTGGCGATCTACTTCCATAAAGATTACAGCCTTGGAGACCCTGTGGGACAGTTCTACCCTGTCCTATAGGGTTGCTACAAGTTAGAACTGACTCAACAGCAATGGGTTTTTGGGTGATGGGTAGATTATTCTACTCTCTTCTTGTACATTTACTGAGATGATCATTTATTTAATTAATATGATGTACTATAGTGAGTGATTTTCACTTGTTGAACCAACCTTGCACTCCTGAGAAAAACCCCACTTGGTCACGTTGTATAATCCTTGTTTATATGTTATTGGATTTGGTTTGCTAGTATTTTGCTGAGGATTTTTCCATATTTTTCTATATCTCCATATTTATAAGGGTTATTACTGTGTAGTTCCCCTCTCTTCATCTTTTCTTTTTCCTTATGATAACTTTGGGTTTGTTATCAGGGTATTACTGACCTCATAGAATGAGTTAGGAAATTTCCTCCTTTTCTGTTTTTTTTTGGAAGCATTTGAGAAGGGTTAGTGTTTTTTTAATAGATTGAATTGTGTCCCCCCCAAGAATGTATAGATTGAAACCCTAATCCCTGGCACCCATGACATGGTTTGGAAATAGGGTCCTTGAAGATGTTATCAGTTAGGTAAACATGAGGTCATACTGGAGTAGGGTGGGTCCTAATCCAATATGAGTAGCATCCTTATAAAAAGAAGGGAAGAGACCTGGACACAGATACAGACAGAAGATGTCGTATGAAGGTGGAGGCAGAGATTAGAGTGATGCGTCCACCAGCCAAACACCATGTGTTGTCAGGAACCTCTACGAGCTAGGAAGAGGCGAGGAAAGATCTTCCCCTGGGGTTCTGGAGAGATTTTCACTTAGAGAAAGCATGGCCCTGCTGACAAACTTGATTTTGGACCTCTAGCCTCCAGAACTATGAGACAATATATTTCTGATATTTTAGGTCACCCAGCTTGTGGTACCCTGCTACAGCAGCCCTAGGAGATGAATACACCTGGGTAGTTAGAGGCCATCAGCTCAACAGTGAACTACGTGGTTCCACAATTTTCATTAGTGTGATGCCATACTTGGTGTCAAACCCGATCAAAAATGTCTTCTAGTGCACAGTAAATCTGACTGATGGAGAGCCTGTATGCTTTGATCCTGACTAGCTACACTGAACATAAAATCAGATGTTTTAACATGTTAGTAACCTCCTCATGGAACTTTAAGGGAAGCCAGGGCAGGAACAGGAGTAGGGGAGATTGAAAAGCTGAAGAAAAACAAACAGAAACATTTAATTGTTAGAAATTTTAAGAAAATGATTGTTGAGCTTTCCCTATCATTAGAAAGAAAACTAAATAATAAAAATTGACAGTAAAGACAAGAACTAATTTTCAATTTCAATTTGTCTTTCTCAATGATGCTTCTTTGATCTTGTATGAAGAGTAAATTGCATTTGAAATGAAACCTTTTAAAGGAGTTGTCTTTTGGGTAGTTATTTTATACACCTTTTAAATGTATTTTACTTATTTGTTAGGGGTGGAGTGGAAAGATGAATTCTGAAGAACTTGAGAGGAAAATAATTTCAGGAGGTAATGGATGAACTTGGTCTAGAAGATTAATCAGGGCAGTTGCAAGAGAGTGTCAAATGCATAACCAGAGTAGAACTAAATATCTGATAGTAATTAAAACTTTAGGTTTCTAATGGCTGCATGAAAGATATTTTAATAAACGTGAAATGCACTTTCTAAATGGCATGCTAACTTTTAATGACTTGCATGTTTTGTTTGATTAGTAACCTGGACTGTTAAATTAAAGCCAACTGCAAGTGCATGATAAAATATTGATGGTTTCAGGCAAATGAATTGGGAGAGTTATGCTTGACAGATTTTTTGTATCATTAACGCTTTTAACTGGTGGAAAGTATATATTGCTGGTGCTTAAAGATAGTTAAAGAGGATCTTCCTGTTTATATGACCTCGTTTTAATTTTACAGCAATAATAAGGGGGATATCGGAATTATTCACAGATGGTTGGTCAAGAGAGGTCACTTAATTAAAAAAAGTGTTATTTTAATTACACCTGTTTCACATTCCTGGAATAGGAAATTAATATTTCGAGGTGTTTGGTTATTTCTGTTCCATAGACTACCTGGAATTTTATTGATTCTCGTGAAGACCAGGATTGTTGTGTGCAAGGCTTTGACTTATTGTTAGTGGGGAATTTTGTCTTAAGGATCAGCGTTTTTAAAATAACTATTTCATTGAGAGTTTTAGAAATAATACAAGAACAACCACATAAAATTTATGTATATGTACATATATATATATTTATCTGTACATGTAATATGTATATATATATTTGTATGTATATACAGGACAATTTCTAGAAGGATCTATAAGAAAACATGAGACACAGGAAGTAGAACTGAGGAATTAAAATGGAATATTTTCTTTTTTTGTGAAATATAAATATGTTTTGCAATGAGAATACATGAGTTTTATTTATTTTTAAAATACTCTTTGGAACTGAGATTTATCTTTTTACAACTCAAGGTATGTTGCTTATGCCTCCCAACCTACAACTGAGAATTTTCTTAATTCTGCCTGCTGATGTGGTTAGTTTTAAGGAAGTTCCTTCAAGGGATGAAGTAAATTCCCTTCCTTCTATCCCTCCTACCACTCATTTATCCTGAGATATTTAGTGTGTAGTGCTTCTTAAGGGAGTGCTGGTGGCGTAGTGCCTAAGGCATTTGACTGCTAACCAGAAGGCTGGCAGTTCAAACCCACCAGCCACTCCTCAGAAGGAAGGTTGGGCAATCCTACTTCTGTAGTGATACTGCCTCGGAAACCCAAGGAGGGGTCGCTATGAGTCGGAGCTGACTCGACAGCATATAACAACAACAACAACAACTCCTGCGCCCACCTCACTGGCTAGGGGAGGTCATAGCACCAACTAGCTAGAAGGAATTCTGGGGGAGGTATTTCTTATTCTAGGTAGTGATGTGCCCCACTAATATTTTAGGGTTTAATTCCCTAGGAAGTAGCCCTGTGGTACAGTGATTGAAGTGCTTTACTGCTAATTGAAAGTTGGCAGTTTGAACCCACTAGCGGCTCTGCAGTAGAAAGATGTGGCAGTCTGCTTCTGTAAATGTTACAGCCTTTGAACCTCTGTGGGGCACTTGTACTCTATCCTACAGGATCTTATGAGTTGGAATTGATTTGACTGCAATGGGTTTTGGTTATTCCTGAGAAAAAGGGGAGAATGGATATTAGATGCCTAGTAATATCTTCTACACCTATTTTATAAGATTCTTGAGTTTATGCTCTTAACCATTAGGTGATATATATGTAAGCTTCATTTTGCCAAAAGGTATCAATATTAGGTAAAACTTTGTAATAAATAGTGCTGTCTAATCACAGAAAGAGGAAGTGAGCTGTTCTCACAAAGGATTATTCAAACAGATACTGGTTGACAACCTCTGTTATATACTGTAGTTCTGAGTGTGTACACTAATAAGGTATAAATTTTCAACAATGTTATGTGTATTTCAGTTCTCAAATTCTGTAGTTCTATTGACATTGCTTTGAGACTTTACCACATATGTTGACCTCACAAACACACATGTTGGAAACCATGAACAAATTCTTGGATTTTCTGCCATGCAGAATGTTATGAATAGACCTAGATCTATAGTTGATCTATCTAAGTTATAGATCACATACTGAGCTTAGTATCTCCCTCACCCCATCCTAAACCCTGTTAACTTCCCCATTTCTAAGGGTGCTACCACCACTCTGTCAAGCTTCTACCTAGATGTTTTGAAATGATCTCAAGCTGCTTTTGTCCATTATCTTCACATGCTAAGTAGTTATCAACACTATGTAGATTTTATCCCTTATTCTTTGCCCGTAGGTCAAACTCTCATCTTTTTTGCATTTAGACTACAATGACGACTTCCCAAAGACTCTGCTAGCCTCCAACCTGTGTCCTTTCCAGTATAGCCATCATACTGCTGACAGACTGATTTATATTCTGAGTTTTTTTCTTTTTTTTAAATTTTAATTAAAAAATTTTGTTGTTGAGAATATAAACAGCAAAACGTACACCAGTTCAACAGTTTCTACGTGTATCATCCAGCAGCATTGGTTACATTAAGTTATGCAACCATTCTCGCCTGCCTTGTCTGAGCTGCTCCTCCTCCATAAACATAGCCTCACTGCCCCCTAAGGTTCCTTCTAATCTTTTGAATTACTGTTGTCACTTTGGTCCCACATAGATAGTTCTTAAAAGAGCATTATGCTCCAGGCCGACATTTTTTGCTAGTTAAGATAAACTGTTGCTTGGTTTTAAGAAGATTTCAGGGGTTATTTTTGGTTTACGGTTTAAAGATTATCTCAGGGCATTCGTTTCAGGGCTTCATCCAACCTCCATGGCTCCATAAAGTGAAGGTTCCGTGAAAATTTGAAATTCTCTTCTGCATATTTTCTCTTTGAATCAGGATTCTTCTACAGAATCTTTGATTAAAATGTTCAGTAATGGTAGGTAGGCACCATCTTGTTCACAGAGGCAATTAGCAAGACATTCCATACCCTCCTTCTATTCCTGACTCTCCTTTTGTTGCTCCCGGTGAATAGAGGCCAATAGTTGTGCCTTGGATGGCCTTGCAAGCTTTTAAGATCTTAGGCACTATGAAATGGGCCAGGAGGTAGAACAGAAGTACATTATTAGACCAATTAACTGTGATGTCCCATGACACTACGACCCTAAACCCCCAAACCAAGGGACCAAATCCCATGAGATTTTTGGTGGTATATATTCTATGACTTTAAACATGCTTCTTCTATGCTTGAGAACCCTTGAGTGGTCCATCTGGCTCCACCTTGCTTAATACTTTAATTTAGCCTCCTCGCTCTGACTTTGGTCAAGGCCCTGCCTGACTTTGTTTCTCCCAACTCAACAATCTTATTTTCCATCATTCCCCAATATACACCTTCCACCTTCTTCTGTGATCAAACATTTCTAGACCCTGTTCACTATTTCTTCATTATAGTTATTTCATCTCCCTCTACCCCTCCCTCCTGTTCTTTTTCTTCTCTTTTTTTCTGTCATCAATTAGTTTCTGAGTGTCGACTATGTGCTTGTCTCTAGAGATACAACCGTAAACAAGCTAAGGTACAGCTCCTGCCTCATGGAGCTTGTGATCCAGGCTAAGATTCCTGGTATCTGTTATGCTCATTGATGTCTCCGAGTCTTTGCTTAGTCTGTTTCATCTGCCTGAGAGCTCTCCTTTGTTCTTCTCACCCCTCTAAATTGGTTTGTTGTCTAATGCCAAAGCCAAGTTTTACTTCTCTTTCAGGCATAGTCTCTGACTGCTTCAATGTACTTTTATTCCTTAGCTGCTTTAGTGCACAGACTGTATGCCATACCACTGTTTCTAACTGTTCTTTCTCATGGTGAGTTAATGGTGTAAGACTCTTGAGAGTGCAGTACATGTGTCTTATCTATATCTATATTGATATTCATATACATATATAGCTTTGTATAGATCTTGGTGTCTTCTGTCTGTCTCTTTGTGTATATATAAAACTTCTGGCACTTCAAATCTTTCAAAATCCCCAAATTCATAAAAGTCAACTTGTTTTTACTCAGGCTTTTGGCTTTTTCCCAATTTATATTTCTATCCAGAGCCAAGTGTAATCTTGGTATACTCTTATAAACAAATAGCCTTTTCTCTCTTCTCTAGCACTCAGAGCCATTTCTCACATGGTAACAAAATTCTTATGGTTTCATTATCATTGCTGCATGCCAGAAGATAGGGGAAAATGATACAGGAGGCAGAATTAAGATGGTTAACAGCTTGTGCTCCAGAGAAAGATTAATCTGGGGTCAAATCCTTGCTCAGCTGGCTCTGTGATCTTGCCATATCATACCGACTAACTCTGGGATCTTGCCTAAATCATAGGAACTAGCTATGTGGTCTTGCTCAATCACACTAATTATATAATCTTGAGCAAGTTTCTTAACCCCTTGTATCTCAGTTTTCTCATCTATAAAATGGGGATAATTGTTATAATTATGGCTAAATAAGATAACCTAGGAAGTAATTGGTATAATACCTGGCATATGGTAAGTTAAGAAAATAATAATAATAATAACAATGTGTTTGGGGATAGATAACTAGGCTAACTAAGCTTTCTGACTGACTCTCTCCCAGATACTGGTGGCATGATGTTTAATGTTTAAATTTGGACAAATTGCTGTAAGTCATGGGTCTCTGGGACTGGTGTGAATGTTCAGGCCGTGAATGTAGCTCTCGTGATCTCCCAGCTTCCGGCATGATGCTGGCTCTTTAGAGGGACTCAGCATAGCATTTATTGATTCATGGTGGGGGTGTTATGTAGGAAGAGTTAAAGTAGAAAGAGCAGACAGGCTGGACAAGGCCCCTTGTAGCCACCTGATTCTAAATCCCACTTCATTCTGGATTGGAGCACAACTTGATCAGTTCTGCAAGGAAGCAGCACACGGTATTCTCTAAAGATTTTATGAATGGGAGTGAGAAATGGAGGAAAGCCAACGTTACCAGCTGGGCTATTCTCTTGGACCATGCAACATTAGAAAAAAAAATCTTTTATGGAATCGATTTTGAAATTGTCTGGCACACTGCAATAAGGGTAAGTGTTCTCCATTGATATTCCCCACCCCCGCCCACCCTCACACTCCTTTATAAGTCCTGCAGGAGAGAGCACTGCCCAAACACAGGCAAAGGAGTTAACAAAGCAGGTGAAGAAAAAGAATGCTCACCTCCTATTCCTGCAGAAGGTCCCTCCAGAAGGGCAGGACACAAGGCAATTGCAGAGAGAATAAAGGAGTGTACATGTGGCTCAGGGATCTGGACAAAGTGGTGGCAAGGGTCACAGGAAACCAGACTCTCCTGAGAGAGAGTTACGGGACAGATCTTACTCCTGTGTTTGTCAAAATGTACCAAATATGTGGAAGGAGCTGTAGTCACAGAAGCATGGTTAGTTGATCATATTAGCTCGTCACCCATAGTAAGACCTGGAGAAAGAGCCACACAGGTCAACACAACAGGTTTGCTGCCATTTGGGAAGGAGAAAGGAAAGATATGGAGTTAGGGAAGCTGTCTTAGCACTAACGAAAAGGTAGGCAGTTCGAATCCACCCAGAGGCTCCATGCCAGAAAGACCTGGCCATCTGCTTTCGTAAAGATTACAGCTAAGAAAACCCTGTGGGGCAGTTCTACTCTGTCACGTGGGGTTGCTGTGAGACAAAATCAACTTGGCAGCACCCCTAATGGCAAAGAAAGCCCAAACCACTCATTGCCAAGCTCTCTCTTCTTTTCTTGCCAATACATTCTGAACTGTTTTCCTGACCCTTTGTTACATTTCCTCTTGGCTATGAACAGCCCCGTCCATATTCCGAGCAGGTGAACAAGAGAAGGACCGACAGCAGAGAGCAGACTGGGATTCACATACCCAGCACACCCTGTTTGGGGGCTCCATGTGCAGGTGTTTGGAATGCTCTGACCCCCTCTTGCAAACAGCCTTTTCATAGCTTTGCACATCAATGTCTTTGAAGTGGAAAAGAAATTCTACCCTTCTTTGAGGCATCTTTTGTAATATTGCTTCCTCTGGCTGGTTGGATTAGTTAAAATTTCATCAGCTTCTCTTAAAAAAAAAAAAAAAATCCCTTGTCATATCTTGAAAAGAAAGGGTATCACTTGAAGATATTTGCTGCCTTTAAGAAATAAGAAAGAAAATAAATCTGATCTGCCCTTTTTCTGGAAACTTAATTTCTCTTGCAAGCTTAAGCCAGTTAGAAAGTGTGTTTTGAGGGCCCCCCCCGACCCGCTTTTGGTGTGGTTTAGCGGTTTTGTTAAAAGAAGAAATAAAAAATTCCTATATTGTTCCAATTGTTCTCAGTGTTCACTGGGACATGAGAGTGGATAGGTTTATGCACACATCCCCAAAACTGACTCAAAACAGTAGCAGACAGATTGAGATTCTGAGACCAAAGCAGTAGGGGGCAGTCTGACACAATTGAACAGAGGTTGATCGTCTAATAAAGCACCAGAAACAATGACTCTCTGAGACAACAAAGGCAAAAATTGTGCTAAGAGCTGTAAATCTCGCATGCTAAATTCCTGTGCAAGAGACAGTTGTGGTTGTATCATAATTAAGCATGCTACTAAAACATAAATCCCTTTCTGATAACTTCCTCTTAGTGGCCTCATTTCCCGCAGTGTGAACCAGAGGCTGGTCTTCCATTAGCATTAATTGGAACGGTGTCTGGGGTATTCAGCACGGACTAGCTTTTTGCAGAGATTGGAAACAACAACAACAAAAAAGTAAATCACCATCGTCATTGCCACCAAGCATTCCCTAACTATCTTTCTGTATATGGGGCTGTGGTGGAGCTAAAGGGAACAAAGTAAAACACTAAGGTCCCTGCTTAGTGAGGGTAGATGGTGGGAAGCAAGTCTTAGGGGACTCAGCGACTCAGGTAGCCGCAGTGCTTGGAGATCAGGTGGTTGAGTCCAGTGTCCTCCAGAACAGGAAGGAAGGGGAAGAGAACATACCGGTAAAGAGAGCTGCTGCGGTACTTTCTTTTTTAAAATATAATTTTATTTATTTTGATGAGAATATGCACAGCAAAGCATAGACCAATTCAACAGTTTCTACATGCGCAGTCAGTGGCAGTGACTACATTCTTCGGGTTGTGCAATTATTCTCGCCTTCTTCTTCGGAGTGGTTTCTCCCCCTTAACTCACTGCCCCCTCAGGTTCCCATGGAATATTTAGAGTTGCTATTGACAATTTGATTTCAGATACATAGTTCTTAAAAGAGCACGTTTTTGAGGCTGAGCTTTTAAAATAGTTAAGCTATTTTAGTTAAAGCACTTGACTGCTAACCAGAAGGCTGGCGGTTCAAACCCACCAGCCACTCCTCGGAAGGTAGGTTGGGCAATCCTACTTCCGTAGTGATACTGCCTCGGAAACCCAAGGAGGGGTCACTATGAGTCGGGGCCAACTTGACGGCACATAACAACAACAACAAACTACTGTTTTAGATTTCAGGGGATATTTTTGGTTTAAGATTTAAAGATCATCTCAGGGTAATAATTTCAGGGATTCACCCAACCTTCATGGCTCCAGAAAGTCTGGAGTCCATGAAAATTTGAAATTCTGTCCTGTACTTTATCCCTTTTGATCAGGTTTTTTTTTTTTTTTTTCCTTTCCCCATGGAATCTTTGATCAAAATGTTCAGTAATGTTAGCTGGGCACCATCCTATTCTTCTGGTCTCATGGAAAAGGAGGCAGTTGCTAGTTGTTCCATATCTGCCTCCTATTCCTGACTCTCCTTCTTTCTCTGTTGTTCCAGACAAATACAGACCAATTGTTGCCTTGGATGGCCACTGCTGTGGTAATTTCCATAAGAGGTGATGAGTGCCTTAATAAATGTAATGGTGATGGGGACAGAAAGAGGAGTTTGGAATGAGGAGGCAACTTCAACAGAATTTGGTGGCTGGTTAGATACAGGAGGTAAAGGAGGACACATGTTTCAAAGGAAGCCTGGAATTTGTAGCTTGGATTTTTTTATTTTATTTTTTTTCAGTTTTATGTATTGATTTATTTAAATTGTGTTTGGGTGACAATTTACAGAGCAAATTCACTTTCTATATAGCAGTTCACATACACTTTGTCTCATAACATTGACTACATATGTATATAGTCATAATTTGACTACAATTTACCACAATGCAACAGCTCTCCTCCCACTTCCTCCTGATAGTTACCTCTTTCCTGTGTCCATCCCTCCATGCACTCCTGGCCCCTGAACTGTGTCTTCCTTGTGCATAAACAGCCCTTCTTTCTCCCATGATTGTTCTCTCCAAGGAGTTTATCTACCTCAGGTAAATGTTCAGCTCATATGTCTGTCTTTTGTTTGGCTAGAAGCTGTAGGTGTGGGTTCAATTCCAGCCTGAAGGGCAGCTAGGGGCCATAGTCTCAGTGGTTCCACCAGGCTCTATCAGACCAGCAAACCTGGTCTGCACCCCCTTTTTTTTTCCAAATGATTTTGAGTTTTGTTTCACATTTTTCTCCCTCTCTATCCAGCATCTCCTGCATAGATCCCCCTCTGAGTGGCTGAGAGTGGTAACAGGGCACTATCTAGTTCTTCTGATCTCATAATTGTTTCCATGAATCTTTGTTTTTCTTCATTCTTCTTTGCTCTGGACAAGGAGAGACCCATCATTGCATCTAGATGGCTGCTTGCAAGCTTTTAAGATCCCAGTCGCTACTTGTCAAAGTAGGAGGTAGAACAATGTTTTGTGTAGTATGTTATGCCAATTGAGCTTGAGGTCCCTTGCGACCATGGTCCCGAGCCCACCAGTTCAACTACTCAGTCCCTCTGGCTAGCTGGCTGTGACCAAGAAGTGATTACAACCTTGTCCATTGTCAGCTTTATTATACACCTGGGAATTCTTACAGATCATACAAATACACTTCTAGGACCACTGTCTGCCAACCCTATACATGGTCTTGGGTACACTCCCCACTACATAGATCTACCTACTAGTTCAGCCTGTCCACCCATCTATCCATCCATACACCCATGTTTGCTTTCACTGACAATGCAGTACTGTATGTGCAAAAGGGTTCATCTTTGTTGTCGATACCTCCCATGTACCTCTCTATGTCTTCCTCTTCCTCAATGTCACCATGTTGGTCACTCACATTTGGTACATTGCCCTTCTCTTCACCCAAATCAATACTTATCTCTACCTATCTAACAGTGTAGCGTGGATGATTCTTAACAGAGATAGGAAGAACAATTTGGCAGGGTAGAATGGGTAGGAAGAAGTAGAAAAAAAATCACTAATTCTGATTTGTTGGGTTCAATTTGAGCAGGTCATAAGGTATCCATGTAATAACACTCAAAAGATAGTTGGAAATGTGATTTGGCACATAGGAGCCCCCTGGGATGAAGGTAAACACATGAGAGGCATCAAATTGTAGGTGGTGGTGAAAGCTGTGGGGCTAGGTGAAATTCTCCACTGCAAATAAACAAGGCTGAGGGACACCAGCATTTACAAGGAGACAGAGGAGAAGGCAAGGAAGGGGAAAAGGGTGGTCAGAAAGGTCAGCAAACTCAAAGGGGAATCTGAGTAGTGAAGTGAATAAGAAGGCTAAGTTAATAGTGACCCAAAAAGGAAGAAAAAGAGTGTTCATTAGGGTTTGGCCAGGAGGCTGATGGTGCAACAGGTAAGCATTCAGCTGCTCACCAAGAAGGTGGTGGTTTGAATCCACCTAGCAGCTCTGTGGGAGAAAGACCTGGTGATCTGCTTTTGTAAAGGTTGCAACTGGGAAAACCCAACGGGGCCATTCTACTCTGTTACTTGGGGTTGCTATGAGTCGGAATTGACTCGACAGCACCCAACAACAACAAGGTTTGCCAGTTAGGAACTTGATGACCTGAACGACAGAAAAGAGTGTCCTAGGCCTCTTGGATACTGCTTAGATAATACAGCCTCCCCACGCCCCCAAATGTCTATGAGGGCCCTCTTTGGCAAGGTGGACCGCTAATTCATTAGTATGATATAAAGTCTTCCACAATCTAACCTTATTCCGTATTACCTGCCTCATCCCTCATCTGTACCACATATCTTTTGCTCAAGCCATGTTGCACGCTATACTCTTTTCAGCTGCTGTATCTTTGCATCTGCTAACTGCTCTATCTGCCTGGAATGCACTGTACAGTGCTCATCCTCCCCCATCTGCTTGTCACTCATCCTTCCATGCATAAATCAACTGTGAGCAACTGTGGCTATCTCCTAACACCCCCTTGGAGGGATCTCTCTTTGAATTCCCATAACATCACATGTAGTGTTGTTGTTGTTATTATTTACCATCGAGTCAGACCTGACTCATAGTGACCCCTCCTTGGGTTTCTGAGGTAGTAGCACATGTAGTAGATATTATAAAATGTACAAGAGTAAATGGTGGTTATGTAATCATTGTGATTATCGTGTACCTAGCTCTCTCTTAGGAGCTCTGGTAGCATAGTGCCTAAGGCACTTGCCTGCTAACCAGACGGCTGGCGGTTCAAACCCACCAGCCACTCCTCGGAAGGAAGGTTGGGCAATCCTACTTCCGTAGTGATACTGCCTCGGAAACCCAAGGAAGGGTCGCTATGAGTCGGGGCCGACTCGACGGCAAACAACAACAACAACAAGCTCTCTCTTACAATAATAGTATGTGAACTTTCTGAGGGCAGGGAAGAACTAGTGTATATACCAAGCCCACTGCCATTAAGTCTATTCCTAACCACAGTGACACTGTAGGACAGGATGGACCTGCCTCATAGGGTTTCTTGTAATCTTTACGGAAGCAGACTGCCTCATCTTTCTCCTGTGGAGGGTTCACACTGCCGATCTTTTGTTAGCAGCTGAGCATTTAACCACTGCACCCCACCAGGGTTCTTTAATAGTGTTTATAAAGCTACTCAATAAATACTTGTTCCATGATCACACATTGTGCTGGGATAAAGACTAAAATGAGATTTTTTAGTGGAGAATGTGAGAATTTCAGCATGATTGAGAATTTGTATTTGGTAAAGAAGAGGTTCAGAAAATTTTCATGAAGAATCTGAAAGGGAGACAATCTGGACATGTGGGCTTTCTAATGTTGATGTGCTACTTGTTGCAATACTTGATTTACTCTGTCTAGGTAGTTGAAGCTTAGTTTTTCTTCTCTTTTTTGGGCCTGTTTATTATTATTGTTGTTGTGAAAATGCTAATCACTACCATTGATTAGTGGCTTACTTTGTGCAAGAGCTTACTCTAAGCCCTTTGCACATATTATTTTATTATACTCAAGACACCCCTGTCAGATAATTTTTATTTTCCTCATTTATACCAACACCTCAACTATGTGCAACTCTTTCTCTCATTCATTTATTCTGCCAGTATTGAACTCTCACTGCATAGAAGGGACTATTTCAGACTGATAGAAGGCCTTTCAAAGAGTGATTCATTTCCTAGGGAGAGGTCACTTTATGTATATGATTGATTTACATATATGAAAGTTACATTTTTTTAATTACAAAACTGAGGAACAAACTCTGACAGAAGAATTTTCTTCTAATTTGCTAATATACTTCAAAAAGACTTATGGAGATGTACAAATTAAGTCATATGTGGACAAGTATTTCACAAATCACCATTGCTGAAAATAATTAAATAAAATGGAAAAGGTCTGTCCTATCAATTCTTGAGGGTTATAGTACAATAAGAGGGAGAGCTCTGGTAGCATAGTGCCTAAGGCACTTGACTGCTAACCAGAAGGCTGGTGGTTCAAACCCCCCAGCCGCTCCTCGGAAGGAAGGTTGGGCAATCTACTTCCATAGTGATACCGCCTTGGAAACCTAAGGAGGGGTCGCTATGAGTCGGGTCCGACTTGATGCACATAACAACAACAGCAACATAGTACTATAAAGTGAACATAGGTATTAGATTTAATTTTTGACACAAAGGAAAGGAACAATGAATTTGATTTTTTGTGTTTATCAATATAATTAAAATGTGAAGACATATAAAATAACTTATTTCTTGGAGAAAATATTTGCAACAAGCATAAGAGACTAGGACTAATATTCTCAATGTATATAAAGCTCTTCAAAGTCATTAATTAAAAATTAAGTCCACGATAAAAGATAAATTCACAAAAGATCTACAAATGGCTAATGAACTTTTAAAAATGTACAACTTCACTGATAATTAAAAGCAGCCACATTTAATGCATGTTGTATCAGATTACAGAATGAGGATATTCCATACTGACAAGGCATGTCAGGAAGCAATCCCTTCCCATACTGATTTAAAGTATAAAGTGGAAAACCATTTTGGAAATCAGATAGGAAACATATATTAAGACATTTAACATTAAAAATAAACAACAAAACTCTGACCCAATAATTTTCCTTCTGGGGAATCTTTTCTAAAGAAACAATCTAAAGTGTAACTAAAAGTTTATTCACAAGGATGCTAGCTGCAGCATTGTTCATAACTAAATGCTAGGAGCAACAATGAATTATGGTATATACACAAAACAGAAAAATTGCAGCTGTTTAAAACAACTTTTACTGCCAAAGGGGGCACATGGGGACCTTTGAGGGTGATGAAAATAGTGATGAAAACATATCTTGATTTTGGTGATGGTTAACCAAAAAAAAAACAGACCACACTGCCATAGAGTTGGACCCGACTTATAGAGACCCCTCCTTGGGTTTCGGAGGCGGTATCACTACAGAAGTAGATTGCCCAACCTTCCTTCCGAGGAGTGGCTGGTGGGTTTGAACCGCTAGCCTTCTGGTTAACACTCAAATGCCTTAAGCACTACACCACCAGAGCTCCTAATAAACACATAATACTTTTATAATAAGGAATATTAAATATTTATGTGATGAGTATTTAAAAATTGATTATATGGTATGATTTTAAAGATGTGAAAAATGCATAGAAAAAGATTAGAGAGGAATATTAAAGTAGTAACAGTGATATTACCTTTGGGTAGTATTTTTTTTTTCCCTTTATACCTTTCAGATTTGAAAAATATGAAATTAAAAAAAATTAAATTTCCATATTAAACATTCACTACATTTATAATCACAAAACACCCACAAAAATTTTGGGGCTGAATTTATATGCTTAAATGTAAAAAAATTCATTTGGATGTCTGTTTGGCCAATTCTTTTGAAATAAGTGTAGACACATGACTGCTAGACATGGGAGAGAGATGACAGGTCTGGGAGTTTTAGGCAGAGGCATTAGAGCTGCAACATGTTGTTCTACTAATTTGGCAGAGCACCCTGGAAGGTCATTCCTGCTCAGATCAGTCACTGGCTTCCTACACTGTGCTGGTCATCAGAGGACTGGACCCTTCTCTAAAGGCTGTGGTAGGGTTTTTGCCTCAGCTCTGTTTCCAGTGCCACAGCATGTCAGGATGCTGTGTTGACAACATTTTCTGTTCTGCAAACCAGTAAGCAACTAGTCATGGGAATAGATGAAGACCGTGCAACTCATATGTGATATGCTAGCACTTTCTTATAGCCCTTCCTTTTTCTTCCTTGTCTCACCTCCTCCCCTTCACCTGATGAGAACTTTGGCAGGACAGAGAAAGGGAGATAGACAAATTTTGTTAGAATAAGAAATACCATTTGACCCAGCCATTCCATTACTAGGTATATATCCTAAAGAAGTGAGAGCCAGGAGAAGAACAGATATACGCACGCCCATGTTCATCGCAGCACTATTTACAATAGCCAAAAAATGGAAACAACCTAGGTGCCCATCAACGGAAGTTGGATAACCAAACTATGGTACATATACACAATGGAATACTATGCAACCCTAAAGAATAACATAGAATCTGCAACACTGACTAACGTGGATGAACTTGGAGAACATAATGCTGAATGAAATAAGTCAATCACAGAAGGACAGATATTGTATGGTCTATTATTGTGAAAAGTCAAGAAAAGGTTTATCTATGAGAGGAAATTTTCTTTGTTGGTTACCAGGGGTGGGAGGGACAAGGTGGGAACACTGTTACATAGGTAGAAACAAGTGTTGATTTGGGTGAAGAGAAGGGCAATGTACCAAATGTGAGTAATCAACATGGTAGCATTGAGGAACAGGAAAACAGGTACATGGGAGGTACAGACAACAAAGATGAACCATTTTGCACATACAATACTATGTTGTCAGTGAAGGCAAACATTGATATATGGGCGGATAGATGGGTGGACAGCTGAATTACTAGGTATGTCTATGCAGGGGGGAGTGTGCCCAAAACCATGTATAGGGTTGGCAGACAAAGTTTCTACAAGTGTATTTGTACGTTCTGTAAGAATTCCCAGGTATATAATAGAGCTGACAAGGGACAAGGTTGTAGTCACATCTTGGCCACAGCCAGCTACCCAGAGGGAGTGAGTAGTTGGACCTGTGGGCTTGGGACAAGGGTCACAAGGGACATCAAACTCAATTGGTATAACATACTACACAAAAACATTGTTCCACATGGTAGCTTGGCGAGTAGTGATGGGGATCTTACAAGCTTACAAGCGGCCATCTAGATGCAATGATGGGTCTCTCCTCATTGAGAGCAAAGAAGAATGAAGAAAACCAAAGACTAATGGAAATAATTAGTCCAAAGGACTGGTACACCATGCAATTCTTAGCCTATATGACTATGAGACCAGAACTAGATGGTACCTGGCTACCATGGTCAACCACTAGGAGGGAGATTCTATGTAGGAGATCCTGGATAGAGTGGGAGAACAATGTGGAACAAAACTCAAAATCATTTAAAAAAAAAAAAAAAAAAGGGAGGGTGGGAACCAGGTTTGCTGGTCCGATAGAGCCTGATGGAACCACTAAGACTATGGCTCCTAGCTGCTCTTCAGGTCTAGAATTGAACCCACTCCTGTGGCTGCCAGCCAAACAAAGGACAGCCGTATGAGCTGAATATTTACATTAGCTATACACTACTCAGCCCCAGGGTTACAGGTGAGGAGAGACAACTCCGGGACGCCCGAAGTAGCAAGCGGGAAGAGCAGGAGAAAGGGGATTAAAAGCCAGGAAGCCAGAGAGAAGAGCAGTCAGCCGAAGGGATTAGATGAGGAGAGGCAACTCAGGCCCCCCCAGAGTAGCAGGCCGGAAGAGCAGGAGAAAGGGGATAAAAAGCCAGGAACCCGG
>NW_006921638.1:4922245-4928796 GCF_000298275.1 Orycteropus afer afer | reverse complement strand
AAAAAAAAAAAAAAAAAGGAATTTTGTTAGATTAACGATGCTGTTACAAAGGTCAGCTGTGAGTTGAACAAAACTCTGCTCACCCAACCCTGCTAGAAGTACCTGCTTCCTCCAGGTCACGAGAGACCTGTCTCCTATAGGTCCCCTGAATCTCAAGAGACCCATGACTGCAGAGAAAAGCAGTTCTTGGAAAGACTGCTTCTGTAGCTTGCTCAAGGAGTATTGGTGGCATGGTGCCTAAGGCATTTGACTGCTAACCAGAAGGTTGGTGGTTCAAATTCATCAGCTACTCCACAGAAGGAAGATTGGGCAATCTACTTCCATAAAGATTTACCCCCTTGGAAACCTAGTGTGGTTTGCTATGAGTCAGAATTGACTTGATGGCAGTGGGTTTTTCTTTTCTTTTTTAATAGCTTGCTCATTAGTTCTGCATGTTTATATCACATAACCTACTAACTCACTGAGTTCCTCCCAGTCTTCTTAGTAGCTTGAGATAAAAACTATATTTTTATACATCTTTATGTGATACAAAGGAGCTCTGGTAGCGTAGTGACTAAGGCACTTGACTGCTAACCAGAAGGCTAGCGGTTCAAACCCACCACCCACTCCACAGAAGGAAGACTGGGCAATCTAATTCCCTAGAGATACCACCTTGGAATCTCAAGGAGGCGTTGCTCTGAGTTGGATCTGATGCCACAGCAGCGAGTTTGGTTTTGAGTTTGGTTAGGAAGATGATGGAGTTGAGACACTGCTGTGAGTGTATAAGTCCACATTTCTTCTTTTTGCATGCTGATTTCAGTAAACCACAGAGACTTTCTTAAAATTTTGAGTCTGTTGTCTTTTATTCATATGAAGCTTTTTCCTATTGTGGTATATGCATCATTGGGATGATTTCAGGTGGCACGTGGATAAACATTTTTTTGAACATTTCTCATTTTAATAGTGTTTATTTTAAAAATTATTAGAAAAAGATAACCAGCATAATAAATCCATGGTTTTATAGATATTGTTGCTTACGATGTAGGCTTCTTTCTAAGTTTTTAAAAGTGAGTCAACTTTTTTTTCTTTTTAACTGTTTGTTGTGATTTGGGTAAAAGTTTACAGAGCAAATTCGTTTCTATTCAATTCATACACATTTTGTTTTGTGACATTGGTTGTAATCCCAATGGAACAGCACTCTTCCTACTTTCTGTATTTACTATTTCCATTCCTCCTCTTTCCCTTCCTTTCCTACATTCTGAGCTTTCTCCCTGGGCAAATGCTGTCCTTTTGATCTTATATGGTTGGTTGGTCTAAGGAGTGCATACCTCCCTGGTGTTATTGTTCACCTTACAGGCCTATCTAGTGTTTGGCTGAAAGTTGAGCATGGAGCTTAAAGGGCGTTTAACGGCCATAGTCTTGGGGGTTCCACCGGTCTCCATCAGACCAATAAGCCTGGTCTATTTTTTTTTGAGTTTTTTTCCCCATTTGTCTCCCACTCTATCCAGGACTTCCTATTGTGATCCCTCCAGAGTGGTCAGCAGTGGTAGTGGGCACCATCTAGTTCTTCTGGTCTCGGGGTCATGGGGGCTGTGGTTCACATGGTCCATTAGTGCTTTGGACTAATTGTTTCCTTGAGTCTTTGCTTCTTTGCTACAGTCAGGAAGAGACCAATAATTGCGCCTTAGATGGCCAGTTGCTTTCACCAAAGTAGGGTGTAGAACATTGTCTTTGTGGATTATCTTGTGCCAATTGTTCTTGGTGTCCCCCTGAGACTACCGTTCTGAGTCTCCATGCCCCATGACTCACTCCCTCAGGGTGTTTGGTTATGGGTAAGAAGTTTTCATAACTTTACCCCCTGTATGATCTACTGTATTCATGGATATTTTTGTAGCACATATAGACAAATATGAAGGAATATTCTCTGTCACACCTATTTGTGGGTGTAGTCCCACTCACCTTCCCTCTTCTGTTCAGTTTGCATGTCTATATATGTACTTGTAGATTATTGTTATTATTGTTTCTTTCTGTATATAAACCTTTTCTTGACTTTTTATAGTAGGGGTCTGATACAGTACTTGTCCTTTTGTGATTGACTAATTTCACTCTGCTTAATGTCCTCTAGGTTCTTCCAAGTTGAGGTGTTTTGCAGATTCATTGTTACTCTTTAACCTAGCTGTGGTAGTTCTGTTTGTGTGTCAACTTGGCTGGGCCTGGTTGGGTGGCTGGGCAGCTGGTGGTAGTTAATCCCCATGAGGAGACTGGCAATCAACTCTATGGTGTGATATACCACAAGCAGCTGGGTAGCTGCCTTTGGGTATGTGGTCTGCTTCCTGTATATAAGGAGAAGCCTTTGGGAGTGGTCTCTAGCCTATGGCACGCTTGGACCCTGCATGTAGCCGTGTCGTTGCTCAGCAGCCTGCTATGCTCTGCTGACCTTGGAACATACGGTGGACTTAAGTTAATGGCCTGCCGTGTGGTTTGGTAACATCGGGACTGAGCCTTTTTATTTGTTAACCTTGGGGCTTCTCAGCCTCAGCAGCGAGCAGCTGTCTGAATGAAGAAATGCCTCTAGCTCCAGTGGGCTGGGAGCAGGAGGCCGAGCTGGACCCCAAGGTTGGGGAGCTTTCACCCAGCCCCTAGAACCTGGCACTTGGAACTTGGACTTAAAGCCTCCAAATTGTAAGAATAAACTCCTGTTTGTTAAGGTCATCCCATTTGTGGTATATTCTTGTCACAACAGCACTAGGTAACCAGAATAATAGCAATATTCCATTGTGTGTAGGTACCATAGTTTGTTTATCCATTCATCCACTGATGTGCATTTAGGTTGCCTCCATCCATTTGCTATCATGAATAATGCTGCAATGAACATGGGTATGCATATATCTGTTCGTGTCATAGCTCTTATTTCTCTAGGATATATACTTGTATTGGGAATGCTCTATCTTATAGTATGTCTGATATTTTAAGGATGCACCATACCATTTTCCACAGTGGTTGTACCATTTTACAGTCCCACCAGCAGTGTGAGGGTTCCAGTCTCTCTATATCCTTGCCAGCTTTTGTTGTTTTCTGACCTGTTGAACTTTGCTATTAATGCCGGTTGAGATGACATGTCACCGTTGTTTTGATTTGCATCTCTCTAAGACACTTGCCTGCTAACCAGAGGGCTGGCGGTTCAAACCCACCAGCCACTCCTCGGAAGGAAGGTTGGGCAATCCTACTTCCGTAGTGATACTGCCTCGGAAACCCAAGGAGGGGTCGCTATGAGTCGGGTTTGACTCCACGGCACACAACAACAACAACAAGTGGTGAAAAGGAGTGGTGGTAGCGTAGTGCCTAAGGCATTTTGACTGCTAACCAGAAGGGTGGTGGTTAAAACCCACCAGCCACTTCGCGGGAGAAAGACTGGCCAACCTACTTACATAAAGATTTACCACCTTGGAAACTCAAAGAGGGTCACCATGAGTCAGAATTGACTGGATGGCAGTGAGTTTGGCTTGGTTTAAGGAGCTTTGGTGGCATAGTGCCCAAGGCATCTGACCACTAACCAGAAAGATGATAGTTCAGACCCACCGGCCACTCCACGGAAGGAAGACTAGGCGATCTACTTCCGCAAAGATTTACTGCCTTGGAAACCCAAAGGGGGTCGCCATGAGCTGGAATCGATTGGGGCAGTGAGTTTAATGGCTAATGAAGGTGCTCTGGTAGTGCAGTGGATAAAGCATTCGACTGCTAACTAAAAGGCTGGCAGTTCAAATCCGCCATCTGCGCCGTGGGGTAAAGGTGAAGCAGTCTGCTTCCTTAAAGATTTACAGCCTTGTAAATCCCTATGAACAGTTCTGCTCTGTTTCATAGAGTAACTATTAGTTGAATCTACTCGATGGCATTGGGTTTGGTTTTGGTTTAATGGCTAACGATTGTGAGTATTTTTTCGTGTATTTGTTGGCCACCTGAATGTCTCCTTTGGTAAAGTATCTGTTCATGTTCTCTGCCCCTTTTGTAACTTGACTATGCTTTTATTGTTGAGGCGTTGAAGTTTTCTATATTATTTTAATTTTCTCCTTTCCCTTTAATTATGACTTCAAAACAGTTATTGATACAGGTTCACAAATATTACTCGCCACACACAGCACTGAAGCTAGTGCTGAACTCCAGAATTCCGAGATAAGCAGGTCCCGCCCGACCTCCCGGATGTGACGAAGTACGGTTGCACTGTCCGCGTCTGCTTTGGCCTGCCTGCCCGGGGCTGCTGCTTCTCCCCGCTGCAGACGCTGTGCAGCTAAGCGCCTTTTCCGTGGAGTTGCCGTGTGCTAGGGATCGACTGCTGCTGCTGCTGCCGCCGCCATTGACCTCAAACCAAAAGTGAGTCAATTTTAAGTGAAATGTTATGTTACTACAAAAAACCAAACCAAAAACCAAACCAAACCAAACCAACAAACAAAAAATGGGTGAGGCAAATATTGAAATTGAATGATGGGAGATGCAGTGCTGTTAGATACGGCGAGTATTATTAGCAAGAGAAATGCGTGTTTGCTTTGCAGATAATTCTACTCTGAAGAACTCAAAAAATTTAAAACTTTCCCAAGACCCGATGCACCTCACTTGGATGGGATCAGGAGCACTGCTCACAGCCTGAGTCTTCGCTAAGATGGGGCTGGGCACTGGGGGAAACCTGAGGGAGGAGAATAGTAGAGGCCAGAGAGAGAAGGGATCCCCAATACTTATCGGAGGAGGATGCTGAATGAATTCACAGCTGACTTAATGGGCAGAGTAACATTTGAGGTACCATCTATTCTTCATGTGGGAGAGAGGTTAGCAACAGGAATACGTTCTGTTACTGGATTGCACCTATGGATCCACCTAAGTGTCAGACCCATAATGAGCTGTGAGTAAGTGGTGTTCAGTCCCAGTGGAGACTTGAGGTAGTCTATAGAACTGTCCACTGTAGCTCTCTGCAGCTGCAGAAGAACAGACAAGTGGGTCCAAAGAAAATGGGACAACAGCAGCACCTGCTACAACATCTCATTCTGATATCTCAGCCTGTAGCCTCCAGATACGCCATCTTCCTTTGCAGTGATGTGTCTATACCTATTTCAAATTATGATGCATCTATCCAATGCTATCAGTCTCTAGGTGGTGCAAACGGTTTGCACTGGACTGCTAACCTAAAGCTTGCTGGTTCGAACCATCCAGCAGTACTGTGGAAGAAAAGTCCTGGTGATCTGTGTCTGTTAAGATTACAGACAAGAAAACCCTGTGGAGCAGTTCTGCTCTGTAAAACATGGGGTCACTGTGAGTTGGAATTAATTCAACAGCAACTTATGACTATATACAATAGTTTGCCATATGAATGTTAAAAAAAAATGTCTACGTAAGTTTATTGTCCCCAACATATGTTAATGTCATGATAAGCAAAAATGCAGCTCACAAAACAGTGTATTAAATATAATCCTATATTTGTGGAAAAATATGCAGAAATATGTGGAAAATAGTCTGGAAGAAGATATATAAATATATCACACCAATTATCACTTAATAAGGGCATTGTGGTTGATTTTGTTTTTCTCTTTTTAATTTTTCAAAATAATGAATATGTATTGCTTGTTTAAAAGTTTTAAAGGTCAAAAGTATTCTCTCACTGTCCACTCATATATTTGCTCGCAAAGGGGTCTTCCCTTGATTCTGGTGACTTTGGTACATCTAAGGTTTGAGGGTGGGTTCAAAGCCTGGAGTCAGAGCATGGACAATACATGGTGGAAAGATAACAAGGCTAAATTAGAACTTGCTGGTTTGTAATCCCACTTCTGTCATAGAATGGCTGTGGGACACTAAGCAAATAGCTTCATCTCTCTGCTTCCCAATTTTGCAATCTGGAAAATTCAGTACATTTTTTATGTGTAGAATTTCGTTAGACACTCTGAAAAACCCCACAGTGCATTCAAGGAAGTTACAATGTAGAAGGAGAAATAGGCAAATACACAATTTTCTATAATACAAGGTGGTGGTCTTAAGTGTCACTGTGTTGGTTCCAGCTCATAGCAGCTTTATGTACAATAAAATGAAACGCTGCTCAGTCCTGCGTCATCTTCACAATCCTTGCTGTGCTTGAGGCCGTTGGTGCAGCCCCTGTGTCAATCCATTCCATTGGGAGTCTTTCCCCTTTCTGTTGATCCTCTGCTTTACCTCTACAGTCTAGGGTAGGATATGGTTACTGCCTACGCACCAGTTCAAGGAATGTCATTGTTAAGGGCAGAGAATTCAGGGCCAATGATCTGGGTTCATAAGTATCTCTGGCACTTGTCAGCAGTGAGGCATGGCCTAAGTTACATAACATAACCTCATAACCCCTTAGAGTCTCACTTTTCTAATCTATAAACCAAAAACCAAACTCACTGCTGTCAAGTCAATTCAATTCCTAATGACCCCTCCTTGGATCTTCTAAGTAGTATCACTATAGAAGTAGATTGCCCAGTCTTCCTACCAAGGAGTGGCTGGTGGATTTGAATCACCACCCTTCTGGTTAGCAGTTAAATTTCATAAGGTGGTTGTGAAGATTAAACAAAATT
>NW_006921638.1:4908145-4922058 GCF_000298275.1 Orycteropus afer afer | reverse complement strand
AGTGCTTTAGCCACTATGCTACCAGAGCTCCCAGTCTATTTATATGCATATTAAATATATAAACACACACACAGCACAGTGTAGGCTCATAGTAAGTGTGTAATGAATGTTAGCTATTATCGTTATTAAGGAGCTCTGGTGGCATAGTGCCTAGGCATTTGACTGCTAACCAGAAGGTTGGTGGTTCAAACCCACGAGCCACTCTGCAGAAGGAAGACCGGGCAATCTAATTCTGTAAAGATTTACTGCCTAGGAAACCCAATGGAGGTCGCTAGGTCGGAATCGAGTCAGTGGCAGTGCGTTTGGTTTGGTTTTTGATTATCATTATCTGAAGTCCCTGGATGGTGCAAGTAGTTAACGTGTTCAGCTGCTAACTGAGAGATTGGAAGCTCAAGTTCACTCAGAGACGTTTTGGAAGAAAAGACTGTGATATACTTCTGAAAAAGCAGCCCTTGAAAACCCTGTGGAGCACAGTTCTATTCTGACACACATGGGGTAGCCATAAGTTGCTATCAACCTGATGGCAACTGATACACTGGTATTATTATTGAAATGTCCGCCACCTGGGATAATTAAGGAAGGCTTTATGGAACAAGGACAGTTTAAATTGAATCTTATAAATCAGGGTAAATACATTTTTAAAAGTAAAAGTAACTTTAAAGGCAGCATAGACAATACATATTGGTGCAAATAGTTAAGTGCTAGACTGTTGTTGTTGTTGTTGTTTGCCATTGAGTCAGCCCTGACTCATAGCGACCCCTCCTTGGGTTTCCGAGGCAGTATCACTACGGAAGTAGGAATGCCCAACCTTCCTTCCGAGGAGTGGCTGGTGGGTTTGAACTGTCAGCCTTCTGGTTAGCAGTCAAGTGCCTTAGCCACTATGCTACCAGAGACTATTAACTGAAAAATTGGTGGTTAGAACCTACCCAGAGACTCCTCAGAAGAAAGGCCTCGTGACTGGCTTTTGGAAGAACCCTGCCATGACTCTGAAGCACATGAGGTTCCATGAGTTGGACTCAACTTAATGGCAGCTGGTTTGGTTTTTGGTTTACCTCTGACCAATAGGTGAGATTTTGATAGGTGGAAACGGTGAGGAAGCGTTTTAGGCAGAATACAAAGATAGGGAGATGGAGAAGTACCCTGTTCCGTAGAAAACTTGTGACTCATAGAGAGGAGCAGAAGCAGAGAGACCTTTTGGGCAGCAGCTGGAGATAAGGTTGGGACAAATGGTGGAGGGCCAGGATTCTGGACTTTATCCTGTATCGAGAAAGCCATCGGCAATCTTCAGGGAAAAGAGACTTGATGAAGGAAGTGTTTTAGAGGCAGTAAATATGAGTCAGAATAGTTCAATGGCACACAACAGTTACAAATGTTTTTAACCACCACTCATGTGTCAGTATTTTGATGCTGTGGGTGGCTTGTTTCTGTGGATGTTTCTGTGATGCTGGAAGCTATGCTGCCGGTATTTCAAATACCTCCTATCTCCTGTTAACTACTGAGACATCAAAGCAAAGATACGACTTCATTTGGCCAATATAGAGACTAGTTTCTTACAGGTCTGGCTGAATTTTCTTGAGGCCATGGCTGTAGGCAAAACTGCTTGTCAATGGACTTGCTACATTTCTTTAAATATAAGAGGGACACTCTTGTATAGAAACCCAAGAATGCATAATCCCACCCCTTCCTAAAGAAGAATCTCTTTCCTCCTGTAAAAAGATACTTGAATTCACCCGGATTCTTCTTGGGGGAATGTACAATGTTTGCTTGTTTGGGATAAATGCACTGATAAGTCATTTAAGATAAGGAGGAAGACCAGGGACAAAAAGTGGTCATCAATCTAACTTTTAGGAAATATGGATCTTATTAAGAATCTGGGTACATTAATTTGGAATAGGGTATGAGGCAGAACTCAATTGCTCTGTATATAAGAGGATAAGGAATTGAGAGTTGAGGGTGGGGTGGGGGAAGAGAGCAGCCAGGAAAGCTAGACCTTGGATGTAAAGACAAAAAGGGAAACTCCTAGAGGTGGCCAAAGCAGATAAAAAGACCTTGAGAGGAGAAATTGATCTGGGGTGAGTGACAACACTCTTCTTTACCATTTCTGCTCACAAAATGTTAGCCAGGCTTGCTCTCTTGTTTTTAGGGTGTGTCTTCTTTGGGGCAACTGAAACGGTTGTGTTTCTTGTCTAGGCTATGTGGCTATAAAGAGATTGCTGAGATAGACACAGGAACAAAAGGCAGGTATAGCTGACGTTAGAATACAGGCTTTGTTATGGTAGGAATGTGGTATGTTTTAATTGCCTACAATGTTTATTCACTGAATACATCTATATATTTAAATCTTTTGTAGAATTTAAAAAATTCAGCAAAAAGGATGTCAACAGAATTGTGCCCCCCCCCCCACACACACACACACAGTAGATTCCAAAGCAGGAAGCAAGGATTAAAAGAGATTTTTTTAAATTTATTTTTTGTTGTGATTTGGGTGAAAGTTTACAGAGCAAATTCATTTTCCATACAGCAGTTCATACACATTTTGTTTCATGACATTGACTGCCATCCCCACAATGTAACATCTCTTTCCCTGCTTCTTCCCTGTAACTGCTTTTTCCCTGTCTTTCTTTCCTATGCAGTCCTGCTCTCTGACCTGTTTCCCTGTGCTAATGTTGGTCCTTCTGATCTCCATGGTTGATTGTTCAAAGGGGTGTGTCTATCTGGTTAGTTGTTCACCTTGTAGGCCTATTTTTCAGCTGGAAGTTAAACCATGGAGTGAATTCAGTTCCAGGCCTGAAGGGTCACTAGAGATTATTAGTCTCAGTGTTTTACCAGTCTCTCTCAGAGCAGTAAGCCTGGTCTTTTTTTCTTTTTTAAATAATTTTGAGTTTTGTTCCACATTGTTCTCCTATACTATCCAGAAGCTCCTGTTTTGATCCCTGTCCTAGTAGTTGGCAGTGGTAGCTGGGCACTGTCTAGTTCTGGTCTCAGGATCATGTGGGCTAAGTTTCCCACGGTCCACTAGTCCTTTGAACTAAGTGCTTCCTTGTGTGTTTGATTTTCTTCATTGTTTTTTGCTCCGGACTAGGAGAGAGCAATTGTATCTTAGATAGCCGCTTGCAAGCTTTTAAGACCCCAGTCACTATTCACCAAAGTAGGATGTAGAACAATGTTTTAGTGTAGTATATTATGCCAGTTGAGCTTGATGTCCCCCATGACCATGGTCCTGAGCCTGTGGGTGCAGTGACTCTCTCCGTCAAGGCATTTGGCTATGGCTAAGAAGTTATCATAACTTTGTCCCCTGTTAGTTCTATTAAATATATGGACATTCTTATAGAACATACAAATACATATGTAGAAATATTGTCTGTCAAACTTATATATTCCCATTTACATGCCCATCCCTGATTGTTTTGCCTGTCTACCTGTGTATCCACCCATAGATTAATTAACATTTGTTATTACTGACAATGCAGTGTTGTGTATGTAGAAGTATTTACCTTCATTGTCTGTGCCTCTTGCGTACCTTTCTGTGTCTTCCTTTTCCTTAGTGTTATTGTGCTGGTTACTTGCTTTTAGTATATTGCCTTTCCCTCCACCCAAATCAATACTTGTGTCTTACCTATCTAGCAATTTTCCTTTCCCTTCTCTCCCCTCCCATACCTGGTTACCAACAAAGAATTCCTTCCATGTGTAAATCTTTCCTTGAAGAAAAGAGATTGTTTAATGAATTTTTCCCCCCTGTGGGGAGAGGAGAAACTTTACCAACCATCAAGAGCCTTAAGAATATTTAATCTCTTTTGATTTATTCATTCTCCTCCAGGGAATCCCTCTAAGGGGACCGACTCATCTTATATCTCCTTGGCCAGAACTGGGTCTCCCGCCCATTCGTGGATTAATCGTTGCCATGGTTTACCTGTAGGATTGGGTCACTGCCACCTAAACAAATTATTAAGGGGATAAGAAGGGGAACATATCTGTTGGATAGGCAACTTAGAGTATTTTCTCCCATTTGTATTTGAAACATTTGAGTTTAAAGCTTTCTGTGTTTTAGGTAGTTTGCTTTGGAGGGGTTCACAGAAGTTTTAGATCAAAGAGTATAAATATTTTTATGGTACTAGATACTTATTACTGATTATGTTGTTATGTGCCGACGAGTCGGCCCCAACTCATAGTGACCCCTCCTTGGGTTTCCGAGGTGGTATCACTGCGCAAGTAGATTGCCCAACCTTCCTTCCGAGGAGTGGCTGGTGGGTTTGAACCACCAGCCTTCTGGTTAGCAGTCAAATGCCTTAGGCACTATGCTACCAGAGCTCCCACTTATTACTGAAAGGAATTTTAATGTTTTTCTTTTTACTATATTCTAGATTCGCATTTGAATCAAGACATGGTGAGATTAGAAATTCCCCCTACAAAGAAACAAAAACCAAACACCCCTAAAAAACCAAAACCCATACATCCTCAAATTTTCTTTCAGTAATTTCTGAGTGAACTGAAATTGCACAAAACTATGATTACCCTATCACCGACGAGAACAAACTCAGAGACGAACATCCTCTCTCACGGAAGAAGGTGTCGCTGATTGTCTGGGTTGTAGATGATCTGTCTCTTTTAGATCATTTTATCATTCACCACTTCCCCATGAGTATAGAATCTATGGAAGGGAAGATGAACTGAAACGCAGCTTAGTTTTGTGTTTTATTAGTGACTAAGCAAAATATTGTAAAGTGTGGGGAGTTAAAACTTAGTTGAAAGAAAGAATTCTTAAATAACCTACTCTTGTTATCTTTGCTCTCTCTGCCTCAGATGCTTTACTTAACTGCAATTAAATTCTACCCCCTGCTCCTATAAAAGCATTGTTGTTATGTGCTGTCCAGTGGGACCCAACTCATAGAGACCCCTCTTTGGGTTTCTGAGGCAGTATCACTACGGAAGTAGATTGCCCAACCTTCCTTCCGAGGAGTGGCTGGTGGGTTTGAACCACCAGCGTCCTGGTTAGCAGTCAAATGCCTTAGGGCACTATGCTACCAGAGCTCCCATAAAAGCATTAGTCACACTGAATTCTTTTGGGAGGAAGACAACAATATGATTGAAGACCTTACAGAACTATTTTGAGTGTTGATAAAATGTAACACTCAAAAGTAAAGAAAAGTAGAAAAGATTTGTTGGTAAGACTCTAATGTAGGAAGGCTTTGCAAGCAGGTGTGCTAATAATTAAGTCCATTCCATCTTCCATGTGTGCGTTTTCTCACCTACCTTGAAAAATTGCAGTATCAAATGGCACTTTAACAAAGACCTTTTCCTGCATTTATGGAATTGACAGGACCCACTGATTAATTTGAAGTTCCACCCCCTGCAGGAATCAATTGCGATTTCTCTCATATATTTCTTGTTTTATCTTATTCTTGTATAAAAGACAACAATTTTTAGAATTTTTTTTCCTCAGTAGATTGTTCTATTTTCCCATTAAATACACTTGCAAATAATTCTGCAGATTTTTCAAAACAATGCCTGCAGCAACACCCATGATAAATCCTTACTTGGCCTTAGCTTTCTGTAACCTTCTCCATCCCTCACAATGACACACACTTTCTCTCATTCATCTTTTATTACAATTCAATATTGTGCTTGAATATCATTAGCTTGTATGAGCTACCTGCCCCCCCCCCTTTTTTTTCTTCTTTAAAGGACATACTACTTTTGTTGGGCACATTTCATCTGGAAATTGACTTTGGTGTTATAGGTTCTAATATATTTACACAACAGGTACAGAAAGGTATTGGAAAAAAGAAGAAATATTTTTAACATCGTAAACCTCTAGCAAAAATATGTGTGTAATAGAATCTGGTACTGTGGTATTACACACATTACAACTGTCAGTGTGACTTAGAGCTTTAGTTTAGCTGAAAGAAAATCTATAACCCCAGAAATGCAACAATGTCTGAGTCACAGTTCAGGATAATAAATGTTTTTCACAGAATACTGTAATCCATATTTCCAAAGCTGATGCAACAAAGGGATTTCTACTAGAAATCTTTCAATTTCATGGGTGGAGGCTCAAATGCAGAGAGGAACAGAGAAAGAGAAAGAAAGTATTTAGAAAAAAAATGATACACTTGAGTGACATGATAAACTGCCCGGATGTTTGGAAGCCTTAACCGACGGGCTAGCGAATTCAGCTGCTGTGTACCCTCTGATTACCCCTGCTAAAAGGCCAGAGAGGGTAAACTCGCAGCTAACTTTATTTGAATAACTGGAAGGGTATAATGTTTTCCTCTTTAAGAGAGAATTGTTTTACAACTAGAAACTGAGAAGAGGAATACCAGGCTTGAATCCTGCAGGGCTGTTCAAGGGGGGAGATCAGGGGAACCAGTTACTGTAGGTTGACTCTGACGTAGGACAACCCCATGTGTGTCACAGTAGAACTGTGCTCCAAAGGGAATAACAAGGCCTCATTATTTTGTTGGAGTCTTTGAGAGGTGCAGATGATTATTAACATGCTTGGCTGCTAACCTAGGTTAGAGGTTTCTAGTCCACCCACAGGTACCTCAGAAGAAAGGTTGGGTGAATCCACTTGTGAAAAATCAGCCGTAGAAAATCCCATGGAGCACAGTTCTGCTCTGACACACATGGGGTCGCCATGCGTCAGAATCGACTCAAGGGCAACTTTTTTTTTTTTCCCTTCACTGTTTTGTTTTAATGTCTTTGTATTGGGCCTGGGTGGGGATTGATAGTCAGAGGAACAGTATCCAATGCCTGTGGTTGCCAGCAGTGTTTTCCCGACTCAGTTTAGGGGTAGAGACAGATAGGAGAGGATAAGGCTGGCAGACAGTGTAGGAAACATTGAAACATTGGCTGGTTAGAGTTGGCAGGCCTTGTCTTTGTGCTTGGTTCTTGCCAACTGGAACAGTCATTTTAGAGAAGAGAGCAGCAGAAACTAGAATACCTTTTAGTCCATTTGAGAGAGGATGGGTAGGGTCTTGAGCTGCTTGAGCTTAGAATCTGATAGCAACTAAACAGGCCCTGCACTTCACCATTTCTGTGTCAGGCCATGACTTTGCTCTATATTTGTTGAACTCCTACTCATTCCTCAAGACCCTTTCAAATGTCGCCACATTGTTGAACTCCTACTCATTCCTCAAGACCCTTTCGAGTGTCGGTCGCCACAGAATTATTTCTCCCACCTCTCAGCTACAAAAGCATCTTATTTGTATTCCTTTTACACCACTTATGACATTCTAAAGTTAGCTGCTCATTTGGACAGAAGATCAATTTGCTGAAGATCAATTCCCCAAAGTCATTTAGCCAAATTAAATTCACCAAAAGTCAATTGAGGAAACCAATTTGCCTAAAGCAAACTTTTCTTCAAGGCTCTGATTTGTTCATCCTTGAAGGCACCTTATTCACCCCTGCTTCTCCTCCACAACTCAGAGCACATTGCCTATGGTATTGAAGGGGTTAGTGGATGCTTATCGCTTTTGAATTTAATTGAATATAATTATAATACAGATGAAATCACTGTATTTATATTTGCTTTCCCTTTCACTTTTTCTATTTTAGCTAAAAGAACAGACCACATTTCACTGGGATTATATAAAACTTGAGTTTTTTTTGTTTTGTTTTTGTTATTGAAAGAGCCCTGGTGGCACAGTAGTTAAGTTCTTGGCTGCTCTAGCTCTAACTCACCAGCCACTCCACAGAAGAAAGAAATGGCAGTCTTGGAAACGCTATAGGACAGCTCTACTCTGTCCTATAGGTCACAATCAGTTGGAATCGACTCAGTGGCACTGGGTTTTGGACTCTTTTTGGAGAATTTTTTTTTTTTTTCCAAGCCTATCCTGCAGGAGTAGAATTTGTATAGATTTATGCAAGACATTTAGCCCTTTATTGGATTTAGAGCCCCTTGGCCAACATCCCTCCCCTCTGCTGGCTTTACTATAACTTCTTAAAAGAATTCAACTGGAATACATTTGCTTTCTTGTCCCTTTCATTTTTGCATTGTTGATTTATAACTTGGTTATGAGAGATGAATTGGGCAGCTTTTCTGTTCTCTCTGAGAGCTTACACTTCAGATATTAACATTACACAAACTCCAGTGAAATTATGGCAAACATCTGGGACCTCTGTGGCTGAGGGTAGATTGTGGATGTGGCAACACTGTCTATTGCCCACCCAGCAGCCACTCTACCCCTTCCCTGCAAAAGAACTCTATTTTGCAAAAGGACTGGGTGCTTGTGTGCCCCAGAGAGAGTGGAGCTCTCCCTCGCTCCAGGAAGTGAATGTTGACTAGTCCAAGTCACTCACAGTAGTCCACTTCCTTTTGCCAGTGATTGCTTTAGGAGTGGGCATCATAGCCAACACTGGCCAATGAGATATAAGGGGATGTCTGCTCCGGAACTCCACGAGTTTGTTTCACTCCTAGTGCGGATCACAAATGGGAGAGGATTACTTTCCTGTTTTGGATACTGCTGTGTGAGGAGTTGGTGCTTGGTACTGTCGCAGCCATTTTCTGACCCCAAGGAAGAAAGCCATGAAAACCACAGTGAAGTGAAGCCCAGAAAGAACTCTGGTGTTGCACTGTCAGTTAACCAGTGTTGCAGTTGCTCTACCTTACACTAATGTGCTTCAGTGCACTGGGGTTTTGTGTTCTTTCCGGCTGAAAACATCCTAACTAAAGCAGTAGCTATTGTGCTTTATGAAATTGCTGAGTTCCCTGTCAATGGACTTTTGGTAAATTTGTCCTGAGCTCTCTGGTGTAAGCTTGGCAAGAGACCTGTATGACTTTCGAGTCAATCAGATCTGTGATCCAGTTCTGGTTCTGCCATTTACTAGCTGTGTGATGTTGGGCAAGTTATTCAACCTCTCTGAACCTAATTCGCCTCATTTGTAAAATGAGGGTAATAAAAGTCGCGCGCACACACACACACACACACAGAACCAGGAGCTTTCCACTTCCCACATACAGCCAGGAACTCAGACACAAAATAGGCGCTCAATTTAAGGTTTATTATCATTCTTAAGAGCCATGGTGGTACATATAAAGCCATCATAGCCATCCTAAAGGACAAAGTACTACTGCTCCACAGGGTTTCCAAGTCTGTAAGCTTCACTGAAGCAGACTGCCACATCTTTCTTCCATGGAGTGACTGGTGAGTGCTTAACCACTGTGCCACCAGGGCTCCTTCCCTGAACTGGTATCTTATCTAGTGCTACTAGAATAGAAATACCACAGGTGGATGGCTTTAGCAAACAAATTTATTTTCCCACAGTTAAGGAGGCTAGAAGTCTGAATTCAGGGTGGCAGCTCTAGGGGAAGGCTTTCTTTCTCTGTTAGTACTGGAAGAAGGTCCTTGTCTCTTTTGAACTTCTGCTCCTGGACAGTCTTCATGATGTCTTGACACCTCTCTTCCCTCATCTCTGCTTGCTAGCTTGAATTTAATCTCTTTTATGTCTCAAAAGAGATTGACTGAAGATATACTCTACACTAATCCTGTCTCATTACCCCAACAAAGACAACCCTTTCCCAAATGGCATAATAACTATAGGCATAGAAGTTAGGATTTACAACACATATTCCTGGGGGACACAGTTCAGTCCATAACAACTGGGAATGGTTCCTAGAAACTGATGAGAGTGCATCTATCAGAGAGAGCTTCCTGACAGCTGTGGCTGTCAGAAAGGGCTACCCAGCAGGGCCTGTAGCCTTAAATAGAGAAATGCAGCTACTGCCAAGCCATGGCCCTGCAGGGAGAAGAAATACCCTGAGCCCATTCCTTTCATGCTCTAGTTTCTTGCTGGTACATACGAACTCAACTAGAAGCCAGAGGACGAGGGTGCACATTGATATAACCTGTATAAATCAGCCTCCTCAGGCACAGCTCGTGGTGAGAAGGATGAAGAATGGATTTGGAAGAGCAAGTGGAGAATAATCAGCATAACCAGATTTTGGTGAACAGCGAAATGCCTATCACATTCAGTAGTTTGCCCAAGGTTACACAGCACAGAACTGGTGGAATTGGGATCTGTATCCTGGCATCTTGCTGCAGAATTTTTGCTTAGTATTCTGATGTTTTGCTGCTTCTCAAGGAATCCTAGGTTTTCCTGGGACTGTTGGAAGCAAAACTTTTCTATTGGACTTGAATCTGAAAAGATGTGATACTGGAACTGTTGTGTGTATGGAGTGCCATTCGGAGACTGAGACTGAGCCTTGGGGTCAGTGACATCTCTGCTCTTTCCATGGTTTGGTCATGTTGTTGTTATGTGCCATCAAGTTGGACCCGACTCATAGCGACTCCTCCTTGGGTTTCCGAGGCAGTATCACTACGGAAGTAGATTGCCCCATCTTCCTTCTGAGGAGTGGCTGGTGGGTTTGAACCGCCAGCCTTCTGGTTAGCACTTAAGTGCCTTAGGCACTATGCTACCAGAGCTCCCATGGTTTGGTCATGTTGTTGTTTGTTGTTGTTATGTGCCGTCTAGTCGGCCCCGACTCATAGCGACCCCTCCTTGGTCATAGGAGCCAATAATTCCCATCTACCTGATGCATGGCTTCCTACCACGTTAAACTTTTACTGGAAAAAAAAAAAAAAATCTGCTGCTGTTTAGAATTCCTGGTGGCTAGCCATAGTTCACTCCTGGAGGCAAGTTTTGGGGTTTTGATCCCGTTCTATGTGCATTAAAAAAATGAGTTCAATTCTCTGCACCAAAACCATGCCTATTGACTGTTTTCTCTACCTATGTCTTAATGTTTCAGGAAAGTTTGGTATTACAGATGCTTGATATTATCTTACTATGATTGAGAATGCCTGGGTGAAACAATTTATCTACATTTTTTTTTTAAGCTGGGGAAAAGAGGCTGCACAGATGCTAAACCTTTTCAGCAGATGAATGGCAAAGAAAGAAACTAGCTTTAATGGCTTTGACTGACTCCTTGAAAAGTTTACTCCTGTCTGAATGGCCAAATATTTTTGCACTAGAAGGCACTTAGGCTCTTATAAGCATTTGCAGGTGTCCTACTTTTGTCTAAGATTTTACCCCATGTAGAGTTTGCCTTCTTAGCTCTTTATATTCCAGAGGAATTAAGCAAGCCCTAGAGAAATCAAAGACCAAGAGAGGAGGCAGGGGAGGAAACTGAGTGAATATACAGGATGGTCTCGAAGAATTACTCGCGTCACTATAGAAAGTATACTTTCAGCAAACTCTTCATTTGGCCTTCAGGAAGTGGGATTAGTTCTATAGTTCACTTTCATGACCTTTATGTTGGATGGAGTGATCTCTTCTATGTTAAAAAAGATAATGCAAATTGCTGTTGGCTTTTAAAATACTTGTGGAGTGAGGTGGAGTAAAATTTCCAGAAGCCTTTTATGCAGGCTATAAAAATCTGAATATCTTTTAAGTGAAACCTAAAGTAATTAGAAACGAAGAACCTAAAACATCATTTGCATTTCACAGTAGATTATACAAAGGTTGAAAATATGTATCTCTTGTCCCTTTAGTTCACCTCTCACCTGAACTATGGTACAAAGAAAAGAAAATTCTTGATTTTGGTCCTAGTGAATAAAACATTAAGTTATTAAATTTTGGTTTCAGTGAATAAAGCAGAACTAGGATTAAAAATCCAGGTATTTCAGATTCCATGTCTAATGATGATTTCCTTGAATGAGCAAATATTCTATTTATGGAAAATCCTGTACTCAAGGTCATAAGATAAATAGTTCAGAGGGAAAAATGATAAGATCGTCATGATATATTGATAAATGTGTTTGACACAAGTTAATATTTATTTCTGATGACTATTAATAAATTAAGGAGCTCTGGTGGCATAGTGCCTATGGCATATTACGGCTATCCATACAGTTGGTGGTTCAAATCCACCAGCCACTCTGTGGAAGGAAGACTGGGCAATCTACTTCCATAAAGATTTACTGCCTTGAAACCCCCACTCCTTCCCCCAAACCCCAAACTCAACTGCCATCAAATCAAATCAACTCATAGCGACCCCCATGGGGTTTCTGAGGCTGTTGCTATGAGTCAGAACAGACTCAATGGTAGTGAGTTTTGTATTAATTAATTAAGAGAATAGACAGAGACTTACTATGGTAAAAAAAAAAAAAAATCTCAAATGAATGTCTAGGATCATTCTTAGTGCAAAATACTAAAAGTATTCTCATTAGAGTCAGGAACAAAGTATAGATGCCCACTGCCACCATGGTCATTTTAGGTCATAGGTGCTTACATCTGAAGGGCAGTCTGTCTTACTATTGTTGTTGTTGTTGTTATGTGCTGTCGAGTCGGACCCGACTCATAGCGACCCCTCCTTGGGTTTCCGAGGCAGTATCACTACGGAAGTAGATTGCCCCATCTTACTTCTGAGGAGTGGCTGGTGGGTTTGAACCGCCAGCCTTCTGGTTAGCAGTCAAGTGCCTTAGCCACTATGCTGCCAGAAGGAAAAGGTAAAACCCAGAGAACTTATACATATCTGAGCTAACATTTCACAATTAGTTTCAAGTAAGAGAGAAAAATATTCCAAGTGTATGGTTATATTTGTCTAGCTTTTAATAGTTTCCAAAGTGCTTTTTCACGTCTTTCTCCTCTTTTGATCTTCTCAATAAGTTTCAGATAAATAGAAGAGGTGGTGTGATTGTTCCTATTTCATTTATAAGGAAATTGAGGCCTAGAAAGGTTACAACTTGTTTAGAGCCATTCAGCTGGCATCAGTGCTAGGGCTAGAATCCAGATGTCTTGACTCAGTCTGTTTCCACAGTCTATTTCCACTCCAGCTGCCAACCAACCTGTGAGTTGGGTAAGATAGAGAATGGAATACGGGAGGTCCTATCTCTAGCTGATGTTTTCACCATTACAGCAGGGCGTGTGTTCAATGAAAGGAACTTGCTTGTTTCCAAGACAACAGGATTCAAATGAAAACCTCAATTGCTCTGGAGGAGGCAGATTCACTGTCATTTCCATCCTTTTGAAGAATTGCACATTTCGATGGGCAAAGTGCCAGAAATAATTAGACCAAATAGCTCCACAGAACCCTGTTGGAGCAAGAAAACATAAGAAAAGAAGCATATTTGTATGTATATAAATGTGGATGGTGTTTCTGCTGTGAGAGTCTTTCAACAGAAATCACGACAATCCAGGGATCAATGCCTTATAGAAAAGAAAAACAATCTGGAAAGAAAAAAAGAGAGTGCCTTGAATTAGAGAAATGAGATGGTGAGGAGAGAGAAGGGAGGAAGCGGAAGAGATAGATGAGGGGGAGGAGCAGTTCTGGCCCCTCAGTTCTTTCACTGATTCCCAGTAGAAGGAGCAGTGGATGAGGCATCGGCTTTATCACTGGAATTCCCCTATGTTGAGTCAAGTGGCTTGAATCATTCATTTTGTTATTATTTGCTTTTCATGTGAGGCATCCACTCTAGCTCTAATTTCTCCTTTTTGCTGTGGAGATCAAGAGATTTTGAGCAGAGCAGAGATGGAATACATTCTGCTCTACGGGCTGCATGCCAGATTTTATTACAATATTTGTTAACCTAGTTTATTATGGGATGAAAAATTTGGTCTCTCAGGCATGTGAGAGGGGGGAGGCTCTTTTGGTTTCTTTCTTTCTGGTCTTTAATTCATTCCACATTTATTGAGCGGCTATTCTAGAGAAGGTTTTGTCCTAAGAATTGGGGATTCTGAAATGAGTACTGTACACCATTTAATGGTTTATATTTAATGTACCCACTTGCCTGGTCTTCAGAGCTAAATAATGGAAATACCATAACCCTGCTGTGAGCCACAAAGTGATTGCCCAATACATAGCTTTTATGCAACATTCACTTACTCGTACAGTCAAGAAATAATTACTACCTCCTATGGAACTCTGGTTGCGTAGTGCCTAAGGCACTTGACTGCTAACCAGAAGGCTGGTGGTTCAA
>NW_006921638.1:4846242-4907210 GCF_000298275.1 Orycteropus afer afer | reverse complement strand
TCCTTCCGAGGAGTGGCTGGTGGGTTTGAACCGCCAGCCTTCTGGTTAGCAGTCAAGTGCCTTAGGCACTACGCTACCAGAGCTCCCATAGAACTCATATAAATCAATAAGAAAAGAACAAGTAAACCAACCGATAAAATGGGTAAATGATATAAATTAAACAATAGAAATGTGTTCTCTCACATTTCTGGGGCCTGGAAGTCTGAAATCAGGATGTTGGTTCCTTCTGTGGATCTGAGGGATTATCTGTCCCATACAACTCTCCTAGCTTCTGGTGATGGCCAGCAATCCTTGGAGTTTCTTGGCTTGTAGATGCATAACTCTAATTTCTATCTCTGTCTTCACATGGTCTCCTCTGTTTGTTTGTTTGTCTCTGTGTCTCTTGTCTTCTTATAAGAATACCAGTCATATTTGGTTAGGGCCTATCCCATTCCAGTATGACCTTATGTTAACTTACTTATATTTTCAAAGATGCTATTTCCAAATAAGGTCACATACTTTTTTGGGGACACAAATTAACCCATAACAGAGCTGCTCTCATGCACTATTAGTATTGCTATAGATGTCTTTGAGTCACTTCCTACTTCTAGTGACCTCTGTCCAACAGAAAGAAACACTGCCTGGTCCTGTATCATCCTCACAATCATTGCTCTATTAGAGCCCATTGGTACAGCCATTGTGTCAATCCATCTCATTGAGGGTCTTCCTCTTTTTTGCTGACCCTCTACTTTACCAAGCATGATGTCTTTCTCAGGGACTGTTCCCTCCTGATAACATGTCCAGAGTACATGAGATGACGTCTCACCATCCTCATTTCTAAGGAGCATTCTGGCTGTACTTCTTCCAAGACAAATTTGTTTGTTCTTCTGGCAGTCCATGGTATTTTCAATATTCTTTACCAACATCATAATTCAGATGCATCAATTTTCAGTCTTCCTTACTCATTGTCCAGGTTTTGTATACATATGAAGTGATGAAAATATCATAGCTTGAGTCAAGTACACCTTAGTCATCAAAGTGACATCTTTTCTTTTTAACACTTTAAAGAAATCTCTTGTAGCAGATTTGTCCAATGCAATACATCATTTGATTTCTTGACTGCTACTTCCATGGACGTTGGTTATGGATACAAGTAAAATGAAATCCTTGACAACTTCAGTCTTTTCTCTGTTTATCATGATGTTGCCTATTGGTTCAGTTGTGAAAAATTTTATTTTCTTTATGTTGCAGTGTAATCCATATTGAAGACTGGAGTCTTTGATCTCTATCAGTAAGTCCTTCTTGCTTTCAGCCAGCAAGGATTGTCATCTGTGTTATCACAGGTTATCGTCTTGGTAGGAGTAGTAAAATAATCCTTGACTTTGGTAGGCAATTTGACAGTATCTGTTAAAGTAGAAAATGTCCATATCTCATTATCCAGAAGTTCACTCATTAGGCATCTGCTTGAAAGAAACTGTTAACACATTTATGAGAGAATGTCAAAGGGGCTGACTATAGCATTGTTTGTATTGGGACAATTGGAAATAATTGCCCCTTACAGAGAGTGAGTAGATAGGAAGATATATTCACCTGGTAAAATATTATACAGAAATTGAGAGGAAATTCATTAGAGCTATACATATCAACATGGATTGATCTCAGAAATACACTGTAGAGTTAAAAAAGGGACTTGCAGAATTTTGTGACTTTTATGTCCATTTATGTGACTAAAAGAAACCTTAAAAATAAAGTAATACTACATATTTCATATGATGTAAGTAAACAGCATGGGAAGAATGTATCTGTTTATAATAGTGGTTCCTTCTAGTATTTGGTGTGGGGGAAAGGACTGCAGAAGTCAAAGGGACTTCATCTATATGTATAATAATTTATATTTTTTAAAGGTAAATAGAACATTACAATTTACTTGTTGAAATTAATTAAAAAACACAGTATACCTGACACAATCTTTGTCTTTGAGGAACTGATTGACTAATGGCCTATCAACAAAGCTGGAATTAGAACCCAGGTTTCCAGTTTCCTAGTGCAGCGTGATCTGTCTCTTGGATATATGATACATTTAACTATCTGTGAAGAATGTCATGGTCTCTAACTTGCTCTCTGCAAAGTGATAGCTTTTACAGTTGGTGTAGAGGTTAAGGCATTTTCTGTCTTTCTTTTGGAGGAGATTTTGCATTAATAATTTTTTAAATTAAATAATGAACAGATGCCAAGAATATTTATAATTTATACATATGTATTTATAACACAAATATATATACATAATGTATACCTATATATATGTACATAGTAATACAATGAACACTCAGAAATCTACCACCCAGTGGAAGGAATGGAAGGCTCATACGTTTTCAAAACAGAAACTGGTGAGAGTATTGGAATTGTCCCATCAGAGACCAGATAAAACCTGAAGAGCTTGGTGATATTCTTTTCCATTCTATATTAACACCATTTCTACAATTCCTTAACAGCCAAATAAATTAAACAAATGGCACTATTTGGAAAATTGGAATCTTTTTCTTTTTCTGTGTTAAATAGCTAACCAGGGTTTTATCTGTGCTGCTCCTAGGGGGCAAGAAGTCACACAAAGGTCTCAAAGCTGTGGCCCGAGGTAAATAGAGTGAGTGTATTTGTTGTTGTTGTTATGTGCCATTGAGTCGAACCTGACTCATAGCGACCCCTCCTTGGGTTTCCGAGGCAGTATCACTACGGAAGTAGATTGTCCCATCTTCAGCAAACAATAATGCAAAACACAGAAAATATATAGCATACAGGAAGAAAAAGAGCATTTGCTGTCTGGGAAGTAATTGAACGTTTATAGTTTTGGGATAACTAGTTCAGAGCTGGGAGCTCTGGTAGCATAGTGGCTAAGGCACTTGATTGCTAACCAGAAGGCTGGCGGTTCGGGCCGACTCGTCGGCACATAACAACAACAACAGTTCAGAGCTGGGGGAAGGGAGATCCTTGTTTCATTCGATGAAAGAATCAGTGTTCTTTGGGAATTTTTTGGGGAATTAAAAGGAATTTATCCATCTGAGAAGCTCAGTCTTGAGACTCTTCAAGTCTTTTTTGAGAAGAGATTTAAGCAGAAAGTAGGTAGGACTGTATGCAATATATATATACACGTACATATATATGTGTGTGTATACACACATGCTCAGCATTTCTCAAGCTGAAAGAACTGAAGAAGAAATTCCAGCCTTGAGTTGCAATATTGGAAGATTTTATGGGCAAAATACTGAATGATGCAGGAAGCATCAAAAGAAGATGGAAAGAATACACAGAGTCATTGTACCAGAAAGAATTGGTCGATGTTCATCCATTTCAGGAGGTAGCATATAATCAAGAACCAATGGTATTGAAGGAAGAAGTTGAAGCTGCACTGAAGGAATTGGCAAAAAACAAAGCTCCAGGGATTGACAAATATCCATTGAGATGTTTCAGCAAATGGATGCCCTACTGGAGGCACTTACTCATCTATGCCAAGAAATTTGGAAGACAGCTACCTGGTCAACTAGCTGGAGGAGATCCATATTTGTACCCATTCCAAAGAAAGGTGATCTCACAGAATGTGTAAATTATCAAACAATATAATTAATATTGCATGCAAGTAAAATCTTACTGAAGATTATTCAAAAACGGTTGCAGTGGTATATTGATAGGGAACTTCCAGAAATGCATGCTGGATTCAAAAGAGGACATGGAACGAGGGATACCATTGCTAATGTCAGATGATCTAGGCTGAAAGCAAAGAATACTTGTATTTTATTGACTATGCAAAAGCATTCAATTGTGTGGATCGTAACAAATTGTGGATAGCGTTGAGAAGAATGGAAATTCCAAAACACTTAATTGTGCTCATGAGGAACCTGTCCATAGACCAGGGGCTGTCGTTTGAACAGAACAAGGGGATATTGTTCTGGATAAAATCAGGAAGGGAGTGTGTCAGGGTTGTATCCTTTCACCATACTTATTCAATCTGTATGCTGAGCAAATAATCTGAGAAGCTAGACTATATGAAGGAGAACATGGCATCAGAATTGGAGGAAGTCTCATTAACAATCCGCAATATGCAGATGATACAACCTTGCTTGCTGAAAGTGAAGATGACTTGAAGCACTGACTGATGAAGGTTAAAGACTACAGTCTGCAATATGGATTACACTTCAACATAAAGAAAAGGAAAATCCTCACAACTTGACCAATAAGCAGCATCACGATAAGTGCAGAGAAGGTTGAAGTTGTCAAAGATTTCATTTTACTTGGTTCCACAATCAACACCCATGGAAGCAGCAGTCAAGAAATCAGACATTGTATTGCACTGGGAAAATCTGCTGCAAAATACTTCTTTCAAATGCTCTTTCAAAGAGCAAAGATGTCTCTTTGAAGACTAAGGTTCGTCTAACACAAGCCATGGTATTTTCAATCACCTCATATGCATGTGAAAGCTGGACAGTGAATAAGGAAGACCAAAGAAGAGTTGATGCTTTTGAGTTGTGGTGTTGGTGAAGAACACTGAAAGTACTGTGGACTGCCAGAAGAACTAACAAGTCTGTCCTGGAAGAAGTGCAGCTGGAATGCTCCTTAGAAGTGAGAATGGCCAGACTTCGTCTCATTTACTTTGGTGTCAAAGGGACCATTTCCTGCAGAAAGATAGCATATTTGGTAAAGTGGAGGGTCAGTGAAAAATGGGAAGGCCCTCAATGAGATGGACACAGTGGGTGCAACAATGGGCTCAAGTATAGTAAGGATTGTGAGGCTGGCACAGGAACAGGCAGTGTTTCAGTCTGTTGAACATAGGATCACTATGAGTCAGTGCCGAATTGATGGGACCTAACAACAACAACGCTAGCCAAGAAGGTCTTCCCCCTCAGTTCCATGTCTTTATGCAGGGGAGATATTTGAATGATATCCTATGTGATTTCATTGTGCCAGAATATTCAGGATTAAGAAATATATTCTTAGCTTCAAGCCCTATAGTGTCTGCAGGAGTGTAGCAGGAAGAATCTGTTATCAGAAAGAACACAACTTTACTCATAGCCAATCATAGATATTTCTGGAGTTTAGAGCATGGATAAGGCATTTTTTTTACTATTCCCATTGGGTCATTTTACTACCCATCATAGTTCGTTTTAAAGGAGTGCTGGCCATTCCCTTCCATTTTGTTTGCCTTTGTGGTGTTTGAAGATAGGGAGACAGGTTACCTTTCTGCTCTGGGAAGGAAATGGAGAATCATCACATCATCTGGAAATGAGGATCTAAGCCAGGGGTTGACAAACTAATGGCCTGTGGGACAAAGCCCACCCATAGCCTGTATTTGTATAGATCATTAGTTAAGAATGGATACTTACACTTTTAAATGGTTAAAAAAATCAAAAGCATAATATTTTGTGACGTGAAAATCATATGAAATTAGAATTTTAGTTTTCTTAGTTTTTTTGACTATTAAATACACATTACACATTATAGTTGCTTTTGTGCTGTAACAGTTGAGTATTTGTGTCAAAGACCATGTGGCCCACAAAGCCTAAAGTATTTACTATCTGGTCCTTTCCATAAAAATGTTTGGCAATCCCCGATGTAAGTGATAAACTTTTCTTACTGATTTTGGCTGCCTGCCTCAGGGTAAACCTCCAAGTCTATGTATGATTTCAATTACAGTTATCTTTTCCAATCAGGCGTGTATCATTTAGGACCCCTTTGGTTACCAAAAGGAACTCGGTGACGTAGTGGTTAAGGCATTGGGCTGCTAAGCAAAAGGCCAGTGGTGGTTCAGACCCACCAGCCAGTCCATGGAAGAAAGATGGGCTGGTCTGCTTCTGTCAAGATTTATAGCCTCAGAAACCCAATGGGAGTCACTATAAGTTGGAACTGACTTGATGGCAGTGAGTTTCTTTTTTTTTTTTTTTGGATACCAAAAGGAGCTCTGGTGGTGCAGACAGAAAACCTAAGTTCAACTGCCCTTTAGTAGTGTCCCAGGTAGCTGCGGTGGGATTGATTTAATTTATACTGGTGTGAAAACATTCTTTAGGATTTGAAGTGCATTGACATTATCACAAAAAAATTCACCATGATTTTGGTTTCTTTACATCTCCTCTGCCTTCTATCCTGTGAGCTGGAAATGTTACTATTTGTATAGCACTTTAGGATAAACTGGGGATTTATGGGTGTCTACGTAGGGTTTTATATAGGGTTTGGGGAAAAAAAACCTATTATTAAAAAATAATTATGATAAAGAAAAGGAAATGAAAAGTATTAGGAAATATATTAAATTTAAGTCATGTAAATCTTACAGTAAAATGTTTCCGAAATTTCAAATCAGAAACTTGATCCTGCTTGCGTAAACATACATTTTTAATTTCATATTTTATGTTTGAAATGATTACATGAAATTCCTAATACTTTTAAATCGTAATCTCTTCAAATTATGATGGTTAATAGATAAAAAAAGTTTGCTCACACAATTAAGTGATAAAACATTTTAAAAAATTAAAAATAATCGTTTTATCACAGTTTAAATTACATTTATAGAATTTGAACTTTTTTCTTTTCTTGACAATTATATTATTTACATTTCTTATGATAATGACAATGGATTTCGAATCCAATTAAACTTTTGCATATCAACTGCGTAACTGGTTTGAGCTCAGGCAATTTAAAGCGACACAGCACTGGTTTACTGCAAAGCAGAAACTCCTTTTTTCACTAAGCCTTCCCCTGGATGTTACAAGGTTTTGATGTGATTCCAGAGTTCTGTAAAAGTTCATTCTGACAGTTTTTGCCAGCTCATTAGCTGCTTTTGTAGAAGAATGTTGCCATGGAATCATTCTGTTTGCCATTTTTGATGATGTCACTGCTATTTTTTCCACAGACTTAACTTTAATGGAGTCCTCATTCGGGGATTTGCAGCACCTGTGGGTCTATGGATGTGTTCTTGGGAGACAGTGAAGTTTTTTTTTTTTTTAATTACATGCATTTGAGGAACTTAACAGTTTTTTCTTTGTACTTCACGATAAGACTGAAACCAAAAAACCAAATCAGATGCTGTGGAGTTGACTCTTACTCATGGTGGCCTCTTGTGTGTAGAACTGAACTCCGTAGGGCTTTTTGTAGCTGATTTCTCAGAGGCAGATTGCTATCTTTCTTCCAAGGTGTCTCTGAGTGGACTCTAACTTTTCAGTTAGCAGGGACTCAACCCTTTTCACCACCCAGGGGCTTCCTGTGATAAGATTAGTAAACTATGACCCTTAGGCCAAATTCATCCTGTGACCTGTTTTTGTCTGGTCCAACAGCTAAGAATGATTTTTACATTTTTAAATGTTGTTGTTAGGTGCCCTTGAGTTGCCTCTGACTCATAGCGACCCTATGTACAAGAGAATAAACCACTGCCCCATCCTGCACTAGAGAGAGGGAGGGGGTTGGGGAAGGAATAATAATAATAATAGTAATAATAATAATTTGCAACAGATTTTATGTGGCTGTGGCCCACAAAGCCTGAAATATTTCTATACAACTTTAAACAGAAAAAAATTTGTCAAGCTGTGTGTAAGGGCTAATGGGATAGGGATTCCTCTGTTGTGGTACACTCAAAGTGCTCATTCCTCCCTTTTCTTGGGTTAAAAGCAGGAAAGGTGAGTATCACTGTTTGTTTTTATCTTCTCTGAGCCTTTGCTCATAGCCTGATACATGGAATAACTGTTTATGCCTATGATGACACACTGCCTTTTTTTGTTAAAGTGGCGGTGGAGGAAACTCCTCAAGTGGGCCAGACACATCTGGATGGCACAGTGCAAGCTCCTGAGAGATGAACTTGTCTGCAACTGAGGAAATCAAGCCAGAACACAGCCATGTCTGAACACAACCATCTTAAGGCAGGACCTGTCTTTTCTTTTTCTGCTATTTGTGTACCTGTGAGGAACTGTTTTAGTGAGAAACTAGATGTGGATATTATTTCCTTGCTCTTGAAACACAGAATCTGCTCCCAGCCTTGTGGGATGGCCCTGTGGGATGGTAACGTGTTTTGTGTTAGGTGCTGATGGTGAGCAATTCCATTCATTATCTGCGTGGCTTTCAGACTGTCTGTCAGCCTTCTTATGGCAATAAATAAGTGACTGGATCTCCAGAGATGAAAAGTCTTCTCTTTTTGTGTAATCGCTTAGTGGAAAGGGGCTGAAATATAGCTTTCTCCCAGTATTACTATATCATCCTGATATTCCATATTTAAGTGCTATTATCTGGAAGCCCTGGTGGTACGTCGGTTAAAGTGCTTGGCTGCTAACTGAATGGTTATGATTCAAACCCACCAGTTGCTCCGTGGGAGAAAGATGTGGCAGTCAGCTATTGTAAAGATTTACAGCTTTGGAAACCCTATGGGACAATTCTACTCTGTCCGAAGCTATGAGTTGGAGTCAACTTGATAGCAGTTGATTTGTTTTTTTTGGATCTGCCTGGAAGTCATTCTTATCAGCAATAATGTGAAAGAAAGTTGCTTACAAAGGCTTCAAGCAGAGGGGACAACTTGGGTAGAATCAAAATGGGAGAGAGGTTGAATTCCAGGTTAAACCCCCAGTCTGTCTCTTGAAACTGAGTTGAATAGATGAGAATACAAGCAGAAAACAGTGGGTAAACATGTTGGAATGTACAGTGGGTAATGGATATTGAAGGATGATCTAGTCATGCATGCTAAACAGATAGTTTTATGAGTTTAAATTTAATTAGCATCTGGAATTAACAAGGCTAGAAAGAAGGGCAATGTGTTTTTAAGTGATGGCGATGGATAGGTACTGTTTGGAGCATAGAGATAAATGAAGATTGAATTTGTAATGCATAATGATCCAGGTGCCTATAAAATAATTTACTTTGCTATCACATAACAAAACAAAAGAACCAAGGTCAGGTGATTACTGTTATTACATTATTCTTTGCTTAAATGTTAAAATCAGTTTTGTAGATTGATATAGATTTATGTTGTTTAAGTTGAATGATGAAATTATTTTCCCCATTGGTCCATTTCTGCTTAATGGATGGAACATGAAAGTAATTTTTTGGTCTTCATCTTTTGCACATTTACTTTAAGTGTATAGGGTAAGGGTAGGTTCCTGGAGGACAAGGAAGCAAACTTCTCTATCTTCTATTGTAGTAGATTTTAAAATTTAGAGCATTTATTTTTTTCAAGCGGACAGCCTGAGAAGAGAACCTTAATGATTAAGATAGAAGAAAGGATCCAGTTCAATTTGAAAATGATACGATTTCTGTTCTTTCTTTCTTTGTAAACTGTGTGGTTCTCTCTGAAGCCTAAACTGAGGCTACTCCATGCGTCATATGACCCTAAGACCAAAAGAAGTAGTTGGTGCCTGTCTACTAATGTCAACCTCTTGGAAATGGATCAAAAATGGGAAATCCTGGATAGAATGGGAGAAAAATGTGTAACAAAACTCAAAATCATAAAAAAGGTCAGGCTTACTGCTCTGATAGAGACTGGTAAAAACCCCAAGACTATGGCCCCTAGTCATCCTTCAGGCCTGGAATTGAACTTGACCCTGTGGCTTCCAGCCAAACAATAGACAGGCATATAAGGTGAATTTTTACACCACGTAGGTACACTCCTTAAGGAGCTCTGGTGGCATAGTGAGTAAGGCATTTATCTGCTAACCAGAAGGTTGGTGGTTCAAACCTACCAGCTACTCTGTGGGAGGAAGATGAGGCAATCTACTTCTGTAAAGATTTACTGCCTTGGAAACCCAGTGTGTGTGTGTGGGGGTCACTATGAGTTAGAGTCAACTCAATGGCAGTAGGTTTGGTTTGGTTTGGTTTTAGGTACACATCTTAGAACAATCAACCATGGGAGATCAGAAGGGCAGTATTTGCACAGGGAGATAGCTCAGAGGGCAGGAATGGATAGAAAAGGACACAGGGAAGAGGTAACCACAGTGAGGAAGTGTGACAAGAGCTGTTACATTATGGGGATTGCAATCAATGTCATGAAACAAAATGTATATGAACTATTGTATAGAAAATGAATTTGCTCTGTAAACTTCCACTCAAATGTATATGAACTATTGTATAGAAAATGAATTTGCTCTGTAAACTTCCACCCAAATCACAATTACCAAAAAAAAAAAAAAGGAAAAGAAAGAGTTAAGTAGCTTAAGAGACTTAAGAGATTACATGTGGGACAACCATGCAGATGGTGGCTCATGGGAAGGGGATGCACAGGTCTGTGGAGTGGAACTCGCTTCAAGCATCAGCCTTGCAGCTTCCTTTCTCTTTTCTTCAAAGTTGTACACTGTGAACTGGGGAGGAGTCATCTTGGGCAGAAGTGGAGGCAACAGCTGCAATGTTTTTATTTGATATTAATAAAAAATATATAATGAATTTCTGTTCCAGTAGTATCATCTTTCTCTTGTTAATTCCCAAGGAAATACATTTTAGTGAGTATGTCCAGGAGGGTGGGGCCAGGCTATGCATTCCATGGAAACCCAGTAACTCTTGTAGATCTCTAGGGTTGGGGAAAGGTGGTAGAAGATCATCTAACCTTCCTATGCTCTAGACTCCTCCAGGGAGTAGTGAAAAATTCAGATTCCAGACTCCATTTCTGGAAATTCTGGTTTAGTTTTTCTGAGGACAAGAACTACAGTTGGTTCTGATGAATGGATGGTCCTGTTCCTGCCTGGGAATGGGAGCACACTTAAATCCTCCCAGTACATTGAGACTATAAATGCAGATGCACATCAAGTCATGAATTTGGGCATTGGGACTAATTTTCCATCTTTAGGCCCTCATTGTCTCTTTTTGGCCTCTTTGAAACACAAGCTCCAGCCTCTTTCTGCTTCCTGCCCTAGAAAACATTTCACCCAACCAAGGTTGGGGGTTAAGCGTCTCCACACTAAGTTCTGGGACCAGGTTCTGGTAACATGCAACCTATTTGAGTGGGAGCGTGAATAATTCTAATCGGGCCAGGGTTTACACAGGCAAGACCTTGTGTAACTTCCTGTACTGTGGCCCTGAGTGCCCCAGGGAATGGAGCTTGCTTTCCTGTCAGCATTAGGTGGTGAGGAAAGTGCCTTGAAGCATCCACCCTAGAAAAGGAGAGGACAGGAAAATGACTGGAAAATGTTGTTTTAAAATGGGTTGGACTCTCACAGAACCTAGAGGAAAATAAATTTAGTAACTTTGTTTTTGTCATTGTTCCTAAAGCTCCATAGTGGAGAATTAGGGACTAGTTTCCAAGGTGGGGATGCATTTTAGCTTTTGGGTGTTTTGAAATGGGTATCTCTGGGAACCTGAGGCATACAGAGGGAAGGACAGAGAGGATGTGTTGGCTGCTGCTTGGGGAGCACCCAGAATGAGGCTTGGGAGATTTGCATGGTGTTTGTGTGTGGTTGAAATTGTGGCAGGGAAGCAGTCCAATTCTTCATTGACAACCCTTTGTTTTGAGATAAATTTAAACAGGGCCATAAAGAGAGTTTTACGTTTGCACAAGTGGCTTTTATGAACAATAGTTTCCATCCATTTAATAATGACCTTGGCGCTTTCATAAGAACAGCACAATTCTCAATCTGTCCCTGGCTTTGCTGGAGTGGTCACACTTCCTGTTCTCCTTAATCGCTTCTCCCATCTGGGAAGCACCAGGCTCTCCGGAAGACACCTGTTTTCTCGCCTGTTATTTTCAAAGCTTGGGTTTCTGGCTCATCCTGAATGGTTGTGAGTGAAGAGAAAGGGGACAGAGGGTCAGGCCTGTCTGTCTGGAGGACAGAAATCTGCAAATGTCTATCTATGAAAGACCCCCAAATAATGATCATCGCAGTACCTGACTTTGAATGTCCAAGTGTGGCTGTGACATTGTTCATATACTTTTCCTTAGTAAAGGTGACTTTAGTTCATTTCATGGAAATGACTGGAGAGTTTAAAAAGGAAGATTTTGGAAAAGAATTAAAATCAGAATCAGAAGAAAAAGCAACACACACAGAGTTAGAGGAGAACAAATAATCTTTAGTGTAGGAAAATTCTGTGTTCTTAGGAAACTAACACCTGCATTTTAGGAGATTATCTGAGTTGTGCCTATGAATATGTTTTGTAGTAAAGAGAATGAGGCTTATATGAGCATGGGAATGGTCAAACAAGGGGGTGGCCATGCTTTCAATAAAGTGGTCCCATGTTTATGGGATCTGAGGCTCCAACATTATAAAGGCTACATTGGAGGCTGAGGATGCAGTGTTGTTTTTTGTCCTTTTCTCAGTCCTTGTGTTACAGCTCAGCAGGGGTTACTGATGAAATGGCCTCAAGCAACCTTCAGCTAGAGGTTACTGGCTGCATCAATCTTTCCTGGCAGCATAACTCACTTCCCAGCATAGGCAGTTCTCAGCAGAACACTTCCCACCAGAGTCCCAATTGCTTGCACCTCTCATTCTGAAGCTTGTGCAAGACAAGAGGATCTACTACCACGTACAAAACACCCACCATCTACATGGGCATTTGGAAAATATCTGTGGTGTCAGCTTGGGAGGCAGTGAAGAGATGATGCAGGAAATACCAAGACAATGTAAAATCCAGCCCCCCAAGTAGCATACTGTCCACATTGGAATTTATCTCTCCCCCAAAAAGCCATGAAAAAGAATTAAGAATATTTATTCAAGTTAGTTTGAGTTGATAAACTCTTAAAACTACAAGAGCGTCCAGGAGTGATTAAAGTGTCATGGTAATCAGAGCAGGTATCCTAAAAAGGAGAGGCAAAAATTCAAAGCCAAGTAATATAATAATAATACCAATAATGAGCAGGTGACAATATAATAAACTACTAATGGTGCTATTTTTCTAAAACTCAAAAGTCATTACAATTTGATCTCATCTGTGAGGCACAAGCATCATTATCTTCATGTTGTGGGCAAGGAGCCTGAGGCTGAGAAGGACTGAGACTTGTTTCTAGTAGGTTACAATGTACAAGTGTACTCAGAACTCAGACTCAGATGCATCCTTGGTCTGTCACAGGAATCCGCCACCTCCCTTGGTTATATCTGTAATCTGTAGTGATTTCCAGACTTCCTTAAAGCTCTTTCTGAGGATAAGCTCATTCCATTAATTATGCCACCATGCTGGCAACTTTTTTTTGAGGTAGGTTATGAAGCAGCATATTTGATATGATTCCACTGCCTGGTCCTGCACCAGCCTCACAGTCCTAGCTATACCTGAGCTCATTGTTGCAGCTCCTGTGTCAGTCCACCTTGTTTTGGGCCTTCTCCTTTTTTGCTGACCTTCTACTTTTCCAAGCATGATCTCTTTTTTCCAGGGAATGGTCTCTTCTGACAACATGACTAAAATAGGTGAGACGAAGTTGGGCCATTCTTGCTTCTAAGAAGCATTCTGGCTGCACTTCTTCCAAGACAGATTTGTTAGTTCTTCTGGCAGTCCATGGTACTTTCAGTGTTCTTCACCAACACCACAATTCAAAGGCATCAACCCTTCTTTGGTCTTCCTTATTCATTGTCCAGTTTTCACATGCATGTGAGGCTATTGAAAACACCATGACTTGGTGCTATTGAAAACACCATGACTTGGGTTAGGTGCACCTTAGAAGGTTGGGCACTACTTCCGTAGTGATACTGCCTCGGAAACCCTAGAAGGGGTTGCTATGAGTCGGGTGTGACTCAACGGCACATAACAACAACAACAACAACAGTCTTCAAAGAGACATCTTTGTTCTTCAACACTTGAAACATGTCATTTGCATCAGATTTGCCCAGTGCAATATATCATCTGATGTCCATTTATTGTGATGCTGCTTATTGGTCCAGTTGTAAGGATTTTCGTTTTCTTGATAGATTAAATATTTTACCTATGTGAGTGGCTCAGAGAGGTAAGTGATTTGCCTGGGTATACACAGGTAATGGATTGTGGAGCTGGTTTTGAATTCAGTCTGTTTGACTTGGAGTCTATGTGATGTCTCCACTATATATATATTATGTAAATCCAGGAAACATGCTGGGCTCATCCAGCCCACTTACCTTTTCTGTCCTTTGGTCTCCCAGAAGGGAGATCTTCTACTCTCATCAGAGGTAAAATTGACACTTGCAGGGATCTTCACCTCTTTGGACACTCAATATGCTTTGAGTCCTCTTGAATCAGATGATTATTTTATCAAGACCCTTAGTTTCTCTTCATTTGCATCCCATCTCAGTAGTTAATGCTTTGTTTGGAAGCTTCTTTAAATGCTTGTATAATACTACTGAATTTTGGAATGAGAGGAGTGAGATGCAGAGATGTGGAGCAAGAGAAGTTAGTAGTATATGATTCTCTATCCCAAACACATGTGGACACACTCTCTCTCTCTTTCTCTCTCTCTCTCTCACATTGTTGTTGTTGTTATGTGCCGTGGAGTTGGCCCCGACTCATAGCGACCCCTCCTTGGGTTTCCGAGGCAGTATCACTACGGAAGTAGGATTGCCCAACCTTCCTTCCGAGGAGTGGCTGGTGGGTTTGAACCGCCAGCCTTCTGGTTAGCAGTCAAGTGCTTTAGCCACTATGCTACCAGAGCTCCCCTCTCTCACATACACACACACTATTCTACCATTCTCTGACTTTCAGAAATGGGTTATAATCTTGCAGGAGTGATGGCTTTACTAGTTCCCTCTATGACCATACACATTATCATCTTGGTTGTTTTACTAATCACTTTTCCCCAGGACCATAATTAGTCTTACATCTTGAAGATTGGTTGTCACTATTTACATACCTGCTATTCATTATTTATCATTCACACCATGTGTCTTTTGGTAAAATAGCAGCAAACAGCACTCCCTGAGGCAGTCCCAGTGGACTGTAAAGCCTGGAATGTAGGATCCTGACCTAACATCAAGGAGCTCTGGTGGTGCAGTGCCTAAAGCATTTGACAGCTAACCACAAAGTTGGTGGTTCAAATGCACCAGCCACTCCATGGGAAGATGTAAATCCATAACGATTTACTGCCTCAGAATTCTGGTGGGGGTCGCTATGAGTCAGAATTGACTAGACGGCAGTGAGTTTGGTTTATGGTTTTTGATCTAACATTAGTGGTGCAGTGTAGAGACTATTCCCATACGGTTACTCCAGTAATGTAAAGACTTAATGGTCAACATTCACAGTTTTATAATATTTCTTATGTTTGCATTTTAGTAGGGTTTCCAACCAGGAATAAATTAGCCTTACAGTAGGTGAGAAACAGTTCATTTTTGATGAATATTCTTGCCATAAGGATGATCAAACATAAAATAGGTAATTTTACAGAATCTTTAAATAGAATGTACAAAGAAACATCTTTAGGGGAAGTATAATTAAGTGTTCACCTGCTGGGATGTTTCTGGAAAGGGTTATGCATTTCTTGTTGAGTGCTTCTGTAGAGGAAAGGAACAATCTCATTCTTGTTATGATGATTATGAGAATTGAGTGTCAAATTTTTTATTCAGGAAATAGTTACTGTGTTTTTGACACTGTGTTAGGAACTGAAGGAGTCAAAGATGAATCAAGAGCCACCTCAGTGTCACCTCCTCAGTGACATCTTGCAGACATCTCTAAGTTCCTAAAACCCCAAAATCTTCTGCTGTGGAATTGATTCTGACTCATGGTGACCCCATATGTTGCATAGGAGAACTGCTCTAGAGGGTCCCACAGGATGCTTTTATTTTTCTATATAGCACTTAACATGTGATTTCATGATCATCTGTTCATGAGGTTGTTCCATCTGGTAGATGGTAAGGTTTCCTAATGAAGTCTCTAGAAAATGCTTTGGGTTTATTGAATGAATGAATGGATGGATGGATGAGGTGGCTCATGAAGGATGCTTAACACTGTCATATAAAAAATAGAAAAGAAGAGGGAAAGGCCAAAGCAAGTTGTTTACAAAGGCACGAAATGAAATGATGGCTTTAACACCCTCGGAAATACTTTTCACCTTCTTCCCTGCATTCAGCTTCTGTCACTTAGTTAACAAACCTGCTTGTTCCATGCACTGAAGACTCTGACTGAATCTAGGTCCTTAAGGGAGGTAGCTATAGCATCATCTCAGAAGAGGGAATTTATGGAAAAGCTGAAACTATGAATGGATAGTTGGTGACAGGAGAGCTGCTAGATTTCTCTCTTCTGACATAATATTATACTAGAAGTCTTCATCATCTTCATTTCTCCAAGCCATTGCCTTTTTCTCAGAAGGCAAGCTGATCTTTCTTGCTTATTCCACAAAACAAATACAAAAATTGTTTGAGGAAACCAGAGATGGACTTCCAATGACTCTGGTCGCAGAGTTGGCAATTATTTCTTGATATCTGTCCTTTCCATCTTCTACAACAATAGGAATCAAGGTTTTTGGCTTGGCGCATGGATGTCCAGAATAAAGACTATATCTTCAAACTTTTCTTGCAGTTCTGATTGACCACTAAGTTCTGGTTAACGAATGCTGGTGAGTGAAACTTACAGAAGACGTCCTTAAAGAAAATGAGGTGTGTGCATTCCTTTTTCCTTTCCTATTTCCTGTTGGTAACAGTGTATATGTGATGGCTTAGCTCATAAGCCATAATGGGCCTTGAGAATGGCCTTGGGAATGGAACCTACCCATGAAGGAACAGCAAGATAAAAGTAGCCTGGGTTCCTGAGAGTGTGGGGTTCCATTACCTTCTTGGACTGACCAATCTCTGTACTTTTAAAAGCAAGAGAGAGATAAACTAATTTGTTTAAGCTGTAGTTATTTTGGTTACTCACTGCAGAACCTAATTGATTTGAGGGAAATATTTTGTTGATTTACTTAAACTAGGCAGACCACAAATCTGTCTCTGAGGACTTCCCCTGAAAGCTCGAATGACAGTATATACAGAATGAACTGGACTGAGCCCAGAACCAGACGTGTGTGGCTAAGCATATGGTGAGGCCTTTAGTCAGAGAGGAACATAGCATAGAGTAGCGATCATAGACCTGGGGTAAGAAAGATTAGGTTAAAACACTGAATCTATCACGTACTGTTTGTGTGACTTGAGCTTCAGCTTCTGTGGTTGTGAGAATTAATCAGATATCAGATACTGATAATATATCAGTAACTGATACATTATAGGCAATAAAATTGTAGCCATTATTGTTAAAGTACAGTAGGTGTTAATAGGACCTTAACTACCCAAGATTTACACAACTCTTCCTTTTATGATTAATAGCAAGGCATAGATTAATACTATCTTAGTGGAACCACAGAGGTAGAAATATAAGTGCTAAAAACAACACCTCCTAATGTAAAAATTTCTTTCGCTACATGAAAAGATATTTTTGCTCAACAATAAGTGTAAAGTGATGGCTTCTCCCTTACATAAAAAACAAAAACAAATCTTTATCATTAAACAAACCTTTAAATAACTATAATGGGTCAGGATTCTTAATCTCAGAAAAAGAACCACAGAGACTAATTTTAACAGTTTTTTTTTTGAACAAGAAAGGAACTTGCTACACGGTGTTAATAGCTTCTGGAATTTCCAGGAAGACCCGAGAACCAAGGTTGGAAGGTATCCAGGCAGGAGCAGTGTAGCCCAGAGAAGCTCCACCATATCATGTGATGGGTCTTTTAGAAACCCTGCTAGAGCCTCTGCCCACTGCTTGGTGCCTGTGAGCCAGGGACTAGAGACTAGAACCCCGGCCACAACTGTCACAGAACAAAGCCTCAGCAGCCATGCTAGGCTGTCTCCTTGTGTGGTTGCCACTCACACGACTCACACAGGCTCTTAAAATCTCACAGGATGTTTGGTAGAACTGAGCTCACATGCAGCACTCCAGGTACAAAAGAAGGGAAAAGTAATTTTGAAGCGTTTATAGTTTAGGACAGTATTTTTGCTTGGGTGATCCCAGAATACAGAGCCTGGGATAGGGCTTGAATGTGGGCAGTTTATTTTGGGAATTAATCCCAAGGAACAGGAGTGGGGAACTAGGAAGAACTGTAAGCCAGAGGTGATGATGCTGGTTTAAATTGACAAATTAAATCTTCCCACCATCAATGGAAATAAAGGCTCAAGAGCTATACCAAATTCATTACAGAAACAGCTTTACCTGAGTCTTGAAAATAACTGTAAAAAATCATACCTGCTTGCAGGTTGGACATAGGATGAGCAGTTAAGGGAGAATGAAACAGTCTCTTGAAGAGAGTATCGGGTCTGACATAGGTGGGGACTGTGAGAAGCAAAAGAATGGGACAGGTAGGCTCTAATTGATGGCCTTAGATGACTAATGGGATATGTAGAAGGGAGAGGAAAGGTTGAGATGGTGCTGTGTATCTAGCCTTGGGCCCAGGAGGTTGACAGCATCTTCCAATGAGATCAAGAATGCTGAAGAAGAGACAGATACGGAGTGGGCATAGGAAGAGTGATGAGTTCATTTTGCACATGCTGAGCTGGGGGTGCCTGTCAGAGTATCCAGTAGGCCATCTGGATGCAGGTTGGAGGTTAGGAGAGAGGACATGGCTGCTGATACAGATTTGAGAACTGTAAACACTTAAGGGGAGGATAAGGGAAAAAGACCTCTGGATGTTGCAAACTTGCCTGCTAACCAAAAGGTTGGCAGGTTGAGGTCTACCCAGAGGTGTCTTTGAAGAAAGGCCTGTAGATTTACCAAAAACTCAGCCACTGATAAACTCCATGGAACACAGTTCTACTCTGACACTCATGGGGTGGCCAGGAGTTGGAGCCGAGTTGATGGCTACTGGTTTTAAAGGAAAAGGAGTTGGTAAAGACTACCGAGAATCCTCACACCTGTCAGACCAGATGGGTTTATGACATTCTCTGTTCTTTGTGACAGGTCTCAGGCACACGGTCTGCTTCCTCTCCTGGGAGCTGGCATTGTCTATTCTGAGCCCCTTGAGTTTCTTTCCCTGAGAGAGATCTTCTCCCAGCTCCTAATTTCTCTAGGTCCCTGAAGGCAACAAACAGATCCTCTTATTTACTTGTTTGTTTACTTTTAAGTTATATTATCACTGCCTACTAGATTGGGGGTAATAAAATTGAACAAATCCAAAGATGTTAGAGAATCTTAAATTCTTAACATTTTTGATCCTCAGTTTGTGTTTCTGACTTCTTGCTGAGATAGTAGCTTAAATTTTCCTTGAATTCTTGTCCTCTGCTTTCATTCCTGAGGATTGGAATATTAAACCCTCTCTTTCTGAATCCCTCTTCTCAGGGGAAGGGCATGACTCTAGAATGACACTTTTTGGCACAGGTCTAAAAATGCAATCTGGACAAAAAAGACACGCCTCTTATTATCATATGAGAAATTTGCAGGTTCAAGAACATCCAAACCTAGGGCCATCCACTTGGCTTCTGCCCTGTATTGGAATGGGACCCTGGGAGTGGTGTCGCAGAAGCCAAGGGTTAAGGGGGTTTCAAGAAAAACTTAGTTGTCATCTGTGTCAAATGCGTGTGTAGAGGTTGATTAAGGTGAGGATTGAGAAGAGGCTGTTAAAATAGGCAATTTAGTGCCTGATGACCCTGAGGAAGTGACTGCAGTAGAGTGATGTGGTTTGAGTTGCTCATTAAGCTAATATTGCATTATATTATGGCAAGTTAATATTTTCAAGAATAACCTAAATCATTGAAAAGTTTTCTGTACCCAAGATCTTGTTGACAGTAAGAAAGTTTCTTAATTTCTGTGAACAAGATGAGTATCCATTGTGTGTGTGTATACATAGTAAGGAAGGATCCAAACTGGATTGCGATGTTGTAGTCACAAGGGGCAAAAAGGAATCCAGGAGAACTCAGGAAATATTTACAAGTAAAACCAGTTGCTGTCGAGTCTGTTCTGACTCATGGCAACCCTATGTGTGTCAGAGTAAAAAGGTGCTCCATAGGGTTTTCAGTGGCTGCTTTTTAGAAGTAGATATCCATCTTGTTGAGGGCCTTCCCCTCTCTTGTCAACCCTCCACGTTACCAAGCATGACATCCTCCAGGCAATGGTCCCTTCTGACAACATGACCAAAGTAGGTTGATGACGTCTGGCCATTCTCACTTCTAAGGAGCATTCTGGCTGCACTTCCTCCATGTCAGACTTGTTAGTTCTTTTAGCAGTCCATGGTGCTTTCAGCATTCTTCTCCAGCACAACATCTCAAAAGCATCAATTCTTCTTCTCTCTTCTTTATTCATTGTCCAGCTCTCACATGCATATGTTGTTGTTGTTATGTGCCATCGAATTGAACCCAACTCATAGCAATCCCTCCTTGGGTTTCTGAGGCAGTATCACTATGGAAGTAGATTGCCCAACCTTCCTTCCAAGGAGTGGCTGGTCGGTTTGAACCGCCAGTCTTCTGGTTAGCAGTCAAGTGCCTTAGGCACTGTGCTGCTAGTGCTCTCAGGGCTTGTGTCAGGTGCACCTTAGTCTTCAAGGGAACATCTCTGCTCCTCAGCACTTGAAAGACTCGCCCAGTGCTATACATCATCTGATATCCTAACTGCTGCTTCTATTGGTGTCAATTATAGAACCAAGCAATGTGAACTCTTTTTGACAACTTCAACTTTTTCTCCATTTATTGTGATGCTGCTTATAGGTCCAGTTGTGAGAATTTTTGTTTTCTTTATATTGAGATGTAATGCATACTGCAGGAGCTCTGGTAGCATAGTGTCTAAGGCACTTGACTGCTAACCAGAAGGCTGGCAGTTCAAACCCACCGGCCACTCCTCGGAAGGAAGATGGAGCAATCTACTTCTGTAGTGATACTGCCTCGGAAACCCAAGGAGGGGTCGCTATGAATTGGATCCGACTCCACAGCACATAACAACAACAACAACAACAACAACAATCCATACTGCAGACTGTATTCTTCAATTTTCATCAGTAAGTGCTTCAAGTCATCCTTACTTTCAGCAAGCAAAGTTGTGTCATCAGTGTATTGCAGGTTGTTAATGATTCTTCCTCCAATCCTGATGCCACGTTCTTCTTCATAGAGTCCAGCTTCTCAGATTGTTTGTTCAGCATACAGATTGAATAAGTATGGTGAAAGGATACAACCCTGACACACTCCCTTCCTGATTTTAAGCCATGCAGTGTCCCCTTGTTCTTTTCGAATGACAGCCTCCTGGTCTATGTACAGGTTCCTTATGAGTACAATTAAGTGTTCTGGAATTCCCATTCTTAATGTTATCCACAATTTGTTATGATCCACACAATCAAATGCTTTTGCATAGTCCATAAGACACAAGTAAACATCTTTCTGGTATTCTTTGCTTTGAGCCAAGATCCATCTGACATCAGTAATAATATCCCTTGTTCCCTGCCCTCTTCTGAATCCAGCCTGCACCTCTGGAAGTTCTCTGTCAATATGCTGCTGTAACCGTTTTTGAATTATCTTCAGTAAGATTTTACTTGCGTGAGATATTAATGATATTGTTTGATATTTTCTGCATTCTGTGGGATCGCCTTTCTTTGGAATGGGTACAAATACAGATCTCTTCCAGTCAGTTGGCCAGGTAGGTGTCTTCTAAATCTCTTGGGATAACCGAGTGAGTGTCTCCAGTGGGGCATCTGTTTGTTGAAACATCTCAATGGGTATTCCATCGATTCCTGGAGCCTTGTTCTTTGCCAATTCCTTCAGTGCAGTTTGACTACTTCTTCAGTACCATTGATTCTTGATCATATGCCACCTCCTAAAATGGATGAACATTGACCAGTTCTTTTTGGTACAGTGACTCTGTGTATTCCTTCCATCTTCTTTTGATATTTCCTGCATCATTCACTATTTTGCCCATAGAATCTTTCAGTATTGCAATTCGAGGCTTAATTTTTTTCCCTCAGTTCTTTCAGCTTGAGAAGTGCCAAGTGTGTTCTTCCCTTGCCCTGCCCTTCCTCTTCAGATTGTCATCCCCAGCATAGTAGATCATATGGTTGTCTGATTCAAAATGGCTAAAACTGATCCGTTTCATCTCGCTTATGCCTAGGATATCAATCTTTATGCATTCTATCTCATTTTTGACAACTTCAGTTTTCCTAGATTCATACTTCGTACATTCCATGTTCTTGTTATTAATGGATGTTTGCAGCTGTTTCTCCTCTACTTGAGTCATGTCATGTCAGCTAATGGAGGTCTTAGAAGCTTTATTCTATCCATATGAGTAAGGTTCGTCCTACTGTGATGATGCAGCTCTTTCCTAGTCACATTTTAAAAGCCTTCTGACCTAAGGGCCTCATAGCCCTGCACTGTATCGGTAATGTTTCTGGGTTATTCACAAAGTTGCACAGTAATGTATCAGACAGTGTTCCTCTGCTGCTATTCATAAGGTTTTCCTTCACCAGTTCTTTGAGAAGTGGATGGCCTCATCCTTCTTCCTAGTGTATCTCAGTCTGTAAGCTACATTGAAACCTGTGCCCCATGTGCAATCCTGCCAGCACTTGAAACATACCAGTGGCACAGCCTCAATCCTCACAGCAACACGCAAGCCACAATAGTACAACAAACTGACAGACAAGTTTGTCTCGTGTAGCAGTTCAAAACCTCTCTGCTCTCCCCTTATATGTATCCCTGGTGCTGCTCTACTCTGTCGTTGCCTCTGGCTTCTCTTTTCCCCCCACTTTCCTGGCTGGTGGGGGTGGGGCCTGGGTTCCCCCCCACCCCCTTTTACCTAGATGCCTGGCTGCTGGTCTGCTCTGTCGTTGCCTGTGGCTTCTCTTTTCTCTCCTCTTTCCTGGGTAGTGGGGGTGGGGCTTGAGTCCCTCCCTCCCCATTACCTGCATGCCTGGATGCTGCTCTGGTCTGTCGTCCCTCTGGCTTCTGGTATACTAGAGACAGAGAATTACAGCTCCCAGGGACCTACTCCCAGGTAACTGGAGTCTATCCAAAGCACTGTGTGGTGGGCCTGACCTAGTATCTTTGAAAGCTCTGTTTCCCTCTTCCATAGGTTGTTTTGTCTCCATTATTCCAGGTGGAATCTTTCTAAACACTGATTTCCCTTCCTTTTTGTCTCTTGTTCTCCATTTGTACATTCCCCTGTGGAGAAATAAGAAGCCAAGAGGAAACAAACAACCATATTGGAAGCTTAGAACAAAGCCCAGTAAAACCTGAAGGAACTGAAAATGGTGCCCTAATGGAGAAGTTAGAATGAGGATTTTGGGGGTAAAGGGAGAAACATTAAGAGTCAGTTATTACCTTCTCTTCATAAGTTGTGAACAACCATTTATGGGATTTCACGTTGCTCTGAAGCTTTCACCCCAGAATAAGCTTAGACTGGCAGAAGAGGCAGAAAATATTTGATACCAAAAATTTAAGTTCATAGTTAGTCTGCAGAAGAAAAAGTTACAAAGTTAACAGTTGACCTCTATCTCTCTTTCATATTTCTTCTTTACTTCCTCCCTTGTTCTCTTTTTTTTTCCGCTCTCTTTTCCATTCTTCCTCTCTCCTTTGCTCTGTCCCTTCCTTCCTCCCTTCTCTTCTTTTGCCTGTAATTTATCATCGCTTATTTCCTAAATGCCAGGCCTTGCCTTAGATACTGAGGGCATAAGGACGGCTGTGTTTGAGGCCCATAGTTACCACACAGGAGGATGGTACCAGGATAGAGATAAGTACAGATTGCTATAGCAACTCAGAGGTGGGCTATCTAATTCAGACTTGAATTGGTCCAGGTCAAGACTTGAGGTGGGGATCTAGATTATGAGTTAGCTACAGGTGCAATGAAGAATAGGAGATATTTAAGAGGTTGAAATGGATGAAGTGGGTAAGGGACAGAAGGAGTCTAGGATGGTTTCCATGTTCCTGGTCTGTATATCTGGATAGGTGGTGAATACAAAAGAAGAAATAGTTGTGGGAAAAAATGTAATTAATTTAGTATTAGGCTATAACTAGGTAACTAGATAACCACAACATAGGCATATTGAGTTTAAGATACAGTAGACATTTTAGTGGATATTAAGTTGGCTATTGTATATTCTTGTGTGAAGTACATGTGGAATTTCTAGTCTAAATGTATCTGTAGAAAAATAGTATAATAATTATTAATTATGATTTTAAAAAAACAAAACAAAACCATGAAATTCACTGCTGTTGAGTCATTTCCCAACTCACAGCAACCCCTCCTTGGGTTTCCAAGGCAGTATCTTATGGAAGTAGATTGCCCTGTCTTCCTTCTCAGGAGTGACTGGTGAATTTGAAGCACCAGCCTTCTGGTTAGCAGTCAAATGCCTTAGGCACTATGCTACCAGAGCTCCCATTAATTATGATAGAATAATAATAAATAATAATAGGGTACAGATTAAACCTCTCTGTCTCCTTCATCCTCTTGTTCCTTCTCATCTCCCCAGGTGTGGAGGGCATCTTAATAGCATGAAAAGACATGAACTGATGCTTGAGAGGCAGTCCTAATTAACTCGAGATGAGTTTGTGGAGCACACTCGGAAAACTCTGAAAACCCTGGCCTATTCCTGTGGGTGGCTATAAGGAGGTCTACCTAGAAGAGAGCCAGCAATGGTCTAGGCCACACAGGGTGATGTTGGCAGTGGAACTGGGATTCTGATAAAGGACCGAAAAATAAAAATCAAACTTGTTGCCATTGAGTTAATTCCTACTCATGGTGATTCCATGTGTTACAGAGTAGAACTGCTCCATAGGGTTTTCTTGGCTGTAATCTCTATGGAGGAGATTGCCAGTCCTTTCTTCCATGGCACCACAAGGTGGATTTGATCCACCAATCTTTAGGCTAGTAGTTGGGTGAAAACTGTTTGTGGTCCCTGGGGACCCCATGATGGAGGACACGAAAGTAGAAAAGGGAAGAAGACTGAGGACCCAAAGAAAAAAATAATCCGTTCCCATCCAAAGCAGACTCTGTATGGACTGAAAAGTGACCTGATGAGAAAAGTGATTCTTTGCACTGTCTTTTGACCATAGCGATCAAATAGTAGAAAAAGTATATTATTTCTGTAATGAGCTACACTTGTTAGCTTCCAGATGCTTTGGAGATTAATGCAAGAGAATAATAATAGCAAACACACATTAAGCTAATTTTTAGTGCATTTAGATTCTCACAATATCCTTATGACATCCTATTTACAGATGAGGAAGCTAAGACTTAGAGAGTAACTTGCTGGAGAGAAAACAGCTAATGAGAGGTGGAGCTAGGAATTCAAACTCAGAGTCCACACTAACTTAAACCACTATGTTGTACTGAAGGTCAGCAGGCTATAGCTGGGCTGGGCTGGTCCAGGCATACCAGGAGAAGAACAAAGGTCTAAAGATGGCGGCTTGGGAAATGATGGCCTTCAAAGGGTAACTGGAAAAAGAAGAGCCTCCAGATGAGACAGATTGCCCAACCTTTCTTCTGAGGAGTGGCTGGTGAATCTCTTAGAGCTCCCAAACTCAGTGTGAGAAATATTACTGTAAATAAATTACCTACATTGAAAATTTAGGAGCTCTGGTAGCATAATGTCTAAGACACTTGACTGGTAACCAGAAGGCTGGCAGTTCAAACCCACCAGCCACTCCTCGGAAGGAAGGTTGGACAATCTACTTCCATAGTGATACCGCCTCGGAAACCCAGGGAGGGGTCGCTATGAGTCAGGTCTGACTCCACGGCACATAATAACAACAACACATTCAAAATTTGAATAGTAAATAATTCTACCAGTAAATCAGAGAGAACCAGAAGCATATTCAGATAATATTAAAATACAAAATTTTAGTAAACATTGGGAACTTCTAAAGTAGCAATTATTTAAATAGGAGGATTCTATTTTATTTGAAATTCAGTTTATGGGAAAGGTGGTTAAGTTAGTGCAGCAACAAATAAAATTTTCTGTTTCCTGATATTTATCATGAATCAGTTTAGTGTAGAATTTATTTCCTTTCCTCCCATACCCCCACTTCCCATTAGCAGAAAAAGCATAGGAAACAGAAGTCAAACCCAAGTATATAACCCATGCAAAATGGCCAAAAAGAGTTTGGCCCTTGGTTCATGTTGCAGGCTATGATGTTACATAAAGTCCAACATAAAGTGCAGGACCTCTTGGATGTGGCAGAGTCTATTTCAGGTGTTATTGGACCCGAAACAAGGCCTTGCTCTTGTTGCCAGTTTCCACCCTGGTTCACACTGAGAGTTCTTCCTGAGTCATCCAGTCCTTGGTTTCAACTTAATCAACTTTTTTTTTTTTCCTCCAATATTTCTCTGCTTGTCCTCTGCCTCCCATAGATCTATATACTTAAGTTACCTTTTGATCTGTTTTTCTCTACATTCAGGGTTGTTTGTGTTCCACTGGAGAGATCCAGAAGCTGCTTTATTTCCTTATTCAGAATGCTGCATATGCTGTACACAAAAGACTTCAGCAGGGAAACACCAAATATGCAGCGTGCTCAGGAGGGCTTAGTGGGAAACAAGACCGGGGTCACAGTGACTCTAGAAAGATGGGAGCCCAGGAAGGTCTGATCCTCTGTTCTCTCTGCATACCCAGGAGTCTTTCTGCTTCACACGTATGTATCTTCAAACAACCTCCTTTGGCACTTGAAATGGAGCAGGATGTGCACTTTCCACCACTGCTTACGATTTGTTTAAAGGTTTGTGATGGAAATTTCCTTTCCCTGCCTACATACTCTTTCATTTGAAAGATAAGTTCTAAACATTCAGAAAGCTCTTTTTAACCAAAGTACATGTAACAATTATAACCTTCATGCCCATATTTAATACCTGGAGTTCAGAAAATTTTCTTAACAGCAGTTTTTATTTAAATTTCTTATTACTCTGACCTGATTATCTCTTACTTTGCTTTTTAACAGTTTCTTCCTTAAGTCTTATCTAGAAAGTTCTATTTGAGGGCCACTTTTCTCTGTATAATTTCCATAATATTTAATTTATCACAGTTCATTACCATATACTCCTCCTCTAATATTTGCTGTTCTTTGAATATCTGGGTCAGCATTGTAGCAGTTGTGTTGTTAATAAGAGTGACATGAGATTAAAGGTAGTTGACACCACTGGTCTCAGGGATCTTTAGTGATGATGCTAACTATTCCTTAGCAAGCAAGTGGAGCTTAGTTTAACATTGTACATCATGACTGCAAGGAAACATTTGAATTCTGTTCTCCCCAGGCAAGGGTGAAAAGTCAGAATGAGATTGATATTGGATTCTCCACCATTATTTTTTCCCTCATTGACTGTGAATCAGCCATCAGTCTCAAGTGGGATCTTTCTGTAAAAAATTCTACAAGGTAATTCAACCACTTGTGAGTTTTTGAATTTGTTCCTCTCTCATTATCTAATCAATATCTGACAAATAGTTACAGAACAAACCCAACATTCAACACCTACCCAGAAACGTTATGTGCCAGGAACTAGCTACACTGGGTGTTGAGATGGAGTCAAGAAAAATAAGGTTCTTGCCCACAAAGAGCTAACAAGTTGTTGGAGAAAACAAGTATGTTTAAAGTACCATGGTAGTCTAACTCTGTCTGAGGATCTTGTAATGGAGGTAATATTTTGGTAGGTTAGTCATGGAAGGATGATTAGGAGTTTGTTGGGTTATCTGGATAATTTTGTTTGAATGTTGGTAAGATCTGGTCATCCAATAGGAGCTCTGGTAGCACAGTACCTAAGGCATCTGACTGCTAATCAGAAGGTTGGTGGCTCAAATCCACCAGCCACTCTGTGGAAGCAAGACTGGGCAATCTGCATCCATAAAGATTTATCACCTTGGAAATCCAATATGGATTGCTATGAGTCAGAATCGACTCGACAGCAGTGTCCCCTAAGACTATGCTCCCAAGTCCACAGGCTCAAGTCTTACTCACTCTTTCTTGCTCTTGTTCACACTCCTTCCCTTAGGGTTTAGTTTTTTTTTTTAGTTTAGGTCATCCAATAATAAGAAAATTTGTAATATTCCAAGTTTATTGCTTCAAATTTAAGAGTTAGAAGACTAGAGACAAGTTGTGGAGTATATGGGCACTTATTAAGTTATCTTCTCAGTTTACAATAAATTCTTATTCTCTGGTTATTGATTTTCCTTTTTTCTCAACCGTGTGCATACTAGTGACAACTATGTTTTACACAGCACACTGGAGCCCTGGACGCTCTTGATTGGATCAGGGCAGGCACGTGGGCATGCTGAGGTGATCAAAGACTTTTCTTTGATCCTTGCTATGTAGATTGGTTTAGAAGTGAGCAACTGACCCACTGTCCCCATTAGAGTCTCAATCCAGGTTTGAGTTTGAATCCAGTCTCAATTAGGTTTGAGGAGAGAAGGAGGGAGAGAGGGAGGGAGAGAGAGAGAGAGAGGGAAAGTGAGAGAGAGAGAGAGAGAGAGGGAAAGAGTGTGAACAAGAGCAAGAAAGAGTGAGTAAGACTTGAGCCTGTGGACTTGGGAGCATAGTCTTAGGGGACATCATGTTCAATTGGCACAACATAGTACATAAAAGTCTTGTTCTGTGTCCTGCTTTGGTTAGTAGCAACTGGGGTCTTAAAAGCTTTTGAGTGTCCATCTGAGATGCAACTATTGGTGTCCTCTCATCTGAAGCAAAGAATAATGAAGAAAACCAAAGACATCTGGAAACAATTAGTCCAAGAACAAGATGGACCATGAGGACCTCAGCCTTTATAACCCCAAGACCAGAAGAACTATGTGTGCCTAGTTACCAATGCCAACCACTGGGAAAGGGATCAAAACTGGAGATCCTGGACAGGGTGGGAGGAAGAATGTGGAACAAAATTCACCAGAATTACTGGTGGAATAGAGACTGGTGGAACCCCTGATACTATGGCCCCAGGTTACCCTTTGGGCCTAGAAATGGACTCACTTACCTGGATTGGCTCTCAGCCCAACAGTAGAAAGATCTACATGCAGAACACCTACTCCAGAGGGATGTACTCACTGACTCTAAGGAGATACACCCCTTATCAATCAGCCATGAGACACCAGAGGGGCAGCATTCACATAGAGGGAGAGCTGGACAGACAGGCATGCATGGTTAAGAAGGGCACAGGGAGGGGTAGTCACAGGGAGGGGAGGGGAGGAGAGTTTTTATGGTTGGGGATGGTAATGGGGTCGTGAAATCACATGTGCATGAACTGTTGAATTTGCTCTGTAAATTTGCACTCAAAGCACAATAAATAATAAAAAGAATGAGAGATGTACCGTAGACAAAAATTAACTCAAAATGGGTCATTGATATAGAACTATAAAACTTCTATAAGAAAACATAGGAGAAAATCTTTGTGACCTTTTAGGCATAGATTTCTTAGCTAAGCATAAGAAAAGAAATTGATAAATTAGGCTTCATCAAAATTAAAGACTCTTCTTTGAGACATGCTGTTAAGAAAATCAAAGACAAGCCATAAACTGTGAGAAAATATTTGCAAAACACATGATTGATGAGAGAATCATATTTAGAATATATCTAAATAAGAAGACAGATCACTCTCTAACAATTGATGGAAGAGTTAAACTCTTCACCAAAGAAGAGATATGGATGGTAAATAATGCATGAAAAGATGCTAAACATCATTAGTTACTACTACTACTACTCACTGCCATTGAATCAATTCCGACTCATAGTGACCCCTCCTTGGGTTTCCAAGGCGGTATCTCATGGAAGTAGATTGCCCAACCTTCCTTCTGAGGAGTGGCTGGTGGGCTTGGACCACCAGCCTTCTGGTTATCAGTCAAATGCCTTAGGCACTGTGCCACCAGAGCTAAAGCATAATTCAATACCATTGCATACTTACACTGACTGCAATGGCTAAAATTAAAAAGACTAACCATGCCCCATGTTTAAGAGGGTGTGAAGCAGTTAGAACTTTCGTACATGGCTAGTAGAAACACAAAATAGTACAGCCACTTTATATATGTGTGTGTGTGTGTGTGTATGTATATGTATATATTTGAGAATTTATTATCAAGTTAAAAAACACTTAATGTGCCACCTAGCAATCCCACTTCCAAGAGAAATGAAACATAAATATATGTTCACACGAAGACCTGTACTTGAATTCTCATAACAACTTTGTTCATAGTAGCCCCAAACTGGAAACAACTCAGACGTCCTTCAACAATGGATAAACAAATTGCAGTATATTTATACAATGTAATATTACTGAAGAACAAAAAGAAACTAACCATCAATACATATAACAACAATGTGGATATATGTAAAAAATATGCTGAGTGAAAAAATCATACTGTATACTGTATAATTCCATTTATATGAAATTCTGGAAAAGCTAAAACTCTAACTGAAAGCAGATCAATGATAGCCAGGGGCTGAAGGTGGGAGGGGTAAGATTAACTGATAAGATCAGGAAGGAACTTTATGCAGTGATAGAAATGTTCTATATTATGGTGTGGTGGTGGTTGCACGTTTGTATACATTTATTAAAACTTATTCAGTTGTACAGTTAAGAAAGTGTAAATTTTATTGCACATAAATGATACCTCACTAAACTTGACAAAAAATGAGTGTGGGATTGGGAAGAAAAACAAAAGTAGAGAGAGGGACCCAGACATATCTGTAGAGAGTAGGGGAAGATGAAGTAGATGTGCAGAAAAGCCAAGGAAGGACACAGGGAGAGAGATTTCTAAAGCTGTTTGAATTCCTGGCTTCCACTCACTCCATCCCCGCCCTTGGGTTCGTTTCTGCTCTGAGTTCCCTGAGCTAGCCTGTTTCCTCATAATAAACTCCGTCTTTGGAGCCTAAGTTAGTCTCCGCTGAGTTCTGTCACTTGCTATCAAAGGAACCTTCATTCATGAGGGAATGGGCACCTCTGCAGAACATAGAAGATAAGCATTTCCCATGGATGTGATCTTTGGGGCAGAGGATTTCTTGGCACTTTCTATGAGAAACAAGTCCTTGAGAAACTACACTTGTTGAGAATTTTGGAGGAGGAACAGTAGAAAGAACACAGCTGGGGTTGGGACCCTGAATTCTAAGACTGTCTCTGTGACACACTAGATGTGCAGACTTGGGGAAGTCTCCTCATCTCACTGAACTTCTGCTTTTTCATATGTAAACAAAGGAATTAAACTAAATTCACAGCTTGCAAATGTTCTATCCAAATTAGATAAATAGCACAATGTATAAAGTACAGACCAGTGAGACTACTTGGGAGATGCTTGGAGGATGGGTTTGGGAGGGGCCCTTTGTCACTAGAAGCCTTGGCCTACCTACTTGGAGGTCAGAAGTACAGCAGAGATACAGTTTATATGAATAGACTGGTATGTTTGAAGATTAAAAGTTCATGTGCATTAGCTGGAACATAAATAGGAGACTAAGAATGTAAGCTCACCTCTAAGATGATGGCAGAGGGAACTTGGCCTAATAATAAATGTTTAGATCTGAAATATAAATTGGAAGGCTGAGATAGTGTCCAGAGCAAGCCTAATCTGTTCTCCTGTACCCCAGGGCTCCATTTCTTTTGTACATAGCACTTGCTAGATAACTCTTCCTAGACTAGAGTCATACGCTCCATGTGAGCAGAAGCCAAGTCCATTTTTTTTTTTTTTAAAAACCAATTCCTTCATGCTTCAGTACCCCCGTCCACCCTAAAGTTCCATAAGGAGTGGTCCTTGTTGTCCTCAGGTCAATGAAGGAGTCAGTACTCTCTGGACATTCTGATACCTGTGGAAGACTCCTCCTCTTGAAAGCATCACACAGCTGCTGCTGTTGCTGTCAACTCCTCCTGTTCCCCCAGTCCTCTAGGTCTAAGTGACCTGGTGAGGAGGGAGAAACAATAATGTTAATGGAGAGAGTCACCCAGGTTCTTTTTACTGTGCTTCTGTCCTTCATGAACCTCATGTGAAAACTGAGCTGCTGGGTGGATTGAAGATCTATCCAAACCTAGCTATGGCAGAGACATCTAACTGTCCATTAAAAGTTTGTGTTCCTTCTTCCATTACATAGGGCTATTCATTTCTGTTAAGTGGCTGCCCAGACTCGGACTACATTTCCCAGTACCCCTTGCTTCTTGGTAGGACCATGCAACTAATTTTTCCCCATGAAATGTGAGTGAAAGTGATGTGTTACTTATAGATTGTGTCTGTTATTCACCTCTGTACTCTCAGATCTATTTCCTTGCCTTCATCTACGCTGCTCATTCTGTAGGAGACTGGTCTCTTCAAACCACAGCTTTCCATGCTTTTTCCTGTAGCTCTGTCTAGGTTGTCAGGGGGAGGCATTGGCAGGAGACTGAAGGAAGGAAGAAAAAGAAGGGAGAAGCCAGGGTATTTTCTCCCTGATCTTTCTACTTAGGATGACATTTCCTCTGTGGTCTCAGCTCTTAACCAACAGCCCCTTCCTCCACTGAGCCAACTGCCCAGCAGCCTTCTCTGTGGTTCAGCTTAGTGAGTCATTGGTGAACTTGGTTCTGTTCAGGACTAGGTGAGATCATCTGTTCTCCTGGTTCATCCAGTTCTAGAAGTGGGAGTGGCTTCCTGCTGTTGTTCATCTCTGGATTGCCTCATGTCCCCTGCTTGACTTTTCAGCTCTTGCTCCGTATTAAATAGCCTCTATGAGATTACCTGGCATGGGCTTTGTTTTCCTGGTAGGGCCCTGACATGCCAAGCAGTGGCATTGCTGGGGGGAGAGTGGACTGTACCTTGTGATACTATCAGAGCAGGTGACACTAAAATGACTGTAAAATTTTTATGAAGTATTTCAGCAGAAATTTATTATTTTTTTTAAAATAAAAATATCCTTATAATTAATTATAACAGCACAAACATTATTTTTGTAAGCCCAGTTTACATATGTTAACAAACCTACAAGGCTAGAACTCTATGCTGATTTACTTTTTGAACCTTCTAATGCACTCTGGTCAGAGTTACCATTATTACCCAGTTACAGTGAGGCTTTGAATCATGTGGTTTCTTCTGTCCATGCTACACGCATGTGCTATTGTTTTCATTGCTGCCAGTGTTTTTATAGTCACTGATTTTGTCAAATTTTCTGGTGTTTTAGCTACAATATTGTGGTAATTAGTACTTGTTAGCCTATGTCAATAACTTTTTTGAGAATGAGGTAGTAATTAAAGGAAAAGGGGGAAAAATGAAAAACAAAAAGGCTTCTGTTTACTTGTAACTTCTAATATTGTAATTCAACATAAAAATATTTTATAAAAACAATTTTATTGTCAGTATTCATATAATCTAAGAAATATTACAGCTAAGCAATTTACGACTATATTCATCACATATTATTCTATGATTAAAATTGTTACTAAACTTTACTAAGAATTCTGTGTGGTCTGGAACAGGAGGAGGTCTGTTGGGTGGGGGATTTGACATCGTAAGGTACTGTACTGGGTAACAACAATCCTAGTGATACCAGTGAGGCTGAGGAAGTAAAGAAGTAAGCATGCTCTCTCTTCCCTGTTTTCTGGCTGTAGATAGAGGACTCTGAGGCCCTAGGATCCTCATAGGATGGAACTACCTACCACGAGATGGAAGGAGCCTGAGTTTCTGTGAACGAGAGACATCTGCAGGCCAGAAGCACCTACTCTGAATAGTCATATAAATAGAAAAATACAATTCTATGTTGCTAAGCCACTGAAATGTCGGGATTTATTTATTATAGCATCTCTCCTTATCCTAATACACCAACCAAAATGAAAATGAGGCTCTCAGATGACTTTCCCTATGGCCTCCTATTGCTCTGTTAGGGGGCCTTTGGGACACTGCGAAAGGCAAGAGTTGGGAATTAATTAGAGGTCTATGATGCTGTGACTATGTTCACTTTTAAGTAGGTGATTTGAGAAATTACAAAAAGTAGAGATGACTAAGATTTAATATTCTTGATTTCAAAGCTATTTTACTTCTGAAAATATTGATTAATCCATTCATTAGCTAACTCATAAATTTGTTGAAGCATTTTCCAAGTGGCTTATTTGTAAGAACCTTTGTTAGGCACCAAGAGCTTGCCAGTAATTGGGCTGAGATGAGAGATAACTGAAATAAACAATACAAATAGAAAGCACAGACCTTCCAGGTCCTAACCCTTTGGAGCTTTTGATGACTGAGTTGATTATTATGGGCTTTAGTGAAGTGTGAGGAAACCTAGTAGAAATTTTCCTAGATAATATTTTTGCAATTTAGAGCAATTGGCAACATATAATTGTTTCAGATTTTTGGTTGGAAATGGGGGGACTTCTGGTACCACTGTTTATTTTTTATGAGCAAGAAATTATGGCTGGTATGATGGACAAACGTAGCTAACTTTTCCTCTGGCCTCTTTCATGGCCTGACATGCCTATTTATGGAAAAAACTGTTTAGCACTTGTGCACTAGAGAAAGGCTCATCCAGAGCCTGACTCAAAAGACTTTCCTAGCCACCAGCATACTCTGTGGCACATGATTTACATGGGCCGTTTTTCATTTTTTTGCCCTGGCCCACCTGGCTGTCCCTCGAACAGGATAGTAGAGCATTGTAGAAGACACCAGTTCTGACGAGGCTTGGAGAAGGTCCTGGAATAATGTTCACAGGCAGAAGAGGACAGTGGCAGTGTGTGCTGAAATGCTCTCTGGAACTTACTGAAGGGAAATGTGTGCCTCATGTTGGCTTTAATGTCTGAGAAAAATAATATCACATCTCAGTTACCTAGAACCTTCAGGGATCAATAATTTCTTCTTCCTGAGTGGTTAAGGGTTTATCTTTTAAACCCCCAAACATTCTATTTAACCATACAAAGTGAGAACTTTTCTGAAATACATGACATGCGTAGAGCCCCACCCACAGCACCCATTCCCTTCTTTTGGCTCTAACTGCCACAGCCCCTCAAGGGCTCCACAGAGCTAACAAGAAAACCAGTAGAAAGGATTGTTTCTAAGGCCCAACTATTCTAAGTTTCTATAATTATAATCTGGACATACACATATTTCCAGAAGAGGAACACTTTAAGCACCTATTGTTGTGGTTATGTGCCGTCGAGTGGACTCATATGACCCCTTTTTGGGTATCTCCTGGGTATCCTTAGGCGGTATCTCTATGGAAGTAGATTGACTAACCTGCTTTCCGATGAGTGGTTGGTGGGTTTGAACCATCAGCCTTCTGGTTAGCAGTCAAGTGCCTTAGGCACTATGCTACCAGAGCTCCTAAGCACCTATTAGTTATTTTATATTATGGAAACCTGGGGGGAAGGAGAAAGGTACCCTCTTTGAGCCCTCAGGGTGAAGTGTAGGAGCAGGAACTTTGGTGCCTCATCCATAGGATGAGAAGAAGAGAGCCCTCTGTGAAATTTAGAAGAAATCACTACTGGAGCTACAAGACAGCATGCTCTCCTCCCCCATTCCTTGTCAGAATAGGTTAATGGAATGCATTGTACAGATTTCCATCCTTAGCCCTGCTTGTGAAACAACCTCTTTATTTTTAAATAGTTTTTTTTTCAATTGTATTTCATCCATCTATTCATCTTTTTTTTTTTTTGAACAGCTTTAGTGAGATATATATCCACATGGACACATTCCATACAATTCACCCAGTTAAAGTATATATTGCAATAACTTTTTAATATATTCACTGAGCTGAGCAACCTTCTCTACATTAATTTTTGAATATTTTCATTACACTAGAAAGAAATCCTATACTGCTTAGCTGTCACTCCCTAATCACTCTGTCTCCCTTCCCTCCTAGCTCTGAATTGTGTTGGAGTCAATTCACCATCATGGTGACCACTGTGTGTTGGAGTAGACCTGTGCTTCAGAGGGGTTTCATGAAATGATTTTTTGGAAGCAGATTGCCCGGCCTTCCTTCTGAGGTGTCTCCAGTTGAAAAACTTCCAAACATTTGATTAGCAGTTGAGTGCATTAACTGTGCCGCCCAGGGACTCCCTCCCCTTCTTAGGCAACAACTAGTCTACTTTCTGTTTCTACAGATTTGTTTATTCTGGACATTATGTATAAATGGAACCATAAATTTTGTGGTCTTTTGTGACTGGCTTTTTTTCACTCAGCATAATGTTTTCAAGTTCATCTGTGTTACAGCATGTATCAGAACCTTATTCCTTTTTGCAGCCAAATAATATGCCATTATAGAGATATACCACATTTTATTTATCCTTTCATCAGTTGGAAATTTGAGTTGTTTCTACTTTTTGGCTATTATGAATAATGCTGCTAAACATTTGTGTACAGATTTTTATATGGACATATATTTTTCATTCCTCTAGGGTATATCACTAGAAGTAGAATTGCTAGGTAATATGGTAACTCAGTGTTTAACCATTAGTCTGTTCTTTACAGTGAGAGTTACCTATACAGTTCTATAAAGGAGATACTCCTTTATGCTTTATACTTCTTGTTTCCATTTCACCCCTAGAAACTTGGATGAAATGTGTGTACTTACTGATTTTTGTTGATTAATTAAACAAATACCAGACAGGTCCTTCACAGATAGTGTGAAGAATATTATTCTAAAGTCTCCTCCATGCACTGGTCCAGACCCCTTGGCCATGTAGCTGCCAGAATTTCCCTTAGGAAAGACAGAATACAGTTGTGCCTTCTCTCCAAGGGAAAGAGATGACTCAGGCAAAGAGAGAACGCTTATTATTCACATCTGACCATGATAGAGATGATGTTCATCTCTATTAGAGTTCAAGTGTTTGTTTTAGTCTCTGTAGGTAAAAGTCCATCCTGTTTTTGTTATGTTGTTATCAGGCAATCCTTCTTACTCTTTTCTTCTATTTTGTTTACTGTAGGTTAGTTTTGCTCTTTGGGAACCTTGGTTTGTTTTTATTTTATCACTTATAGAAATTACTAAAGACTGGGGTTGGAAGTGAGGTTGGAAAGGGGGTAGGGAGAGGCGTGTGGGAAGAAGTCTCGTTCCGGGAACACAGGGGATGCTGCAGGGCTCTGTGCCACCAGCCCCTTGCACCCGGGGCCACCTTCTAGCCTCCACACCCCCACCCTGTGCTCCTGCGTCTCAGCGCCGTACGTGCTGCCGAGCACTTGCGTGAACACCTGCACACAGCAAGTGCCAAGGGCTGAGGAGCTGTTTGAGACTCCATATCCTGTTTGGGAATTGTTTCAAATGAAATAAATGACTCTTCTCCATATTAAAACCTTTTTTTTTTCCCCTCCCCCTAAAGGAGGAAAAAAAAGTTGTATGTGCGAGACAGCAGAGTAGTAAGGAGTCTTCTTCAGAGAAGCAGTACATGTGCAGCCATCACCCTGCCCAGCAGCACGTGCCCCACACAGTTGGCACTCAACTCTGCTGCTTCTTCTTGTGGGCTGGAGACCATCATTGAGATGTTCGTGGGGCGAGCATGAGCAATCTGGGTAGCTGCATGCCATCTGGGAGACTTCTTCCCCCTTGTTTCTTATGTCAGCTTTTCCTTCTTTTCTTCATTTATTCATTCAACAAATGGTTACTGAGAGGGATTATGTACCTAGCACTGTGGTATACTGGAGGGACACAGATGTGGTCCATGCTTCTGTGGAAATGACAGTCCTTTATCCCATTCTTCTTCCATTATTATCTCACTTGCCATTTATATCTCCTTTTATTTTCCCTTTCTCTTTATACTTTTCTATTTTTATATGTTACAGAGATGCTTTCTTTGTTATTTTTCTGGACCCATACAGAGAAAATTGAGAGTCCTATCCCAGCTGCAAGGTTTGGCACACCCTAAGGACTCACCCTGTGTCCCTAGTGGTCTCGACTTTCTGGAAAATAAAAGATGAAACTCTAAGAATCTCTGAGGAAATGTGGGAGCTGACTGTCCTCCATGTTTATGCTCCTGATATTGTCTCCCAGAGAAAATGGGGTTGCCCAGAGCAATTGACAAGTTCCAGGGAGGGATAAAGTGTGTGTGTGTGTGTGTGTGTGTGGTGTCTCTGGGGGAGATGGAGCAGAGACTACTGACTGGTGGGATTAGAACTCTCCCAAACTCCATTGAATCAGTTGGCTTGCCCCTGGACTCAGTTCTAAATCTTACTCTTGAGGGCTTCCTGGCCCTCTTAGAATATGTTGTCTAAACTCCACCAGGGTCCTATATGCCTTGAGATCTTTTCTCTGCTGGAGTGTCTGGAGCCATTGAGTTTACTCCCAAAGCTCTACCTCTGACTGACTGATCCAAGGACAGGTTCTCCTCATGGTTGGATGTGAACAATAAGCGTTCTGTCTTTGCCTGAGTCATCTCTTTCCCTTGGAGAGGAGGCACAACTGTATTCTGTCTTTCCTAAGGGAAATTCTGGCAGCTACATGGCTAAGGGGTCTGGACCAGTGCATGGAGGAGACTTTAGAATAATGTTCTTCACACTATCTGTGAAGGACCTGTGTGGTATTTGCTTTTTCCCAGTCATTTGAGGACTGATACTTTTTGTAACGTCAAAAACAAGACTAGAAAAATGATGCAGAAAAAACAAAAGATATAAAAATATAAGATATTATGATTATTAGATGTGATAGATACACTGACACATTTCTATGTTGTTGTTGTTGTTGTTATGTGCCGTCGATTTGGACCCAACTCATAGCAACCCCTCCTTGGGTTTCGGAGGGAGTATCACTATGGAAGTAGATTGCCCCATATTCCTTTGTAGGAGTGGCTGGTGGGTTTGAACCACCAGCCTTCTAGTTAGCAGTCAAATGCTACCAGAGCTCCCACACACATTTCTATAAAAGCTGCCAAATACTTGCTCTCCGTTTCTATACTTTTCTTGTTGTGGATCATTAACAGTTGTGAGCCAATAGAAGTGGGTTGACCATACTTGGAGTAGCACTGGTTTAGAGCTCTTCTACTCACCAGACATATTAAGTGGTAGGTGTCTTCTTTGATCCCCACTATTGTGCCCTACTGTCTTTCCTTGCCCCCACCCCATGGGCGGGGGTGGGGTGGGAACCAGCTCCCTGCCTTTGGCTACAGTGTAGGAGCATTGGTAGTCCCAGTGCCCGAGTAGGGGCTGTGGAGTTTTCTCTACAATACAGTAGAGTAGGAACAGAAGTCCCAACCCAAGCAGTCCAATTTGTGTTCTAAGATTCAAGTTTTCTTAGACAGTAATTTTGGTAATAAAGAGCTGAATCCATTCAAGTTGGTTTTAGGCACAGAACTTGTGGAATACACAGAAAAGCTACAGTGTCACGCCTAGCAAGGGAAAAAGTCTGTAAAGTTCTATGTCAGAAGCATGAAGTCAGTTCCCGGACCTCACTTAGGTCTCCATCATTAACATGGAAGATGGCCATAGAAGGTATGTAGGTACCAGCTCCTTCAGGCTGTGCCTGTTTGTCTGAATTTTTAGGAGAGAATCTGTGGATTTGTTTTGGAAAAGGGTCCACTGTGGTCCAATCAGCCCTCTGTTCTCAGAGCCTGCTGTCCATTCAGTAGGAACTGTGGAAAGCAACTCCCTGAGAACCTCCCAAAGGTTGCTTTTGGTGCAAGGTGCTGCCCAGAGGTCTGAGGTGATGTACTAGTTCTTAACCAAGAGAAAGATTTTAATCATTAAATTGCAGGGAGAAATTCGGGGCCTGCCCTGTGCAATCAGCTCATTTCCGTGGGTCTCTAAGTGTGCTGAAATGTTTCTTTGCTCCTGGTCTAACTACTCAACTCAGCAAACAAGAGTCTCCATGGAAGGCACTGACCTGTGATTTATGTGTCATAAAAGGGCCTGAGTGTTTGATGCCTGTACTTATCTGCCTGAGAAGAAACATTAAATGAGAGCTAATGGACCTTTGGCTCTTAATGCAGCTGTTGCTTGCTGAATACACAGCGCTCACGTGTTCCGTTTCAGTCTTGCTCCAGGCCAGGCCAAGCCTATTTTCACTTGCAGATCTTAACCAAGCTCAGCCCCAGCCCCAGCCACAACCATAGGGAGCAGACCTGAGGGCCCAGAATCTGCTGTTTTTGGTTCCCCTTTCCTTACTCTCTCCACTGAAGGTCTGTTGCCCAGAAGAAGTTTCATATACAAACCATCTGCATTAAAATCCCAACGAGAAGCAAAAATTCAAGCTTGATGACACCATTTTGAATGGTAGTTTAAAAACAGTGGTATCATTAGGGTTGGAGTCACCCAGTGAATTAACTGATGATGTCACTGTCCCCTCTCATGGACCTCCTCCCATACCAGACCATACAGAATCCTTGGTAATGTTTATTATCAATTTTAATAACAGAATATTATATAATATAGCTGTAAACTGCTTAATGTAATATTCCTTAGATTATATGAATAGTGACAACAAAATTATTTTCTAAAATCTTTCTACATTGAATTACAACATTATTACTAACTGAGTGAAAGGTTTTTTTTTTAAATTTTATAATTTTTCTCCTTTTCCTTACTACTTCTTTCTCAAAAGTTATTGATAAAGGTTCACAAATACTAATTGCCACAATATTGTAGTTAAAACACCAGAAAACTTGACAAAATAAGTGACTATAAAAGCAATGACTAGGAGGTCTGGTAGCATGGTGCCTAAGGCACTTGACTGCTCACCAGAAGGCTGGCGGTTCAAACCCACCAGCCACTCCTCGGAAGGAAGTTTGGGCAATCCTACTTCCATAGTGATACTGCCTCGGAAACCCAAGGAGGGGTTGCTATGAGTCGGGGCCGACTTGACGGCAAACAACAACAACAACAACAACAATACATGTCAGGGTTGTATTTTTTCACCGTATTTATTCAATTTGTATGCTTAGCAACAATCTGAGAAGCTGGGCTAGATGAAGAAGAATGTGACATCAAGACTGAAAGAAGACTCATTAACAACCTATGATATGTAGATGTCACAACATTGCTTGCTGAAAGGGAAGAGAACTTGAAGCACTTACTAATAAATATCAAAGACTACAGCATTCAGTATGGATTACAGCTCAACATAAAGAAAAGAAAAATCCTCCCAACCTGACCAATAAGCAAAATCATGATAAATGGAGAAAAAGATTGATGTTGCCAAAGATTTCATTTTACTTGGATTCATAATAAATGCCCATGGAAACAGAAGTCAAGAAATCAAACAATGTACTACAGTGGGCAAATATGTTGCAAAAGACCTCTTTAAAGTGCTGAAAAGCAAAGATGTCACTTTGAGGACTAAGGTAGGCCTGAGCCAAACCATAGCTGGCAAAGAATACTGAACCATAGACTGCCAGGAGAATGAACAAATGTGTCTTGGAAGAAGTACGGCCAGAATGCTCTTTAGAAGTGAGGGTGGTGAGACTTTGTCTTTTGTACTTTTGTCATGCTGTCAGGAGGGACCAGGCCCTGGAGAAGGATTTCATGCTTGGTGTAGAAGGTGGTCAGCAAAAAAGAGGAAGACCCTGAATGAGATGGATTGACATATTGGCTGCAACAGTGGGCTCAAGTATAGCAACAATTGTCAGGATGGTGCAGAACTGAGTAGTGTTTCCTTCTGTTATACCCAGGGTCACTGTGAATCAGAATTGACTACATGGTACCTAACAACAACAACGACAACAACATAAAAGCACCAGCAGCAAAGAAAAACTACAGCTGGTGCTTGTAGTGCATGCAGATGATTCAAAGTATCATTGTAATTGAGTAATAATGACAGCTCTGATCAGAGCACATTAGAAGTTTCAAACAACATTTTATCATAGAGTTTTAACCTTGTAGATATATTGATATATGTAAATTGGGCTTACAATAAATGTTTTTGTTGTTATAACTAACTACAGGGATTTTTTTTATAAAAAATAGTAAATTTCTCCTGAAACACTGCACCAAAATTTTACAGACAGTCATTTTCATGTCACCTTCTCTGACAATGTCACCTGGTGTGGCCCACACCTCTTACACCTCTCTAGTGATGCCACTGTTGAAGTATTCATAGTTCCAGAGGAAGTGCCAGATTGAGGATCTCCTTGACCTTATACTGAACAATTTTATGTAGAGGCAGAGGCTATTTGAACCCACAATCATTGTACTTTCCTTTGACTAACCAGCAGGTGGTGAGTGCACAGAATTGGTTAGCTCTGTGTCACCTCCACAGCAGACTCTAGATGGCAGTGCAGTGCAGCCAGAGCACGTTAGAGTAGCAATGCAGGGAAGGTGGTATTCAGAAAAGTTAAAGCCTGTAAGGAAAGAAGTACAAAAGTCACCACTTGGTGGTTTTTCTGTAGAAGCCTTGAGGTCACAGACTAGCCTTTCTGGGGACTAAATGGCTAAATGGCCAGGGTAGTGTGTCTAGTGGTGGTTTGTAAAGTCTTAGCACAAGTAATTGAAGAATCAAAATGATCTCACTGGTGGGAGATAAGGCAGGAAGAGAGAATAAGAAGCCTGAGAAAATGGAATAGGGAAGAGATAGAATTGGATATTATATTGTTTATTTTGAAGGTAAATTTGATCTGAAGTGCTTGACTACTGAATTAAATTAATGTTTGTAGTTAATAGTTATAATAGAGAAACATGGTAAGTAATACTGATTGAAGGTGCTTATTTATGAGCGATAAAATGAGTCAAAAAAGGAAAACTTTAGGTGAAAAATCATAAAGTGTGTTTCTCATGGGTCACAAGCTCTGTGTTTCCAAAAAAACCAAAACCAAAACCAAACTTAGTGCCATTGGGTCAATTCTACTTATAGCCATCCCCATTGGGTTTCTGAAGCCATAAATCTTTATGGAAGTAGATTGCCCCATTTTATGATATAAGGGATAATTTAGCCCATCAGGCTTTGATATTTTGGGAGGTGCACACAACCTCACTATCTGAACCTCATTTACCCCTAGTTTGCAAAGTTTTGTTAAATCTGTTCCTAATGGTGTCCTAAATCAAAGGTTCTCAAACTGTGGCTCTTGGAGCAGTATCAGCATCACCTGGGAACTTGTTACAAATGCAAGTTTATGGGTTTGTCCCAAGCCCTTTTGAATCAGAACCTCTGGAGGTAGGGCTCAGCAATCTATGTTTTAACTAGCCCTCCAAGTGATTCTGATTGATGGCATGCAGAAAATTTGAGCACAGTTACTCTAAAGAGTTCCTCAGATATGTGTAGGGGAGGGTGAGAATAGATGATTCAGTAAACATTTGAGCTTTTCTGTACTTTGAGCTGTGGGATATGTGCTGGGGTTACAATGAAGAAAACATAGTTCCCTTTCAAGCAGCTTATAATTTAGCTGAGGAACTAGGCATACGACTATAATTATAATAACTACTTATGAATAAAGTAATTCTGCTGAAAAGAAAAGAGGGGAAAAGCTAAAAGGTGGGGGCATTTGAAAAAAGACTTGAAGGATGAGAAGATTTAATGAAGCAGAGAAGAACTTTTGGTTTTAAACATTGTCCATCGTTATTGCCCAAAAGAATTTTGTTCACCTCAGAAAAATAGAGCCAGACATATTGAGAGAAGCTATTTGAATCTTTCTTCCCCTGCCATTTGGTTAAAAAGATGAGATTTGCAAATCATTTATTAAGAGGGACAATCTGGTTGGCCTCAGGCTTTCACTCAATGAATGCCCAAAGTCAATGAAGTAATGTCTACGAAGTTCTGAGTAAAAGAGTGACCCAAGAATAGTATACTCAGCCAATGTGTTGGTCAAATATAAAGACAACAGGTAAACATTCTCACATATCAACAAACTCAAGAAATACAGAACACATGAACACTTCTTAGAAAAAATAAAATTATTCTATAACAAAATTCAGCCATTGAAGAGGACAATAAAATAGAAGAACTCGGGAATGGAGTGGGCACAGTGAAGGGACTGATTCATTTCAATATAAAAACTAAATCTAAACAAAAGTAGAAGTTAATAACAATAGAAAACGAATAGCATAATTCTTACCAGATGATGTCAGTGGAAGTCTGAGAGTACTCATTTCTTCATCTTTCTTAGTAGGAAGTTGATTTTTTTTTTTTCAAATGACTCTAGCCACTCCTCCCCCCCTCCCTCTCCCCCCCCACACATGGCAAAGAAACATTTATGTAAAGTCCAATTTATTTCATTTTTTTTTCTTAAATTTAAGCAAAACTAAGTTTTAAAAGTTTCTAAAAATTAATATAATCTCATTTTAATTTGATATTTATCCATTGATCCATCCATCCATCCTTGGCTAATCTCTGTCACACTTATGGTTTTAACTATTATCTATTTGCTTATAATGATAATAAATATTTATCTTTAGCCCTGATGACTGTTCTAAGTTTCTGAATTATCTATCCAGTAGCTCACTGACAGCTCTACCTGCATGTCTAATGAGCACTGCAAACTCAATGTGTTCAAAACCAGACTCTTCTTTGTCTTCCAAACCCAAATTTGTTGTTGCTCCTATATATTCTACCTCAGTTCCTAGTATCACCCCTGGTCCGGTCACCAAAGTCAGAAATTTAGACTCATCCCAGATTCTTCATCCTTTCCTCCATCTTCCTCCAATCAATCAATAATATCACTTCCTAATTATTTAGTTCGGAAGGAAGATTGGGCAATCTACTTGCATAGTGATACTGCCTCGGCAACCCAAGGAGGGGTCACTATGAGTCGGGGCTGACTCGACGGCACACAACAACAACAAAATATTTAGTTTTCCCTCTCCTCTTTATCCTAGTTATCATTGACCTAGAACAGGTGCTTTTATTTATTCAAGTCCATTATTTATATTGCTGCCAGAGTGATCTTTCTAAAATGCAACTTGATCTTATTAATCCCCAGCTAATATACTTCGGTGGTTCTCTTTTTCCCTCAGGAGAATCTCAGGTTATTTAATGTAACAGTCTCAGTTTCTGGACAACTCCTTGTCCTTCTACCTGTAATTTCATTGTGTCTTTTATGCCCTAAATAATGCTTGCTTATTTGTTGAGACACAGCTAGCTCGAGGATCACTTCAGGAAGTTTTCATAAACCTTAGACTAAACTTACCTTTCCTGTACTCCATGGTACCCTGCAAGTACCTGTATTGTAGCACCGAACACTTAAGACCTGTTTATGTGCTGGTTTCTCCCAATATCACTGTAGATTTCTTTGTGTTAGTGACTCTGTGTGTGTGTGTGCGCGTGTGTGTCCGTTGTAGAGCATGGTACATAGTAGGCACACAAAGATTGTTGACGTGAACTAAACAATTCCAGGACATCTTTCTATTGACTACCAGTTTCACTCCCTCTCTCCCTTGGGCATGATTTGATAAATACTGCCAAATTCAATAGTGCTCAATTTTTCTGAACTCTGGGCAGACTGCCTTCTTTCTGTGGACACATTCTTTCTTCAGATATGTTAATACTATTGATTAAGTTATAGCTTTCTTTTAGAGCAATCCCATTCCAGTCATGTCTCTCTGGACTGCACCCTAGATTCCTTAATTAGATTTCTTCATTCATTAGTTCACTTATTCTATGCATGGAAGGCTGTATGTTTAAGAAGCATCTATGAGGTATTCAGTAAAAAGTACCCTTTGTTTTACCTGCCTTCATTGTGGAACACAATGTATGAGCTTGATGGATGCTTCAGTGGGTGGGATGTGTTCATAAGGTGGGAGCCAATGAGAGGGAAAGGCAGGAGTCCTTTTTGCTAATTCCAACCTCAGGCTGAGTTCTTTGATTTTTGACAACAGTCTAGTATGGAGGTTAAGAGCTCTGGTTTTGGAGTGAGGCAGATCTAGTTTTGAATTTCAAGTTACCGGCTTAAGGAGCGAGTTTGTTATTGGAAACCTCTTCATCTGTTAAATGGTGGGTAATAATAAGATTGACCTAAAAGGGTTATTTTAAGAACTAAACAAGATAATGTTGAAGAGTAAGCATGTAACAAATGGCAGCCATCCTCACCATCATCATCATCATCATTTAACAACAGCAGTGAGCACTTTGAATCCAGACTTAGCTTGACCATTCTTCTCTCCCTCCTCACTGCACTCCCCTTGTGATTTGGTCATGGTGACGGGAGCCTGAGAAAGATTTCATGGGCATCTCACCCACCAATTGCCTTTTTCTGCTTGCTTTGTTAGGAAATGGTTTGGGTTTTTAGAGACTCTGTTTATACAAGGATTATTTAGCATTTTTATTCTCTGAAGGTGCTGGCATAGCTTCAGTCTGTAATTCTAAAGAGAAGGCATTTAGCTGTGCCTTTCTTTGTTTGTCAGGAACATTTCTGTAGATAAGCACCCTGCACAGTAAATAAACTGCATTGTTATTACATTGCCTAGCAATTTACCTGTAACAGACGGCTGTGCCTGCTATAATGACATGATAGCTAATCCATACCCTGCATGATTTTATCTCCTACTGGAAGAGGCTGGCAAGTTAAAAGAGGATGTCCTTAGGGATCAGTTCAGGAAACCAGTTCTGGTGTCCCTAAAGTTTTTTTTTTTTTTTGGTTTCTAGGGGACACACCAAAAGTCCTGTGTCTAGATTTTGAATGAGTGTTTAATTTCAGGATGAATTACCCTAAGCTTCCTACAAGTAAGTTCTATCTAAAGCTTCTGTGGAAAAGCAGTTTGATTTAATTAAGGAAATCTCTCAGTCTTCAAGTCACTGGTTAATAAAGGGTGATCTTTTTTTTTTTTTCCCTTACTACATTAGAAATTTTGGATATGAAAATAGCCTATCACCCAACTTGTGTTGAAGTAAATAACAATTGCCTTTGGCAATTGGTAAATAATGCTGCTTTCATTTACTTCCTGTATGCTTTTGATAAGCCTTCAAAGTTACTTATTAGCTCCAAAGGCAAGAATATTTTATTGCACTACCACTTTGACATAGGAGCTCTGGTGGCATAGTGCCTAAGGCATTTGGCTGCTAACCAGAAGGCTGGCAGTTCAAACCCACCAGCCACTCCTCGGAAGGAAGGTGGGCAATCTACTTCCATAGTGATACTGCCTTGGAAACTCAAGGAGGGGTTGCTATGAGTTGGGTCTGGCTCCACGGCAGTGGTTGCGTTTTTTTGCGTTACCACTTTGACAATCTTTACCAAACACTAAAACAGTGAATAAAGTAGAGGGTCATCAAGAAAGAGGAAGACCCTCAAAAGAGATGAATTGACACAGTGGCTGCAGCAATGGGCTCCAACATAGCAAGCTCTGTGAGGATGTTGGACTGGGCAGTGTTTTTTTCTGTTTTACATGGAGTCACTATGAGTCAGACTCCACTTGATGGCACCTAACAACAACAACAAAACAATTGTTAGTGTCACCGTAATTTTCACTGTAAACTATACAACTGGACTTTCAATTGTACCTTGTTTCTTATAGTTTACTGTTAGTATTTCTGACTAGATTGTAACCTTCTGGTATGAAGAGGTTGGGTTTGGACTTCTTGGGAGGCTATTCCCCCTTCTAGAAAGTGTATAGACTTCGAGTTCAACCTGGGATCAGCTGGCTTCAGCCATGACTAGCTATGTGACCTCGAGCAAGTTATTTGCCTTTTTGTCTTTTTTCTTATTATTGCAATTGTTGCAAAACTTGTTTAAGATATTACATGAGCACTTTTAAGTAATTATTTTAGTGACTTAAGTATTTCTGGCAGTGCTTATATTTAAAAGGAGCTCTGGTGGTGTAGTGAATAAGGCACTTGACTCCTAACTGGAAGGTCATTGGTTTGAACATAGCAGGGCTTGTAGTAAGGAATGAGAATTGTTTCAAATTTGGGAAGCTGCTTATTGTACTTTTCCTGGTTTCTTTTCCTCATTCATTTCTCTCCCACCCCTCCTAGTGATGACTAGGCAGAGTGATTCCTTGCTAGTGAACTATTTATCTTTCTATGGTGGCATGGTAGTTAAAGAGCTTGGCTGCCAACCAAAAGGTTGGCAGTTTGAATCCACCAGCAGCTTTGTGGGAAAAAGATGGGGTCAGTCTGTTTCTGTAAAGATTCACAGCCTTGGAAACCTAGGGCAGTTCTACTCTGTCCTGTAAGGTTGCTAGGAGTCAGAATTAACTCATAGGCAATTGGTAATCTGCCTATTTATCTCCATCTCTAGCACCACAAATAGCTAACATTTATAGAAGGGTTACAATAGGCCAGGCACTCCAGAGACATAATCTCATTTAATGCCTGCTAAAACCGTTATTATTGCCATTTTACAGGTTGGGAATTTGAGGCTTAAAAGGGTTAAGCAAATTATCCAGGGTCACAAAGCTACCATATTTTTCACATATAGTGTGCCTGTGTAAGTAATGCACACACACATATTACACACATAGTACACAAAGGGAACTAACACAAGAGAGAGGTGCATGGTTTGCAAACCATAAAATGAATGCATTATTTGCATAAAAATATGGTAATTATTGTCAGACTCTGGTCCAGTCACTCTCCTAGACTAGCATGGAGGAATGGTAACTGTCTTCCCAGAATCTTCCTTTCCACCTATCAACCTGTTCTCCACACAGAAACCAAAATGAGCTTTTCAAAAAGAAAACCCAATGTCCCTTTCCATCATCCTCCCCTCTCCCCGACGTGCTGAAAATTTGCATGACCTGGCTTCTGCTCACCTCCTCTGTCTCATCTGGCACCACTCTCATCTTGCTTTCTGCTTTTTGTGACTTTTATTTGGTTCCTGGGATGTCCAGTGTCTTTGTATTTGTGGTTCCCTTTGTTTAGAGCACTCCCTCCTCTTCTCTTTGCCTGAGGTTCCAGTCACATTTCCTCATCCATTTTTCCTCAGCCTTCTCCTATGAAAGAGTGTTTCACCTCTCCTACTTAAGTGGGATGTTGCTTGCTGGTGGGTTATTTATATCCCTGTAGCCCTTACTGCTCCTTCAGCTCAAAGATCTGTTTGTTAGATTAGGTGCAGGTTAGGTCAGGTTCCTCTGTTAAGTGCTCTCATAGCAGCTTGTACCTTTTCTTCATGACACTTATCACAGTTTATAGTTATCTGTATTTTCTCTGTGTAGTTATTTGATTAGTGTCTGTCTATTCTGCCCCAATTGAATTTTTTATGAGGACAAGAATTTTGTCCATTTTAGCTCATTGTTATATCCTCAGGTCTAACAAAATACTTGGCATATGGTCTTGTGTACTGTTTGTTGAATGAAAGCTGAGAAATGCTAATTATGAATCCTATGATTTCTCATCCCTCTCCTGTTCCTGGTAGAGCAAGCAGCACGTACATTGTATGGCTTCTGGGTCTTTTCATATGTGTATGCATGTGTGTGTGCATGGCTTATGTTTGCATGTCTGCACAAATGTGTGGCGTGTGTGTGCATGCGTGCGCGCGCGCACACACACACACACACACATACTTCTCTCCATTACAGGCAGCTGAACCAGGAAGGTGAAGAATATTTTTCATGGCGTTATTTTTATGATAATCTATTTCGATGGTTAATTTGGTTTAGGACACTGATTTATCACCAGTTTATAGATCTCACTCTCTCTCTCTTTTTATTGTCCTATTTGAATTATAAGGATGGCATGTGTGAAATGAAACTTCTTGGCCTATTGTTCTGCTTCTCATGCAACCAGTGTAGTTCAGACAATAAAAAGATCTATAAAATTAATATATACACAGAGTGAGAGAGGAGAGAGAGGGACAGAGACAGTGAGAATGGGTAATGCTTTGGAATTGGATACCACATTTATCTCTCTCTGGTGAAGTTCAGAATCAAAATTTACAAGTGGAGGAGGCATAAATGAAGTATGAAGGTGTTGTCCTCTCATGTGGAAAGAAAGAGGTCTGGTAATTCTAGCTTACCTGTGTTACACAGAAAGCATGCTTTCCTCTTGTCTTAACATTTTTTTAAGGACTTACAACTGCTAGGCTAACTTTAGTAATGTGTGCTCCAAAAATACAACTTTAAAGAAAATACATACAAGGCCATTTGGATTATGTATTATCTAGTCTGACAAATATATCCTGCTTGTATCACAAACATGCATCATGCATCTAAAATGATTTATGAGTTCTCTCCAGTACCATGTACACACCTGGCATATATTAGGTGCTCAATAAATGTCTGTAGGATAAAAATATACATGAATGAGTACCTAGGAAGTATAGCTGATTAACTGCTACCCAGAAATACAATCCTGACCTCACTGATCTTTTCACTAGGGGAGTTTATGTACTGTTCCTCAGTGCTCTGTTTACATATTTATAAAATAAGTTTAATGATAAATAAAGTTCAATGATATATAATTAAGTGAAACAACAAATGAACAAGAAGTCCTAAGTCAAATTGTACAATGTCATTCTCTTTTGAGGGGGAAAAAAAAAAAAGAATCTGTATGTAGATATTTGAACATACATGGAAAACAAATGTAGAAGCTAGTGGGATGGAAGAGCCCTCATCTTTTTACCTACCTACCAAACACCAACTACCACTGAGTCAATTCTGACTCACAGTAACCCTATAGAACTTCTCCATCAAGTTTCCAAGACTATAAATCTTTACAGAAGCAGACTGCCTCATCTTTCTCCTGTGGAGCAGCTGGTGGGTTCAAACCACTGACCTTTTGTTAGCAGTGGAATGCTTTAACCACTGCTCCACCAGGGCTTCTTTATCTATGTAGGTATAGGTTTAATTTGTTTCTTGGCTTTGAGCATATATGTCTCTCATAATTTTTTTAAAAAAATTCTAGTATAGACATAAGACAAAAGAAAAGGGTTTCACTATGTCAGCTACTTCCCTCTTAATTTAGGGTAAGGTTTTCAACCCAGTTGTGCCCTTTTCCCATCATCCACTCTGGCAGCTTATTCCGCCTGACATCCTTTTCTGGCCAACTCTTTCACTTTAGGCTCTCGGTGTCCCTCTTGGTTTTACTTTTCCCATACTGGCTGTTGACCTGCTCCTTTCAAGAAGTGAGGTGGGCAAAATTCTGGTTGAGTCCTTCATCTTGAGCAAGTGTCTTCTGAGTGGAGAACAAAAAACGCATAAAAAGAATCTTCCTACCTTCTGAGGAAGCATTTTGAATGTTTAGGTGACAGCTCCCAGATATGATTTCACTTGAAGTTCTTGGATTGACTATTTATTGCTATGCTTGAGATGATGGTTATTATTGTTACGAATATTATTATGCTGAGGAAGCCAGCTTGCAAGCACAGACAGCTGCGTTGTTTACAAACATAATTAATGAGGTGATTTTTAATATCAACAGCTCAGCACCAGTCTTCCTAAAGACTGTTTATGGTCTGGGCCATGGAGCCATTTGTAACTTCTGCGACACTTCATGACGGGGCTGCCTCCAACAGTCATTTCCTTTGGCTGGGCCCTGGTTTATTTTATGAATGACAAAAGTAAACCTCTACTTGTTGCTGATGAGAAATGGTTTACATCTCAGAAGTCCAGTCTACCAAAAAATAAACACAGGAATACTTTTCTAAAAAATGAAGGTGTGTTTCTTAGCAGCAACTTCTGTATTTATGCAATCATCATTCAACTAAGGCGGCTTTCCCGAGGGACTGGGGAGGAATGGCACATTGCTTTCCTAAACATGAAAATGTTTATGTGATATGATGCTATATAAATATCTATAGTATATCAAATATATCAATATATATATAGCATATATGCATATCCAATGTATAGTCCAAAACTGGACAATAGGAAGAAGAATGCAGCACAGGATTGGAGGAAGACTCATTAATAATTTGTGATATGTAGATGACACAACCTTGCTTGCTGCAAGTGAAGAGGACTTGAAGCACTATTGAAAGTCAAAGTAGAGCCTTCAGTATGGATCATACCTCAGCATAAAGGAAACAGAAACCTCACAACTAGACCAACAAACAACATCATCATAAATGCAGAAAATATTGATGTATCAAGGATTTCAGTTTACTTGGATTTACAACAAATGCGCATGGAATCAGCAGTCAAGAAATCAAATGGCATATTACATTGGGCAAATCTGCTGCAAAAGACCTCTTTAAAGTTTTAAAAAGCAAAGATGTCACATTGATGACAAAGGTACACCTGACTCAAGTCATGGTATTTTCAATCGCCTCACATGCATGTAAAAGCTGGACAATGAAAAAGGAAGACTGAAGAATTGACATGCTTGAGTTAGAGTGTTGGTGAAGAATATTAAATATGCCATGGACTGCCAGAAGAATGACTAAATCTGTCTTGGAAGAAGTACAGCAGAAATGTTCCTTAGAACGGAGGATGGCAAGACTTTGTCTCATGTACTTTGGACATGTTATCAGGAGGGACCAGTCCCTGGAGAAGGCCATCATGCTTGGTAAAGTGCGGGTTAGTGAAAAAGAGGAAGGCCCTTAATGAGATGGCTTGACACAGTGGCTGGAACAATAGTCTCAAATATATCAAGGACTATGGGAATAGCACAGAACCAGGCAGTGTTTTGTTCTGTTGTGCAGAGGGTCACTATGAGTTGGAGCTGATTTGACAGCACTGAACAACAACAATAATATATCAATATTTGGAAAAATGGCTTATGCTGCAAATAGGCTTTTGACAGCTGTGGCCTAACAAATTGAGGCCTGTTACATGACCTCAGACTTTTACTCTATTTAGTTAAATTTGGGTGAAGGATTTGAACAAAAGATTTTCTTTCTGCTAAACCTGGCTTGACAAAGTCTTTCAAAATGAGTTATAAAGTAAGCTAGTCTTCCTTGATAAGTAGTAGGCTGAACTCATCTGTTTTTTTTTATTTTTTCCCTTTCCCTTGAACTCTTAAGTTTGAACTTTGAGTGATTGGTAGTTGGTATACCCCAAATTCTGGAGATAAGGTTATTCCTATAAGATGCTCACCTCTGAGCGTCTGCCACCTCCCTACTTCCCAAACAAATAGAAGAAAGCCTCTTCTACCTGTTCAATAAAATAGGAATGAATCACCTTTCTAGAATGTGCTTATGTTCCAAAGCAAGAAAGTTGTGCCAATCCAGTTTCTTGTGCTATTTCTTACATTTCAGAGGTTAGATGATGTAATGATGTGTTAAAAGTTCTTGGTTTTTCTTTTCTCCTAAGCAAACTCCAAGAAATTATTACTCTTCTATTTCCTCTTGACCATGGAATTGCCTTGTGATGTTTGCTCAGTAAAATGCAATATGATAAGCAGAGAGGAAAAGATTAAAAGTTATAAAAATGACTCAAGATAATTAAAATCAGCCATCTTGTATTTTTAAAATAATTTCCAGGCAAATGTTTCTAAACTGTAGTTTATTATGCTAACTTCAAGTATCCTTGTTTATTACCTTATTCCATTGCTGGCATCTCTGGGAATGGGTAATGAGAACTTTGCCAATGCCCCAGGTTTCATAACTTTAAGTGTTGAATAAGAGTGTTCATGTAATTCTATTCCACATTTACTACACATGTGGGGCTGTATACCCCTGGTGGCACAGTGGTTAAAGTGCTTGACTGCTAACCAAAAGTTAGGTAGTTTGAACCCACCAGCTTCTCTGTGGGAGAAAGATGTGGCAGTTTGCCTCTGTAAAGATAGACAGCCTTGAAAACCCTGTGGGGCAGTTCTACTCTGTCCTGTGGGGTATCTATGAGTCAGAATTGACTCGATGGCAGTGGTTCCCCTCCCCCTCCCATCTGCAGGGAGCCTACCATCGATCAGAAGAGATAGAAACAAATAATTATGATATATCTCAAAAAATATACTAATATTCTTCTAACGAGACTGGTTTGTTTGATCTGTTTAACTTCTAGGATTTTCATTCTGCTGATTGGAGTAATGAGTAGAAAGGAGAAATGGAAGATGTCAGAGGGAGCTAAATTGACTGATATAGGAAAGGACATGAAGCTACCTGTGGGAGAGACAAGAATAAATCTAGAAGGTAGGAGGAGGGAACAAGGAGGGGGGTGATGAAGTTTGAAGAAATAAGAGGAAGAGTTTGAGGGATCAACTGCCATGATGACTGGGATTGTGGGAGACAGAGAAATCCAACAAGAAATTTTATTTTCATTTTTAAATTGAGATTTAATTTACAATAAAGTACACAAATGTTAAGTGTACAGTTCAATTAAGTTTTACACATTAATATACTTTTGCGACCACCACCCATATAAAGATACAAAATATTTCCCACACCCCAGGGGGCTCCCTGTACACTCCGTCAATCAGTCCCAAGGGGAAATCACTATTCTGATTTTATCCCCATAGGGTAGTTTCAAATGTTTTAAAACTTTATTTACATGGAATCGTATAATTTGTGCTCTTTGTTTCTAGCTTCTTTCATTCAACATTATGTCTGTGAGATTTTACATGACTTTGCACGTATCACTAGTTCTTTCTCGTTGTTTGGTATTCTATCGTGTGACTATACCACAATTAATTTGCTTGTTTTCTTAATGGATATTTAGGTAGTTTCCAGTTTGGCAACTATTACGAGTAATGCTGCTGTGAATACTGTTGTACATGCCATTTCTGTTGGGTATATATCAGGCGTGCAATTGGTAGGATACAATGTATATGCATGGATATTTAGCTTTAGCTGGTGCTGCCTAACAGTCCTCCAGAGTGGTTGTCTTAGTTTTATAGTGCTTCTACAACAAAAATACCACAAGTAGGTGGCCTTAATGAACAGAGATTTTACTTTCTTATAGTTTAGGAGGCTAGAAGTCTGAATCCAGGGTATCAACTCCAGGGGAAAGCTCTCTGCTCTGGGTGAAAATTCTTGTCTCAGCTTCACTAGTCTTCTTGGCATTCCTTGGAGATCTTCCTTGCCATCCATCTTTCCTTGTTTCTCTATGTGCCTAATGGGTTCTTTTTATGTCTTAGAAATGATTGGTTTAAAACACACCCTACACTGATATGGCCTCATTAACATAACAAAGAAAACTCTACTCCCAAATAGGATTATATTCACAAAGATAGGAGTTGAGGTTTATAACACATATTTTTTGGAGACACAATTCAATTCATAACAATGGTTATACCAATCAATACCCCCTACAGTAATGTACAATGCCCCATTTTCTACACATCTTTGGCAACACTTAATGAGAACTTTAAGGAAATCTTCATGGCTATTGCATGCTATGATGTTCCCCTTTATCTATCTCCCTTACAAGGCTTCAGGAAAGACCCTGCATTTGAAATCAGATTTGTTTGGATTCCTTACATTCCTGCCAAGGACAGCAACCCCAAGTCTCTCTGGATTTGGATCCTGGATTTTTCACTTACTGTGTGATCGTGGGCAACTGTTTTGGCCTTCTGAGTCTTTTATTTTTCAACTGCAGAATGGGAATCATAGTGTCATAGGCTTTTATGACTATTGAGTGAGATAGTACATAAAGCCTTTTGCACAGGGCCAGGCATGTCATTGTATGTTCAATAAATGGTAGCTATTGTTACTGTTCACCGATGTGAGAGAATTCCAAGGGGAAAGGGTTAAACACAGGGGATTCTCCTTCTATCACTAACCCTTAAAAGTTTGGGATTTGAGTAAAAGAGGCAGTAATTCCCTATCATCACAGCCTTGTGCTTCTTTCCTGCATCCAAATAGACAATTGTAACTTTTCAGGTATTACAGTTTTAAGCTTAGCTTGAATGCAGATTTGAGTGTGCTAAAGTCAGCCTTTGACATGACATCACAACCATTATCACTGAGTAATTTTAGAAACAAGATTTACAATTAGAAACCCCCCTCAGAGGAGATTGGTAGTATGCGAAGTAAAGGAAGAGAGAGGAGAAAAACTTAGAAGAGAAAAAATAAAAAATAAAAAATAAAAAAAGAAGCCTATTTAATTTTATGGTTGATGCAACTTGTTACATGTGTGTCCTGCCAGAATAAATTGGATCATCCGATTTTCTAATTGCTGGGTCTATTGTTTCAGAAATAGAGGATGTAAATAATTTCAGTGCAATCTTCCGGATCTGGACCTCTCTCATCCAGAACTGTTATCAGCATTAGCATAATTTATTGTGCTATCTAATAATGAAATCACTGAACACTGATTGTACAGCTTCTTAAAGCTATAATTATCGCTCATTAGGAATGGATTTCGTATTGTTTGCTCCTGGCACGTAACAAGTTATTGAAAGGAAAAAGTTGTCAGTAGAAGTGAGAAACCAGGGAAGACATTTTTGTTGTTGTTGTTCCTGAATATTCTCTCTGATGAATTAATCTGCGATATTGTCTTTCATATTAATAGAGAATAACTGGCCACCCGAGATGCCATTTATTGTTGTCTTTCTTCTTTAAGGGAAATGATTTTAGCTTTGAGTCATTCTTCCTTTCAGCCCATGAGATAGTGAGCACTCAATAAGTGTTTGTTAACTGAACAAGTATGTGAGAAAAAGGAATGAATGAAAATAAAAGCCACAATGATGCAAGTTACACAATAAGCTTTGCCTAGTTCATACCAAAATTCACAAAGAAAAGTACCCACTAAGCTCACCCAAGAGTTTGATGTTGGCAGTTTCTCAGGGCTATGAATCTGAAATAAGTCTTTTTTTGTTTGTTTATTTGCCCTATAAGGTTTTTCTTTTAGTTATGGTCTGGGTGAAAATTTACAGAGTTAGTTGGTTTTCTATTCAACAATCAATATACATTTTATTTTGTGACATTGATTGCGATCTCCACAATATGATAGCACTCTTCTTACTCCCTGCCTGTGTTTACCATTTCCCTTCTTCCTTTTTCCCTATCTCTTTCTGCCTTTTTAGCTTTATCCCTGTGCAAGTGCTGCCCTTTGACTTTTTATGGTTAGTTGTTCTAATGAGTGCATGCCTTCATGGTATTATTAGTCACCTTATAAAAACTAACTCACTGCCATCAAGTTGAACCCAACTCATAGTGATCCCACCTTGGGTTTCTGAGGCAGTATCACTAAAGAAGTAGATTGCCCAAGCTTCCTTTCAAGGAGTGGCTGGTGGGTTTGAACCGCCAGCCTTCTGGTTAGCAGTCAAATGTCTTAGGTACTACGCTACCAGAGCTCCCAAGGCCTGTCTATTGTTTGGATGAAAGTTGGGCCATGGGGGTTGAGTTAAGATCCCAGTTTGTAGGATGTCTAAGGGCCATAGTCTTGGGGATTCCACCAGTCTTCATCAGACCAGTTAGCTTGGTTCATGATTTTGAGTTTTGTTCCACATTTTTCTCCCACTGTATGTGGGACCTACTATTGTAATCTTTGCAGAGTGGTCAGCAGTGATAGCTGAGCACCATCAAGTTCTTCTAGTCAAAGGGTTGTGGAGGCTGGGGTTCAGTTAGTTAATTAGTCCTTTGAACTAACTGTTTCCTTGAGTCTTTGATTTTCTTCACTCTTCTTTGCTTCAGATGGGGAGAAACCAGTAGTTGCACCTTAGGTGGTGTGGTAGTTAAGGTTGTTGTCAACTTGGCTGGGCCTGGTTGAGTGGCTGGGCAGCTAGAGGTAGTTCCCCATGATGAGGCTGGCAATCAACTCCATAGTAGAATCTGCCGTGAGCAGCCGAGTAGCTGCTTTAGGGACGTAGTCTGCTTCCTGTATATGAGGAGAAGCTTTGGGATTGGCCTCTAGCCTTTTGGTACGCTTGAACCCTGCATGTAGCCAAGTCATTTTTTAACAGCCTGCCATTCTTAGAACTTCTTCTGGACTTGAATTAGTGGCCTGCAATATTGTTTGGTAACATTGGGAATGTGCCTTTTTGCTTGTCAACCTTGGGTTTGTCAGTCTCAGCAGCCAGCAGCTGTATGAGTGAAGGAAAGCTTCCAGCTTCTGTGGGCTGGGAGGAGGAGACAGAGCTGAAGCCCAAGGTGGAGGGGCTTTCACCCAGCCCCTAGAGCCTGGCACTTTGAACTCGGACTTAAAGTCTCCAAACTGTAAGAGAATAAGTTCCCGTTTGTTCAAGCCATTCCATTTGTGGTATATTCCTGTTTACCTGTGTTTTATTGACTATGCAAAGGCATTTGACTGTATGGACTATAACAAGTGATGGATAACATTGAGAAGAGTGGGAATTCCAGAATACTTGTTTGTGCTCATGAGGAACCTGTACATAGACCAAGAGGCAGTCGTTTGAACAGAACAAGGAGATAGTGCCTGGAAAGGTGTGTGTTAGGGTTGTATCCCCCATCATACTTATTCAATCTGTATGCTGAGCAAAAAATCTGAGAGGCTGAACTATATGAAGAAGAATGCTGCATCATTAATGGAGGAAGACTCATTAACAACCTGCAGTATGCGGATGATACAACCTTGCTTGTTGAAAGCGAAGATTACTCAAAGCACATATTGATGAATATCAAAGACTGCAGTCTTTAGTATAGATTATACCTCAACATAAAGAAAACAAAAATCTTTACAACTGGACCAATAAACAACATCAACCAATAAACAATATCTCCATAATAAATGGAGAAAAGATTGAAGCTGTCAGAGATTTAATTTTACTTGGATCCACAGTCAATGCCCATGGAAACAGCAGTCAAGAAATCAAACGATGTATTGCACTGGCCTAATCTGCCACAAAAGACCTCTTTAACGTGTTAAAGAGCAAAAATGTCACTCTGAGGACTAAGGAAGGTGTGCCTGACCTAAGCCATGGTATTTTCAGTTGCCTCATATGCATGTGAATGCTGGACAATGAATAAGGAAGACCAAAGAATTGATGCATTTGTATTGTAGTGTTAGTGAGGAATACTGAATATACCAGGGAAGAAGTATAGAATAGAAAAACGAACAAATATGTCTTGGAAGAACTACAGACGAATGCTCCTTAGAAGCAAGAATGGCCAGATTTCATCTCACATACTTTGGTCATGTCAGAAGGGACCATTCCCTGGAGAAGGATATAAATGGCAAAGTAGAGTGTCAGCAAAAGAAGGGAAGACCATCAACAAGATGGATTGACACAGTGGCTACAGCGATGGGCTCAAGCATAGCATGGACTGTGAGGATGGCACCGGAGCAGACAGTGTTTCATTCTGTTGTCCATAGGGTTGCTATGAGTCAGAGCCAGCTCGATGGCACCTGACAACAACAACTATACCACCACCACCACCCTGTAGTTAGTGATTTACCTTTTCTTCCTCTCCCACCCCAGTTAATCTTTAAAGAGTGTTTCTTTCTTTGTGTAAACCTTTTCTTGGTTTGTATGAGTAGTGGCCTCACACAGTATTTGCCCTTTTGTGATTAACTAATTTTGCTCAACATACCAAAACCCAAACCAAACATGCTGCGGTTGAGTCGGACCCAACTCATAGTGACCCATCCTTGGGTTTCTGAGGCGGTATCACTACGGAAGTAGATTGCCCAATCTTCCTTCCAAGGAGTGGCTGGTGAGCCTTCTGGTTAGCATTCAAATGCCTTAGGGTGTCCTCTATTCATCCATGTTATGAGGTGTTTCAGAGATTCATCGTTATTCTTTAATAGTGCGTAGTATTCCAGTGTGCGTATGTACCATGGTTTGTTTATCCATTCATAAAGCTAGGATGGATATGAGTACACATGTATCTGTTTGTGTCATGGTGCTTATTTCTCTAGGATATATATCTAGGAGTGGGATTGCTGGATCATATGGCATTTCTATTTCCAACTTTTTAAGGAAGCACCATACTGCTTCCCACAAGGAACTCTAGTGGTGTAGTGGTTAAAGCACTTGGCTGCTAACCAAAAGGTCTGTGGCTTGAACTCCCCAGCTGCTCTGCCTTAGAAAGATGAGGCAGTCTGCTTCTGTAAAGATTTACAGCCTTGGAAACCCAATGAGGACCTATGAGTCAGAAAGGACTTGATCGCAGGGATTTTGGTTTTTGGTTTATATTGCTTTCCACAGTGGTTATACATTTTATAGTCCCACCAGTAGTGCATGAGGGGTCTAGTCTCTACATACCCTCGCCAGCATTTGTTGTTTTCTATTTTTGAACTTTGTTATGACTGCTGGACGTTTGGCTGCTAACTAGATGGTCAGCATTTCAAACCCACCAGTTGCTACATTGGAGGAAGATGAGGCAGTCTACTTCCATAAAGATTTACAGCCTTGGAAACCCAGTGGGGGTCACTATGAGTTGGAATTGACTTGATGGCAGTGGGTTGTATGAATGCTGAGGTGAGACGATATTTCATGGTTGTTTTAATTTGCATTTCTCTAATGGCTAATGATCATGAGCATTTATTCATGTGTTTGTTAATCACCTGAACGTCGTCTTTGGTAAAGTGTTCGTGTTCTCTGTGCATTTTTAAATTGGATTATTTGCTGTTTTGATGTTGAAGTTTTTTTTTTTTTTAAATAAATATTAGAAATTAGTCTCTTGTCTAATATGTCATTGCCAATTTTTTTTTCCTAGTCTGTAGGTTCTCTTTTGACTCTTTTGGCGAAGTCTTTTATGTAGATCTCTTGCTTTCTTGTGTTAGTGTTTTGTAGTTTTCTTTGTATAGGTCTGTTGTTCTTCTGATTAGATTTATCCCCAAGTACTTCATATTTTTCCTCTGGTAGCATAGTGGCTAAGACACTTGCCTGCTAACCAGACGGCTGGTGGTTCAAACCCACCAGCCACTCCTCGGAAGGAAGGTTGGGCAATCCTACTTCCGTAGTGATACTGCCTCGGAAACCCAAGGAGGGGTCGCTATGAGTCAGGGCTGACTCGACGGCACATAACAACAACAAATTTTAAATTATATTGTTTTCCTGATTTCCTTTTCAGAGTTCTCTTTGTTACTGTAGAGGAATCTAACTGATTTTTGTATGTTGATCTTGTACCCTGCCATTTTGTGAATCCTTCTATTAGTTCCAATAGTTTTCTTGTTGAGTCCCTAGGATTTTCCGTGTATAGGATCATATCATCTGTGAATAGAGGTAGTTTTACTTTTTTACCCATTTGGATGCCAGTTATTTCCCTTTCTTGCCTTATTGCTCTGCCTAGGACTTCTAATACAATATTGAATAGCAGTAGTAATAAAGGGCATCCTTATCTCGTTCCCATTCTCAAGGGATATGTTTTTAGTCTCTCTCCATTGAGAATAATGTTAACTGTTGGTTTTGTGGATATGCCCTTAATTATGTTAAGGAATTTCCCTTCTATTCCTATTTTGCTGAACATGTAATTTAAGAATGGGTGTTGGATTTTGTCAAATACCTTTTCTGCATTGATTTATATGATCATGGTTCTTTTCCTTGTTTTATTTATGTGGTAGACTATGTTGATTGTTTTTCTAATGTTGAGCTATCTTATATACCCACTATGAATCCCACTTGGTCATGATGTATTTATTTATTTATTTATTTGTTTTGATATATTTGATATATATATAGTTGGATTCTATTGGCTAG
>NW_006921638.1:4844642-4845299 GCF_000298275.1 Orycteropus afer afer | reverse complement strand
GGTAATGTTGTTGTGTGTCTTAATCTCTCATTATCGTCTGCCATTGTTGGTTCTGTGTCCTGAGGACCCTCTTCAGCATTTCTTGGAATGCTGGTCTGCTGTAACATTGTTAGGTGCTGTCGTGTCAGCTCCAACTCATAGCAACATTATGTTCAACAGAATGAAACGTTGCCTGGCTCTGTGTCATCCTCACAATTGTTGCTATGCTTCAGCCTATTGTTGCAGCCACTGTGTCAATCCATCCTGTTGAGGGTCTTCTCCTCTTTCACTGATCCTCCATTTTACCAAGCATGATATGCTTCTCCAGGGACTGTTCCGTCCTGGTAACATGATGAAGTAGGTGAGAGGAAGATGTGCCATCCTTGCATCTGAGGAGCATTCTGGCCGTACTTCTTCCTAGACAGATTTGTTTTTTCTTCTTGCAGTCCATGATATATTCAGTATTCTTCACCAACACTATAATTATGCATCAACTCTTCTTTGGTTTTCCTAATTTGTTGTCCAGCTTTCATATGCATATGAGGCTGTTGAAAATACCATGGATTTGGTCAGGTACACCTTAATCTTCAAAGAGACATCTTTGCTCTTTTATATATACTTTCAAGTAGGCGTTTGCAGCACATTTGCTCAATACAATACGTCATTTGGTTTCTTGAC
>NW_006921638.1:4835111-4843812 GCF_000298275.1 Orycteropus afer afer | reverse complement strand
TTTTTTTTTTTTTTTGTGAGTTTCTTGTATGCATATCTTTTAATCTTTCATGATATTAAGAAAATTTGCTTTCAACAAATCTTTGACAATTTTCTTGGTATATTGTTTCCCCCTGTTCCTGTTTTGTAATGCTGATCACATGCAAGTTATTCTTCTTGATGGTGTCCCACATTATTCTGAGGCTTTCCTCATTTTTTTTCATTCTTTTTTTTTTTGGTCATTCCTCTAACAGATTAGTGTTGAGAGGTTTGTTTTTAGTTTCACTAATTTCACTGATTCAATTCTACTCCTTTGTCCTTCCATTTCATTATCTATTTCTGAAATTTTCATATAAATCTCTGGATTTCTATTTGCTGTTTTTGTATAGTTTTTAATTTTCTGTTTATTTTGTTGATTTTTTCTTTTCTTTTATTTTGAATTCTTCTTTAATTTTCTCTGTGTTTTCCTCAAACTTTCTCTTAATCTATTGAAGGGACCTAAATATAATTGTTGTGAATACCTTATCAGATAGTTTCAATGGCATTTCCTCCTCTGGATGATTTTCTGGCCCTTTTATTTTGGTCACTTGTTTGAGTCATTTTGTCCTTGTGTGTGTGTTTGTGTGTGTGTGTGTGTGATTTGAAGGTGTCTGTTGTCTCAGAGATATCGTAATGTTACTGTATTAATTTGTTGATTGTATGTTGGTTTGCTTTACCCTGATTATTTGTTTTATTATATGTGGCAGCAGGGTGGGGTGCTTTACTCTGGCCAGTAGTTTGGCAGTATTGGGTTTTGGCAGCTGACCACCTGTCTTCTGGTGGATTTTGTAGCATGTAGGAGTGTGGGTGTGAATCTCTGATCACTGACCATGTAGAGAAGCTGAGGACAGGTTGGGTATATATTGGCTACCATCTTTTGTCAGTCCAGTGGTGCTGAAGCAGGTGGTCACACTCATCTAGTGAGTGGGACAGCATGTGTGGGTGGGTATGGCTGGGTAGGGTTGCTGGCTCCCAACTGCTTTGGAAAAATAGAAAGAAAAATTAAAAGAAAGGATGAAGGGAGAGGGGGAAAAAAATGGAAAAAAACAAGGGTGATGGTAGTGATGGAGAGAGGAGACCTAAGAAGAAAGAGAAAAAAGCAAAAGACAAAAGAGAAAAAGAAGGAAAACAAACAAACAAAAAAGAAACCAAGAGAAAAACTAATGCAGCATAGTACTGGTGCAGAAGCTAGCTACCAAACATGACTGTGGGAGAAGAGTAGCCTTACTTCATGGGGGCAAACATTGCTGAATATGGAGGATCAGGCAAGGTACTATTGAATGTGGAGGTGGTGGCATGTGATGTACTTGCTCAGCTGGATTAAAAAAAAAAAAAAAAAAAGAAGAAGAAGAAGAAAGGTATGAGCAAGTGGAAGAGAAAGAAAAAAAATCAACATGAGGGTGGAAGAGGGAAGGACTGAGAAGAAGAGAAGAAAGAGAAAAAAGAAATGATGCAAGTGTTAGCTACTAAACACAGCTATAGAAGGAACACAGGGCTGACTCTGGGGAAGCCATACTGCTGTCCATGGAAAGGTGGGGTTGAGTGCTGCTGGCCATGGAGATAGAGTGGAGCTAGATCAAAAAGGCAGGGGACAGAGAAGGGTGAAGAGGAAGAAATAAAAGAAAAGAAAGAAGAGGAAACAAGTAGGAAAAGAGGGAAAAGATAAGAAGAAGGAAAAACAAACAAGGAGGGAAGAAAGGGGGAAAGAGGGAGGGAAGGAAGGAAAGAAGGAAGGAAGGAAGGAAGGAAGGAAGGAAAGAGCAAGCACACTACTGGCGAAAGTACCTGTTATCAAGCACAGCTGTGCAAAAATGCAGCCCTTGTTCTGCTGGAGGGCGTACCTCCAGCCATGGAGGTGGGCAGGTATTATTAACTTCATGGACAGTAGGCAGCGACTCCTACTCTTCAAGATCCGCCCAAAAAGTGCCACAGTTCTGGCAGTGAAGGGAGTTTGACTACCTGTTGTTTGGGTGAAGGTGGGGTTGGCTATGCCTCTGGTCACTGGGAAGTTGTGCAAGGTGAGGGGGGGAGGACACACCTGATCACCGATGTGGGTGCTGGTTCAGTCCTGGGCAAGTGGAGCTGATTATCTGGTTCTTGCTCTGATTGGAATACTGCTTGCAACCATACAAAATGGCTGTGCCATGTCAGTTGGCAGTTTACTGCTCATTGTTCACTGTTTTCACTCATTCTTCCTCTCATCAGTATTTGATCTACTTCTTTACCTTTCCTTTGAAGCTCTGATATCCAGGATTGTTATCCCTTGTTTTCTCCAGTCTTTGTTGTGAAAGTTTTTGATAGTGTATGTGCCTAGCTTGCCATCTTGGATCCTTCTGAAATAACTCTTAGTTAAAATGCATTTTTTAAAATTGCAGAAGCAATACTTGACTTGTTTAATATAAAAGATTGACACATTACATACTTGGGCTGAGTAAAATATGAGAGTCCTATTTACTTACTCTGGCCCATTCCCTTCTCAAGGTAATGTCATTGATATTATATGTATCCTTTATATCTTGAAGTTTCTGGCAATATTGAGAACTTATTATCTAAGATAATATCAGAAAAAGAAATGACTGTTTTTCTTGTCTAGCATATCACTTCTAAATGGACCATCTGGATGGGAAAGCCTTGGACTTACTCTGAAGGTGGATTATTTAGTTAGTGATTTCTATGACTCCAACAACTGGGGAGAATTGTGCATTTCAGTGTGGATGTTGGTGAAGTGGTGTGTGTATGGGGGTGGGGCTGGAACAAAGAATAGTAACAATTACACTGTTTATAAAATTGAGGTCACTGTCAATATGTTTATACTTCTAAGGATGGGAAGGGGGGCTGAGTAAATAAACTTGACTTTATTGCAATAGTGCCTCTGGCTTATGAGGTCATCAGTTCAATGGAAAGTGACTTGGATTTGAGATTGATATATTTTATTTGATCTTCATAAGTCGAAAGAGACTTTCATGTCAATTAATCCTTCTTTGTGATTTATCCAAGGCCAGGCTGATTTTGTAGCCAAGTGTTTTCCTACACTGCTCTAGTTTCCTTAGGCCTTCTGGCATGGAACCTGAAAGGGTTGAAGAAATCAAGTGAAATTTTTCTTTAATAGATTCTTTCCCTTACTTGTTGATAACTATGCACTCTTTTCCTTAAACATCCTCTTATCTAGGGCCTTCTCATCCCTGCAAGTACAGGGAAAATGTCAGATATGCAGAAATAAAGAAAACTTTCTTCTTTCACTGGAAATTTTCAAACTTTAGTAAAACTGTAGAAATGTTGAAATTGCCTTCCAATTTCTAAGAGAAATTGGTTTCCTTTAACACTTAACGAGATAAACTGCAATTCGATTCAAGTCATTTTTCTGCCTCTCCTTGTTGACAATCTGAGCTCTGTTTTTTGGTTTCCTTTTGCTTTCTGATTGACTTCAAGATTGCATCTAATCTTTTTATTCTATCTTGCACGAATGCAGCCTGCAATGTGTTGTGACAAGGAGCCAGACCTCCTATTAGCATATATTTATACCTTGCAACACTCAAAGTGGTGCTTGGGGATTATTAAACCAGGCTAGAGCTCTGAAAGCACATAAAAGCCATCATCAAATCCCCACCCCCCCAAAAAAAAATAATACCCTTCATCCCAACTGTCTACTCACTGGAGTTCTAATTGTTTGGAGAAAGGGATACATGAGGGGAAACATAAAAAGCAGTTGTGGATACAGTTAATGTGATGGAGGAATTATCAGATAAATTGCAGACACGAGAGTTGATCATTGTTCTCGGAGGATCTAGAGAGATCTTGGAGGGTTTTTAAGGGCTATTCTGGGAATTAGGTGGTAACATGATCAAGTCAGTCTGCTAAGGAAGGAACTAGAAGACAGAGGTGTCTGGGCAGAAGTCTGGGACTAAAGAACTAGGTTAGAGGTGTTTATGATTTGAGGGATCATAATAAGGGGCTTAGAGTCTCTGGGTGTGCAAATGATGAGTGCAAACATTCAGCTGCAAACTAAAAGCTTAGAGGTTTGAGTCCACTAGAGGCACAACTATGGAAAATCTTGTGGAGCACAGTTCTACTCTGACACACATAAGTGGCTGTGAATTGGAATTGACTCAATGGCAACTGGTTTTAATAAGGGTCTCAGATGAAGACAGGAACTAGGATTCTAAGACAAAGCCCCTTAGGTGATTTGAGGAGAGGTGACAGGCAATATCTCTTCAGGTGCTATATGTTTTGCCATAAATAGAAATCAACAAAGCAAATCTTGGAAAAAATTGTGACACATGCCTACATAATCTTTGGTGTTCCAGTTTTCCCCCACAGTGGGATTCTTGGGCCCTTCAGAGTTCCAGGATTTATGAATTACTAACTTGTCCCCTATCAGAGCTGTCAGTGATCTGATATTAGTCATCCACACATAGATTCAACCTAATTTCCTTTTATGCTAACTATCACATAGCACTTCTATTTTAAGCCTGTTTTCTCTAATTGCAGAAAGACAAAAAGGCTTTGTCTCTTCTGAAAGAAATTTTGAGCATTAGTAAAAAGTGAGACAATTTTGGGGAAGGGAAGCCTTTGTAATGATTTGTACGCTAGGAGTTTGGACTAGAAGAGAGAGTGTTAATCTCTCTCAATTCCCTAATAGTTTTTACCAGTAAAATGATGAGCCCCAGTGACTGCTCCTGGAAATTGCTGAGTTTTGAGGAATTTTTTATTGTGCACATCTCACTCTTATACACATCTGCCTTTTCCAATTGTCTGTGAGCACTCTGGGGACAGGGATGGTGTGTCATGTGATTGTTGGTGTTCAGTACACAATTGTTGAAGTGTACATCATGGCGAATACAGTTCATCCATTTCTGTATCTTTAAATATTTTAGCCTTTGAGTTAGAGAGTCAGATTCCAGGATATTGTTTGGGTTGTTGTGGTGGTTAAGTTTGTGTGTCAGCTTGGCTGGGCCTGGTTGAGTGGGGCAGCTGTTAGTAGTATTCCCCATGATGAGACTGGTAATCAACTCTATGGTGGAATCTACTGTGAGCAGTTGAGTAGCTGCCTTAGGGATGTGGTCTGCTTCCTGTATATAAGGAGAAGTCTTGGGGAATGGTCTCTAGCTTATGGCACACTTGAACCCTGCATGTAGCCATGTCATTGTTCAGCAGACTGCCATGCTCTCCTGACCTTGGGACTTTTAATGGACTTGAATTAATGGCCTGCTTTGTGGTTTGGTAACATCAGGACTGTACCATTTTATTGTTGACCTTGGGCTTGTTAGCCTCAGCAGCCAGTAGCTGTCTGAGTGAAGAGATGACTCTAGCTTCAGTGGACTGGGAGTAAGAGGCAGAGCTGAAGCCCAAGGTTGAGGGGGTTTCACCCAGCCCTTAGAGCCTGTCACTTTAAACTCGGACTTCTAGCCTCCCGAACTGTAAGAGAATAAACTCCTGTTTGTTCAAGCCATCCCATTTGTGGTATATTTTTGTCAGAGTGGCACTAGTAACCAAAATAGTTGTATTTCTGAGATATGTTGGGGTAGACTTGACCTCACTTTGTCCATTTCTCTAGGTGAGCTGATCCTCTCTCTCCTGGGGCTGAGGCTTTGGAGTAGTTGTACCCCAGCCATGCCTGCTTGGCACTAGGTAGAGGAGATATACTCTTATTGCATCTCCCTCTCTCTGGCTCCTATGCCCTGAGCTGGCATGTGCTCCTTCTTTGACATTTTCCTTTTCCCTCTGTGGTGAGGATCAGGGTCAAGTTTTGGGCATAGAGGATAGTCAGAAGATAAAGAACCTAGCCTAATTAGATCTGAGTAACTTAAGAAAGGGGGACTTGTAGTTTTCAGAAATTGTGCTTTCCTTTGTACCAGTTAATTAATTAATTAGTTGGTTAATTAATTAACTCAGTGTTTATTGAAGAAATATTTTGGGCTAAATACCAACCTAAGTGCTGCAGATTTAGCTGTGAGTAGACAAAAATAGATGTCAAAACTTGTGTGGAATTATAGACAATTGGAAAAGTCAGACAATAAACAGATAAACAAATGTAGATTATGTTGGGTGCTGATAAGTACTAAGAAGAAAAATATAAAGAGGGTAAGAGGACAGATAGTGACAGTTGTGTATGGGTGGGGCATGCTATTTTGGATGGAGTGTTCTGGGAGGATTTCTGAGATTTCACTTCAGCTGAGACCTAACCAGAGTAAGGGAGTGAGGGAGTGAAGAAGTGAGGGTGTGAGCAGTGTGAATCTGAGCAGAGGAATGACAAATGCTTGGTACCAGTTCTTTACATTCAATGATACTGAACCTTCTGTTTGATTAAAAGTGTTAGTAAATCAACAAACAAATAAACATGATATTTATATTATTGCCACAGGATGAGATCTGATAAAAAAAAAATGTCTGGAATTTCCTTGGAAATACAATTTCCTGCCATCTGTACCTTGGTCACATCCATGTTGTTGTTGTTGTTCGTGCCATCAAGTTGGCTCTGACTCAAAACCACCCTATATCCAACTGAACAAAACACTGCCTGGTCCTGCACCATTTTCACAATCCTTGCTCTACTTGAGCTCATCATTGCAACCACTGTGTCAATTCATCTCATTGAGGGTCTTCCTCTTCTTTGCTGACCCTCTTTTTTTACCAACCATGATATGCACCTCCAGAGAATGGTCCCTTCTGACAACATGAAGAAAGCAAGTGAGATGAAGTCTGGCCATTTTTGCTTACAAGGAGCTTTCTGGCTACACTTTTTCCAGGACAGATTTGTTTGCTCTTCTGGCAGTCCATGGTATTTTCAGAATTTTTCACCAACACCACAATTCAAAGGCATTAACTCTTCTTTGGTTTTCCTTATTCAGTGTCTAGCTTCCACATGCATATGAAGCGATTGAAAATACCATGGTTTGGGTCAGGCGTACCTTAGTCTTCAAAGTCACCATTTTGCTTCTTAACCCTTTACAGAGGTCTTCTGTAGCAGATTATTCCAGTGCAATATGATGTCTGATTTCTTGACTGCTGCTTCCATGGGCGTTGACTGTGGATGCAAGTAAAATGAAATCCCTGAAACTTCAATCTTTTCTCTTGTTTATTGGCCCAGTTGTGAGGATTTTTGTTTTCTTTATGTTGAGTTGTAATCCATACTGAACACTTTGATTTCATCAGTAAGTGCTTCAAGTCCTCTTTACTTTCAGGAAGCAAGGTTGTGTCATCTGCATATTGCACGTTGTTAATTGTTCTTTGTCCAATTCTGTTGCCACATTCTTCTTTGTATAGTCCAGCTTCTCAGATTATTTGCTCAGCATACAGATATGGTGAAAAGATATAACCCTGACACACTCCCTTCCCGATTTTATTCAGAACAGTATCCCCTTATTCTATTCAAACGACAGCCTCTTGTTCTATGTACAGGTTCCTCATGAGCACAATTAAGTGTTCTGGAATTCCTATTCTTCTCAATGCTATCCACAATTTGTTATGATCCACACAATCGAATGCCTTTGCATAGTCAATAAAACACAGGTAAACATCTTTCTGGTATTCTTTGCTTTGAGCCAAGATCCATCTGACATCAGCAATGATATCCCTTGTTCTGTATTTTCTTCTGAATCTAGCTTGCATTTCTGGAAGTTCCCTGTCAGTATATTGCTACAACCATTTTTGAATTATCTTCAGCAAGATTTTACTTGTATGTGATATCACTGATATTGTTCGATATTTTCTACATTCTGTTGAATCACCTTTCTTTGGAATGGGCACAGATATGTATCTCTTCCAGTCAGTTGGCCTGGTAGCTGTCTTCCAGATTTCTTGGCATAAGCGAGTAAGTGCTTCCAGCACTGCATCTGTTTGTTGAAACATCTCAATGCGTAGTCCATCAATTCCTGGAGGCTTATTTTTCGCCAATCCCTTCAGTGCAGCCTTGACTTCTTCCTTCAGCACCATTGGTTCTTGATCAAATGGTACCTCCTCAGAAAGCTGGACATCGACCATTTCTTTTTGATACAGTAACTCTGGGTATGCCTTCCATCTTCTTTTGATGCTTCCTGTATTGTTTACTATCTTGCCCATAGAATCTTTCAATATTGCAGTTCAAGGCTTGAATTTTTTCTTCAGTTCTTTCAGCTTGAGAAATGCTGAGTGTGTTCTTTCCTTTTGGTTTTCTAACTACAGGTCTTTGTGCATTTCCTTGTAATACTTTACTTTGTCTTCTTGAGCTGCCTTTTGAAATTTTCTTTTCTTTTATTTCAGCATTTCTTCCATTTGCTTTAGGTACTCTACGTTCAAGAGCAAGTTTCAGAGTCTCTTCTGACATCCAGTTTGGTCTTCCTTTCCTGTGTATTTAATGACCTTTTGCTTTCTTCATGGATGATGTTCTTGATGTCATCCCACAACTCATCTGGTCTTCACTCATTGGTGTTCAGTTCATCAAATCTGTTCTTCAGATGGTCTTTAAATTTAGGTAGGATACAATCAAGTTTGTATTTTGGCTCTTGTGCACTTATTTTAATTTTCTTTATCTTCAACCTGAACTTGCATATGAACAATTGACAGTTTGTTCCACAGTCAATTCCTGATCTTGTTTTGACTGATGATATTGAACTTTTCCATTAACTCTTTCCACAGATGTTGTTGTTGTTGTTGTTTAGTACCGTTGAGTCATTTCTGACTCATAGCGACCCCATGCACAGCAGAAC
>NW_006921638.1:4782223-4834226 GCF_000298275.1 Orycteropus afer afer | reverse complement strand
TCTTCTCAATGTTACCCATAATTTGTCATGATCCACACAATCAAATGCCTTTGCATAGTCAATAAAACACAAGTAAACATCTTTCTGGTATTCCCTTCCTTGAGCTAAGATCCATCTGACAACAGCTATGATATCTCTTGTTCCACGTCCTCTTCTGAATCCGGCTTGAACCTCTGGAAGTTCTTTATCAATATACTGCTGCAAACATTCCTGAATTATCTTCAGTAAGATCTTACTTGCACGTGATATTAATGATATTGTTCTATAATTTCTACATTCTGTGGGATCACCTTTCTTTGGAATCCACAGATGTAGTCAGTCTGATTTCTCTGTATTCCATCTGGCAAAGTCTATGGTCACATCCATGGCAAATTTATTAAATTCAGTAAATGACTTCTTAAACTATGTTGATGATCATTACACCTCAAAAGTTTCCTCTTTGTGTCACTCTGTGAAAGGGTCACACATGAGAAGCAGGGCTGAATAAGCCTCATTCATTATTCAGAATATTATAAAGTTTGGTTGTAGAGATTCAGAGCCAAAATCTTTTGTATTTGTTTGAAAAATACATATATTTATCACTTCATCTATTTTTTAAAAGCTAGAATTCAGAACTGAGGCAATAAGAGGGGAAGCCAAGTTAGTGACATTTTTTCCTCTAGCAGTTCTACTGACTTTTAAGGATTTTCTTGTTTATCTATACATAGTCTATTCTAAGAAGTTACAAATATCTGGAGTTTGGCTCATCCCTCAAACTTACCCTCTTCTGGTGACCACTTTAACACTTGAAAATTCATGTACCTTTCCATCAGAGTCTCCATAACAGAGGCAGAAGGCCTGCTGAGTTGGATTTTTATTGTAAATTCCCTTTCTATGTTTGTATCAATTATGTCCTCATTTCTCTCTATGTTTTCAATCATTCCAAACACATGCCACATAAGGCTAAATATTTTTTTGTGTGTCTGTGACAGAAAGAGTGCAATCATTCGGGAAAGGATAGACTTGCAGTCCAACCTCTAGCATTATCTTTGGAGCATATTAGCATGCCTGGTTTATGCTGTACTTTGTTCCTAGGTTGTTTTACCTTCTTTGGGAGTTAATGATGTGTGTCAACTTGGCTGAGCTGCGGTTTTGAGTGGCTGGACAGCTGGATGTAGTTATTCCCCATGATAAGATTGATAATCAGTTTCATGGTGGAATTTGCTGTAATGTGAGCAGCTAAGTAGCTGCCTTCAGGGTGTGGCCTACTTCCAGGATATATACAGAGAAGTTTTGAATCAGGGCTTTATCTTTTTTTGGCACATCTGGATTCTGCGTTTGGCTGAGTCTTCATCTCAGTGGACTGCCATGTTGCTTGCCAAACTTGGGATTGTTCCTGGACTTGAACTAGTGACCTGTCATGTTGTCTGCTAATCTTGGGACTGTGCTATTTTACTTGGCAACTTGGGTTTGTCAGTCTTAGTGGCCAGGAGCTGCCTGAGTCAGAAAAAGCCTTCAGTTCTAGTGGGTTTGGAACAGGAGGCAGAGCTAGATGGAGCCTGAGGTCGAGGGCCCTTCACCCAGGCTCTAGGACTGGTACTTTGAATATGGACTTATAGCCTCCTAAACTGTAAGAGAATAAATTCCTGTTTGTTAAAACCACCCACTGGTAGTATTTCTGTTAAAGCAGTACTAGAGAACCAAGACACCTTGCCTAAAGTAATTTTTAAAGGAGACTTGGTGGCATGGCGGTTAAGCTCTTGGCTGCTAAATAAAAGGTCAGTGGTTCGAATCCATCAGCTGCTCCATGGGAAAGATATGTGAGTCTGCCTCCATAAAGATTTATAGCCTTGGAAACCCTATGGGGTAGTTCTGCTCTGCTTTGTAGGGTCATTGGAGTCAGAATTGAATTGAAAGCAGTTTTCAGTTTTGGGTTAAAGTAATTTTCTGTGGGTAAAATAGCTTGTGCTATCTCTTCTTGCCTTAGAATATTGGTCCCAAGGCCTAGAGGATAGGAACAAACTGCTCTACATTTTCTACTCTGTGGCCACCACATGTGACCTCTTCCAGGGATGATTTGAGGACAATCATAGAAACGGGTTAGAGAGTAGTAGAACTTCAGCAGTTGCTGGTGGAAGACAGGAAGAGCACGCTTTGTCATTCCCCACCTTCTTTTTCCTCAGCCCCAAGATTCCATAGCTTCCAGTGAAGCTCTGAAAACCAAGTTAATTTTTAAACACATATTAAGAACAGAATCTACACTAGGTTTATAATGGTAGAGGTCAAGATGAAGATGTCTGTATGTGAAAAGAGGACAGGAGTGGCAGGAGTGGGAAAGAAAGTAAGAGATAGTGAGGAAATAGAAGAGGGATCATGATAGTAATTCCCTTCAGATTCTCCAAATATATTTGAGAAAGATTAACCTTGAAATGAAAAAACAACATCACTAGTGGTGATGAAAGCTATGGTAGAGGTGGTAGAGGAGAAGCTGGTAGAAGTGGTGGTTGGGATGGTGGAAGAGATGGTGCAAGTGCACGAGATGGAGGTGGTGGTAGAAGTAGTGGAGGTGATGAAGATGGAGGTGGAGATGAAAGATGTAATGGAGGTGATGAAAGAGGTAGAGAAAGTAGTACAGGAGATTATGGAGGTGAAGCAAATAGAGATTATGGAGGAGGTGGTAGAGATGATATTGGAAGTAATGATAATAATAGATGTTGAAAGTTATAGTTTAATATATAGTAGAATAGGTAGTGGAAGTACTGAAAATGATGAAGGTAGAAGGTGGGGGTGATAGGGGAGTTTGTGGTGAAATGGAGATGCTGGTAAAGATGGTGATAGAGGAGTTAGTGGCAAAGTGATGGAGATAATAGTAGTTGAAGAGATGAAGGAGGTGGTGGAAGTGGTGGTGGTGGTAGAGGTGGTAGAGGTATTAACAGAGGAAGTGGAGATGTTGGTGGGAAAGAGGCAGAGGTGGAGGATGTATTGGAAGTGATAAAGAAGGTTGGAAAAGGTGATGCATTAGATTGTGGAAGTAGTATAGGTGGTAGAGGTGGTGAGAAGAATATTTGTAGTGGTGGCTGAGGTGGTAGAATTGGTGGAGGTATCTGGATTACATTAATATTCAATCTTAAGACAGAGTAAAATAAATGTAGCAGTGCATGGAAGATCAAGCAGCCATGTGTAATACTTTTTTTGTAAAGTTCCTGCACAGATCTTTCAGATATTTTTCTTACTAATTGCATAAATATTTTCCTTTGAGTCTCAAATTGTTATTTTCTTAAGTGAGTCAGAGAGCAGTTGAACAACGTTAATGCTCATTCATTCTCACTCTTACTGAATGACTTCTGTGTGCCAGACTGTGCCAAATATAAGCAATTAAATGCAAAAAAGACTTAGCTCCTGTCTTTATTGGGGAAACAGACCTATAAAAAGATACTTGTAATGCAGTGAAATAAAATGCAATGTAGAGGTGTAAGCTACCATGGAAGAATGACAGACAACCAGAGTGGGTAGTGTTGGGGCCAGGAGAGACTTCCTGGACTAGGTAACGCCTTAATGCTGAGAGGACTGGGTTTAATTGGGTGAAGGGGAAAATGAGTATCATGAGAACAAGTGGGAGGTGAGAAACCAAAACAAAACCCAAACTGCTGCCATCAAGGTGACTTAGACTTATAGTGACTCTGTAGGACAGAGTAGAACTGCCCCATAGGATTTCCAAGGCTATAAATCTTTACGGAAGAGATTACCTCATATTTCTCCCGTGGAGTAGCTGGTCGTTTAAACCATCAACCTTTTGGTTAGCAGCCTGTTGCCTTAACCACTGTGTCACCAGTTGATGACAAATACATGGAACTATACATGGCTTTTTAACTTTGACTTTCCTTCCCATATGCCTAGGTACGTTCAACTCTTTGCATTATACTAGGATTTAAACTCAGGTTAGAAAGTATCATTCGTTGTAAAAATTAATTTTAAGTGGAATTCGGGTCTTTGGTGCTTAGTGGTGAGCTGTTCAAAAGTAGAGACAATAAGGGCAAACCTCAGAGCTGGTGCCACCCATTTTGTCAGCCTCACCCATCCTCTTAGCTTAAAGAGTGAATAAGAAGATAAAATTTGCATAGTTTTTATCAGAGGAAGCAGGACAAACAGTATTTAAGCTGGGATGGGTGGATGAGCATGCAGTATCTGTTTAGAAGCTGAATTGCTCATTCAGAGAAGACCTTATATTCACGAAAAGTCAGCCCAAAACATGAGTCACTCATTAGTCTCTAAAAGGTGGAACATGCCAAAGTAGGGAAGGTAAATTGACTCTTTTATTAACTTGGATTAAGATATACCTTAGATATAACACTTATATAGAAATGAAAAAACAAAAAACAAAAAAACCTCTCTTTCTTTAAAAAAAAAACAAAACAAAACAGAAAAAAGAACCCCACAGCATATACACACATCCTTGAACCTATTGAAAACAATATTTTAAAGAGCAAGCAGATATATGCAGTTTGTTTTTTTTTTTTTAAGAAGAGAACTTACTAAAGTCTATGAAACAGATTTTAGAGAATTGATTTCTTGGAATGAATACTGTAAATGACTATTCTGGACCAGGAAGAGAAACTTTGACCTGTTCCCCTGGATCACAGGTTGTCCTGCAAAGGATGAGGAAAGGAGATGTCAGGGCACTTCTAGACCATGGTGCCTGCATAGAGAACAAAGGGAGAAGCAGCCCAAGGAGAACTGGATAAACAGACTTGGTACTATTTATACAGAATTTCTGAATTAGAGAGGGTACCCACCCATTCAAAAGACCTGAAAAGCAGGATATGAACTCCAAAAATATCAGAAGCTGACCTTTGAGCCAAGTTTAATTCATTTCTGTGCAAATTGCAATAAAGCTTGACTATTGTGATTTAGCTGTCTGCAGCTCATGTTTATAATTGTTCATGCTATAATTGTCTCTGAGATTTTCCCAGTTAATATTATTAAAAGGTGGATATATGATTTCCTGGGTGGTTTGATTCACTCTTCTGGTCCATTTTGATAAGAAAGTGCTTACCTACAGCACCAAAGGCTTTTATTGGCATTTGAATTTTTGCTTGAGAGGAAATAATGTAGGAGAACAGAACCACTCTACTGGTTGCCTTTTAGATATAGAATTCTGTTTAATTTGCAGAAACCATTAATAAATTCTAACCATTAACTCAGCCTTTCTTGACTGCCTTACAAAAGCAGCTCTTAGGAAATAAAGCATTTGGGACCTAGTGGGAAAGAGGCCAAGCTCGTATTAGCAAATCTTCTGAGTTACCCAGACTCCCACCTGAGATTTTGGGATTTTCCATTAAGAAGGAGGGAGAGGGGGATTGACCCCATCTGGAACATAGATGAGAGTGTAAATAGACTTGTCTTTTTTTTTTTTTTCCAAAGGTAACTGTGGGTAATGAAACAAAGGTAAGTAGGTAGCAAAATCCTAGGGAGATTACAAAAGAGATTTTATATATATGCATTAGCACACATAATTTTAGGTCTTGAAGCAATGTCTGGTGAACCAGTTGAATGTGCGAGAACAATTATTTAATGAATTCCAGAGAAGTGATGAAGTGGAATGAGAGCATGGGTTATAGATTTCTAGAACTAGAAAGAACTTTAGAGATTTTCTAGGCAAAGCCTTTTATTTCATAGCTGAGGAAACTGAGACCTAGAAAAGCTCAGATATTTCAAATGATTATTATGGTGGCAGGAGCCTAGTTATCCTGGTTTTAACTGTAGTGTCCTGATGTCAGGTGACTCTCAACTTGACCTGAATGTAATGGGTCTGCTGCTTTCACTGTGGCTATTCCCCAGAACATGCTCGGTGGTGATGTATGACTCCTCACACCTACTCCTGCTATTCAAAGATCTCAAAGCATCTATTTTGCCCACATCTCTACTAAGTGGGTAGCATTCTTTATATTGATGTACCCACAAAGCCCAGGCTCTACCATTCATCAGAAAAGGCTCAGTTTAGGCTTTGAGATATAGTTCTCAGGCAGTGCTGTTCCCCCAAAACTTCCTCTACCTGGGCTTCTTTCTCAAGCAGGAGGTAAATAGTTGCCTGGGTTAGAATTTCTGCTCTGATGAGGACTTGGTCAAGGTAGTCAAACTCTCTGAGCTTTAATTTCTTATCTGTAAAATAATAAGAAGAATAATTCACAGGGTTTGTTTCAAACAGAGCCCTGGGTACGAACAGACACTTAACAAAACTTTGTTCTTTCCCCTGACTTTTGTAATAAAATTTTTCAAAACTTCTGGTTTCTGATTACTTCAAGGAAGATTATTTTAATTGCTTTTTCTATATATGAAGATAATGCATTTTCATTGTAGAAAATCAAACAATGCTGAAAATTATGAAGAAGAAAGTCCCTTGATTGCCTACCATCCAGAGCAAACTGTTGTGTATAATTTTGCAGCACTCTTCCAGTCAGTCGTCTCTATGCATTGGTGTCTGTCTTAGTCTCTCAGTGCTGCTATAACAGAAATACAAGTAGGTGGCTTAACAAACCGAAGTTTACTTTCTCAAAGTTTAGGAGGTTAGAAGTCTGAATTCAGTACACCAGCTCTCTCTCTCTGCTCTGTGGGAAATACTTGTCTCAGCTTCTCTAGCCAGCCATCCTTGGAGTTCCTGGGTTTGTAATCTGGTCTGCTTCCATTATCTTCAGATAGGTCTTCTCTCCAGGTCTGCTTTCGTCTGTGCCTAGTCTGCTCTTTTATTATCTCAGAAGTGATTGGTTTAAGACATACCCTACACTGATACGACCTTATTAACATAAGAAAGAAAACCTTACTCCTAGATGGGATTACATCCACAAGTATAGGGATCAGGATTTACAGCACATATTATTGGGTCACAATGCAATCCATAACAATGACTATAAATTAATTTACAGTTTTACATAAACTAAACTATAATATGAACACTCTTTTGTCATCTGCTTTTTCTAGTCAACAAGAGGTCAATTCAAAGGAAATGGAATAGATATATTATGCCAGCTCTGGAAACAGTTTTAGTCCCATATTTTAAAAATGTAACACACAGTGGATACCATCTCATGGCACAGATAGGACAGAATATGCCACTGAGTGTATACAGTGCAATTTCTAGAGGTGGCAAAAGGTAAAAAAAATTGCCAACCTGGACAGCCTTCTGTTTTTATTTTCCCTAACAAAATCCAGGGTAAATAAAAGCATTGTCTGCTATAGTCCCTCAAATTCCCTCAGTTCTCTCCTTCCCTCACTTTCTGGTTGAGTAATCCACTGGGAAGGCACAGCGCATAGTGTCCTTCAGTCCACTGGGTCTGTCCTATGGGAAACCATTGGTTTTGTTTAAACTGATCTCTTTGGTAACCCAGTGACCTACTCTTGTCAGACAGACAGACTGACATTAGTACTGCTCTGTCTTCATCTGCTTTCTAGCTTTGTCTGTATTCCTTGTGTCATTGGGATTCTGGTCATGGTGATATGAGGAATGATTTATCACCAAGCATAAGAAAGACAAGCACACTGATTCTACCAAGAGTTATAGCCTAATACTGCTGTCAACCCACTTATGTGAGTAGTTACTGGTAGAAAAAAAAGAGTCTTTGGGTATTAGGAGCTATGGAGTGTAATGAACAGGTGAAAAACTTCAGTATTATAACTTTGGCTAAGAATATTGTACTTCAGTGGAAAAGGATCCCAGTCATGAAGGGAGGAGGTTAATATTCATTAGGTCCCAGATCACTAGTGTAATGTGCTTTCACATTTCATATGCTTTGAAATCCTTGGATTGGAGTTGGCAGTTAAAAAAAGTAGGCCGTTTTCTGTTTTGTCATAATTGGGCCAAACACTTTGCTAGAGTCTATGGGTTCTTCCCACCCTCTGCTCTATCCACTGTGGGAATCTATACTGTTTCATTTGTACCAGATGTATTGAAGTGGTTTTGTTAAGCAGCTTTAATCTAGGAAGACGTGTACTGAGTGCAGCCACTCATTTCTCAGCATCTCCAGAAAGAACAGCTTTTAACAATGATTCAGTGATGCAGAGCTTCTAATCATGATGTAAAGATGAAAGGCCCCATTACCAATCTTTTCTGCTCATCAAAATACAGTCAGCAGTGAAGATATACTATCATGGCTCACCAGTATCTCTACTCCCTGCCCTGAGAGGCCCTGCTATGGAAATAAAGACATTATGGAGCCATAGGAGTTGTTCTGGAACTTCTGACGTTTTTTAAAATATATGTATTATTGTCATAAAAATATAAACAACAAAACATTCACCAATTCAACAATCTTTTTAAATTTTTTTATTGTGATTTGGGTGAAAGTTTACCAAACAAATTTGTCTTCGATATAGCAGTTGATAGACATTTTGTCTTATGACATTGACTGCAATTCCCCACAATGTAACAGCTTGCTTCCTACTTCCTCCCCATAGTTACCTCTTCCCTGTGTCCTTCCCTCCCATGCACTCCCACCCCCTAAACTGTCTCCTTGTGCAAACACTGCACTTCTGTTCTCCTATGATTGATTGCTCCAACGAGTGCATCTACCTGTTGTAATTGTTCACCCCATATGCTTGTCTGTTGTTTGGCTGGAAGCCACAGGAGTGAGTTCAATTTCAGACCTGAAGGGTGGCTAGGGGCCATAGTCTCAGGGGTCTCACCAGGCTCTATCAGACCAGCAAACCTGGTTGTTCTGGTTACCTAGTGCTGCTCTGACAAAAATATACCACAAATGGGATGGCCTTAACAAATAGAAGTTTATTCTCTTACAGTTTGGAGGCTTTAAGTCCAAGTTCAAAGTGCCAGGCTCTAGGGGCTGGGTGAAAGCCCCTCAGCCTTGGGCTTCAGCTCTGCTTCCTGCTCCCGGCCCACTGAAGCTGGAGGCTTTTCTTCACTCAGCTGCTGGCTGCTGAGGCTGGCAAACCCAAGGTTGACAAGTAAAAAGGCACAGTCCCAATGTTACTAAACCACATGGCAGGCCATATCTTGGGTCCATTGAAAGCCCCACGGTTGGCAGAGCATGGCAGGCTGTTGAACAATGACACAGCTACATGCAGGGTCCAAGCGTGCCATAAGCTAGAGACCGTTCCCAAAGCTGCTACTTATATACAGGAAGCAGACCACATACCTAAAGGCAGCTACTTAGCTGCTCACAGTAGATTCCACCATGGAATTGATTACCAGTCTCATCATGGAGAATTCTACCACTAGCTGCCCAGCCACTCAACCAGGGCTAGCCAAGTTGACACACAAACTGAATTACTGCACTTGTCTTTTATTATTATTATTATTATTAATGATTTTGAGTTTTTTTCCACATTGTTCTCCCACTCTATTCAGGATCTGCTGCATTGATCTCCCTTTGAGTGGTTGACAGTGGTAACTGGGCACCATTTAGTTTTTCTGGTATCATGGTCATATAGGCTGAGGATCACATGGTCTGCCAGTCCCTTGGACTAATTGTTTCATACTTCTTTGGTTTTCTACATTCTTCTTTGCTCTAGACAAGGAGAGACCCATTGTTACATCTAGATGACTGCTTGCAAGCTTTTAAGATCCCAGTTGCTTCTCACCAGAGTAGGATGTGGAACAATGGTTTTGTGTAGTATGGTATGCCAATTGAGTTTGATAGCCCCTGCAACCATGGTCCCAAGCCCACAGGTCCAACTACTTGCTCCTTCCAGGTAGCTGGCTGTGGCTATGAAGCCACCACAACCTTGCTCCTTGTCAGCTCTATTATACATCTAGACATTCTTACAGCACATACAAATATGCATGTAGAAATATACTTAGGCATAGTGCCTAAGGCATTTGACTGGTAACCAGAAGGCTGGTGGTTCAAACTGACCAGCCAATCTTTGAAAGGAAGATTGGGCAATCTACTTCTGTAGAGATACTGCCTCGGAACCCCCGAGGAGAGGTCGCTAAGAGTTGGGACTGACTTGATGGCAGTGAGTTTGGGTTTTTTTGGAACTCTATACACCAACTGAGCAATTTCTATATATGTGTAATTCATTATTGTTATCCTTTTCCAAAGTAGTCCACTATCATTAACATAAATTTCCTCAAAGCAAACTCTTTGATACAGTAGTTGATAGACATTTTGTCTTATAACATTAACTGCAATTTCCCACAATGTTAACAGCTCTCTTCCCACACATTATCCCCACTTCCTTCACATTATCTCTGCTCCATACTCCTCCCCATAACCACTAATAGTCATTGGCTTCTATATATTTACTTATCTCATGTAAGTGATTTCCTATACTATTTTTCCTTTGTGATTGATTTGTTTTGTTCAGTATAAAGTTTTCAAGGTTTATCTATTGTGGTATGTATCAGGACATCATTTCTCTTTATAGCTGGGTAATATTCCTCTGTATGTATGTGCCACATTTGTTTATCTGTTCATCTGCTGTTGGACATCTAGGTTGTTTCCACCTTTTGACTAGTGTGAAAAGTGCTGCAATGAACATACTTCTGACATTCTTGTGCCAAGTTTCTATCATAACTTGAGATTATTTTGATGTGGTCTCATTAAGAATGTTGGTAAACTAAAGGAAATAATTGAATGGGGCAGGATAAAGACATCTTCAGACATTCAAGTTCTCAAAAAAGTTTATGTATCTTAGGAAGCTACTTAGATGTGTTCCATTAAAATAAGGGTGCAAACCAAGAAAGAAGATCTGAAACAAAATTATCTGGCAGCAAAAGGAATCCCTGGAAGGACAATGAAGGGAGACAGCAGGAAAACAGTGAGCATACCAGGCATAGAGGGACTGAGAAGATCAGAGAGCTCCAGGATGCCCAGGAAGATGAAATTAATAGACTATCTCATGTATTTAATGTATTGTGAGATGATTTAGACAACTGGAAAATACAGGCATTAGAGATAAATACATAGAAAAAGTGCGTAACAAGGCAATTAATAATTCCAAGGGGAAAAAATAGTTGTACAGAAAAGGAAAAATAATTATAGTTATTATTTGGCTTATCTGTGAATAGCAGTTACATAGTCATAATATTATAAACACTAAATATCAGTACTTCCATAGTGATACTGCCTCGGAAACCCAAGGAGGGGTCGCTATGACTCAATGGCACATAACAACAACAACAAATATCAGTCTGTCTAAAATGATGGTATTATAATTGTGTTGGGAAGATGAGAAGATAGGAAGAGTGTATAGTACAGTGGAAGGAGCTCTGGTGGTACAGTGCCTAAGACAGCTGACTGCTAACCAGAAGGTTGGCAGTTCAAACCCATCAGCTGCTCTGCAGAAGGAAGATGAGGCAAGCTACTTCTGTAAAGATGTACTGCCTTGGAAACCCAATGGGGATAGCTGTGAGTCAGAAGTGACTCAGTTACATTGGGTTTGGTTTGGTTTGATATGATACAGTTTGGTGGTGGATAAAAGAAAATAAAATCTTTTATTTTTGTATTTGTTGTTGTATTGTTATGTGCTGTTGAGTCGGCCCAAACTTGTAGTGGCCCCTCCTTGGGTTTCTGAGGCAGTATCACTACAGAAGTAGATTGCCCAACCTTCCTTCCGAGGAGTGGCTGATGGGTTTGAACCGCCAGCCTTTTGGTTAGCAGGCAAGTGCCTTAGGCACTATGCTACCAGATCTCCTAGGAAGTCAATAAATGCCTAAAACTAGAAGAAAAAAAAAAAAAAAACAACGAAGGTGTAGCATATAAGGATGTTATTTAGAGACCTGGAGACCAATTTCGTGTAATTGGTGGAAAGATTTGAGAGTAATTATCTCATGTGAAGAAGCTGACGGAGGTAACAAACTACCATCTTTTTGTAATGAACCTTGTAGAATTATTTGACTATTAAATTGCATACATGTGTATCTTTGATTGAAAAATAAACCAATAAAAAGAAAATTAATTAAATAACTAAAAATATACACATACATTCTGGGCAGCCATTGGTAATTCATTGGGATTGGCAAACAAAAGTAAGGTATCCTTATTTGAAGCAAACGTGAACACTGTAAGGGTAGGAAAATCATTTTTATGAGTATCTTTGGAGCAATGTCTATTAAAAAGAAAAGCTTGTGGACTTGAATTGACTTTGAATTGACTGTTGTCACAGCAGGGAGCTCTGGTGGTGCAGTGGTTAAGGCATTTGGCTGCTCACCAAAAGGTCAGCATTTCGAACCCATCAGCCGCTCCACAGGAGAAAGATGAGGCAGCCTGCTGCCATAGAGACTTACAGCCTTGGAAGCTCTTTGAGGCAGTTCTACTCTGTCTTATAGGGTAGCTATGAGTCAGAATCGACTTGATGGCAGTGGGTGGTTGGTCACAGCAAGGTGTTTTGGGCACAAGCTGTGATACAGTTTGCTCTTTTAATTATGAGAAGCAAGAGGACAAGAAAGGTCAAGAGGCAAGGAAGGGACTGTCTTTCCAGCTAAGAAGAAATAGGATTCAGGTTCAGACTTTGGAGGGGTCCAACTACAGGGTGGTTGGCTAAGTTTGGGAGGAAAATGGTAAGCACTAGAGATCTGCACAGGTGGAATCCAAAGACTGGGTAGTTAGCAAAAACAAGAAGAGGGCACAAGAGGGCAGGAGAGATTCTGGCCCTGTGGCCTATTTCATAGGCCATAGGTGTTGCTAAGGGCTAATAGCAGGTAAAGACTTAAAGATATCCTGATCTCTCTGCCTGTGTGCTTTGTCTCATCAACCATTATAGCTGGATTCCTTTACGTTCATCTATACGCTCAGCTCTGCTCCTGAAACCTGTCCTAGAATGTTGTTAGTTGCCATCATCAAATCAGTTCTGACTCATAGTGACCTTATGTGTAACTGCATGAGAAGTCGCCCAGTCCTGAACCATCTTCATGATAGTTGCTGTGTCACTCCAAATCACCAAGGGCTGCCTCACCTTTACTGACTTCTGCTTTACTAACTATAATGTCCTTTTCTAATGATCATATTTTTCTGATGTAAAGAGGCTGAAGTCTTACATCCTCACTTCTAAGAAGCATTCTGAGTGTATTTCTTCTAAGACTGATCTGTTTATACTGCTGGTAGACTATGATATATTCAGTGTTTTCTGTCAATACCACAATTTGAATGGAAGTCCTAGATTAGCAGCCTACTAATTTGACATCATCATTCTTTTTGGTCACTAGCTTGTGTTGTTAGCACAGCTGGATCTCTTGTACCTCAATTTTCTAGTAACTGGGTATCTTACCCTGAATCTCAGTCTCCAATGGCTATATTTCTGTTGATAGATCACCTAAATGCCAACTACACACAGTAAATCTCCACCCCACCAAGATACCTTGTTTCAGTTGGGACAGAAAATCTGTGTCACGGATTTTACTTTGACTTCTACCCAATATGTTATTTATATATCTTCTTTCTTTCCCCCATGTATTCTGATTATCCAATCTCAGGCAAATTTTTGTACCCAGGTCTTTGCCTGTCCATCTTTTGAAAACTAAATTCTGGCTTTGAGTATTATGAGTATTATTAATAAACTAACATTTACTGAGCATTTTCAATCAACATATTTGGAATTCTCCAAAAACTGTACTATGTGCTTTATGTAAATGGATTACATAAATGGTAAATATGAATAATGTCATTGTGATAGTTAAGGTTCTGTGTCAGTTTGACTGGGCCATAATTCTCAGTGGTTTAGTGGTTATGATGTAGTCATACCCCATGATGACATCTGATATAATTTAATCACCTACATGATGAGATCTGCTATGCGCAGCCAATCAGTTCAAAGGGAATTTCCTTAGGGGTATGTTCTGCTTCCAATATATATGGACATTCTGGCAAAACTCTCTGGCTTTTTGCTTGATCTGGATCCTGCATTTGGCGCATCATCATCTGAAATCCAGTTCTTGGACTTGAACTGGTGGCCTGCTGTGTTGTTTGCTCATGCTGGGTTCATCAGCCCCTACAGCTCCATGAGTCAGGAGAAGCCTCCAGTCTCACATCTGACCCACGGACCTGGGACTTAGCAGCCTCTAGCACTGCATGAGCCATCTCTTTGAGATAATTTTTTTTCTGTCTTTACAAATATGTATATGTTTAAGCTTCACTGATTTCGCTTCTCCAGAGAACCTCGTCTAAGACACTCATTTAAGTCATTTAACTCTGAGGTTGTAGCTATGATTACCAACTCCATTTTATACATGAAGAAATCGTAGTTTAAAAATATACAGGGATTTGCATGAAAAGGATGAAGCTGGTATTCAACACGGGTAGTTTGTTTTTAGCCTCAGGCTCTTAATCACTAGAAACATTGCCTCCTGCAGTCTTTGTTCAAATTTCAGAATCTACCTGTACTTGCAGACATGACTTCCCTGACTCAATTTATCTCTGTGTCAGAACCCTGGATCTGGTAGCAGGTTAATCCTTCTTCTGCCTGAGGTGGAGGCAGATATGCCTAGATGACTTCTAGGACTATTTGCTTCCATGAAGTTCTCAGTAATTCTATCAGTTCACCTCATGGCCTAATGTTCCAGGGCATTACTTCTCAAAGTGTAGTCCCTAGACCAAAGGTATCAGCATTACCTGGAAACTTGTTAGAAATGCAAATTCTCAGGCCCTCCCTCAGACCAACCAAATAAAAAACTTGGGGATAGGGTCCAGCAATCTGAGTCTTAACAAGCCTTTCAGCTGATTTAGATGTACACTAAAATATAAGAACCCCTGTCCTAGGGTCATGGCTAGAGGAGTCAGGGTCAAGTCTTTGCTTGGGCTGTTGTTGAATGTACTTAAATCACATATGTTGAAGAAAAAGAGGGCCAAGAAGATGTGTTTCTATCTAGGGTTTCTATACCACGCAACTAGCGGATTCCTCTACCATCCCTACCTCATTGAGAACAGGAAATAGAAGGAAAACGTGAGAAATCTCTGTTTATCATCTAACCCAGTACTGTAGTCTTGAAGAAACTGTTGTGGATGTTTGCAATGAAAATGTAGTTGGAAGAAAACACAGTCATGTAAGAGAGATGCTGCAGGTGAAGACAGGAAAGGATCTGATGTTGGTATTCTTGAAAGCTAAAGAAGATCTCTTTCTGTTACAACCAAACTTATCTCACCTGTAGTGGCTTGACATACCCTTATGGTAACAAAATGACAGTCACAGCACTTTTCAAGGGGAATATATGAAGAAATGGATCAAGGCTGAAAGTGCAATTTGCCTTACTCGTAACAATATAGTCAGTTATTAAATTTAATATATTTTTTTTCTTTTGCATAGCTCAATGATCTAAACATATGAAAAAATAAGAACTGCCCACTCCCCCATCTTTCTAGTATCTAGACTTGACCAGTTCCTACTGCTGGCTAGTTTGTAGCTTGTGTACACATTTTGGGGTATTTGGCACCTGATCCACCCCTGAGAGAACACACAGGCAGAAGTCCTAGCCCTGAGTATAATGTTAGGGCTTATCCAAGCTTTTGAACATCAAGCTTGCTGCTACTGCCTGCATGCCTTTCTGAGCAGGACATCTGTGATTGATGATGGGAGAGTAAATAAATTTCAGTAAATATACACAAGAGTGGATCAGGACAGTAAGTGTTTACTATGTACAATCAATGAGCATTATTTTAAAGGAGATTAAACTTTCCTGGACTTAATCCTCCTGCTAGAGTGGCGTTGGTGCCAGAAGATGAGTTAGTGTTTTCTCTGGGGAAGTGGTGAGAACAGCATCTGTGCTTTTCAAGTAAAAGCCTGTGGTAAAATAAGCAGTTTAGAAACCTGTTCAGTTTGGAAATCAATTTTCCCATAAAATATGTGTTTGTAGTATATGAAGTGGAAGAAGGTGGTTCTGGACAGCAAATGTCTCTGGAGATTGGAAGTGACACAGCTTTATTTCTCCCTGGTAACTTTCTGGGCTTTGTCATGTTTCCTTTTTCCACAAGACATGTAATAGAGTCAGATGTTTGATAGAGGTTTGCACTGGGACTTTGAGCCTGCTAATTACTGTAGAGTGAGTTCATTCTCTACAATAGTGAGCTGAAACTTGAAACCTAACTTTTTTTTTAAACTTGATGGTTTTTTCCCAGAAGCTAGAAAAACTGTCATTTAAAATTTAAGGTCTTGTCTACCTCCTAAGAGGAGAAAGCTTGAGTTTACTTTGGTACCTTTGTTCTGGAAAAATCTCTTGAGTATCCATCTATTATTTGGAGGAAAACCTGTATGTAAGTTTTGCATATATTTTAGCAAAGTAAAATTTTCTAGATATCTGTATTTCTTTGGGAAAAATCTTTTCTTTATTTAGATTTAAACTGCCCTATGACTCGACAGCAAACAACAACAGCAACAACATGCCTTACATTTGGTACTCTGGCAGCATGAGGGTTAAGCACCCACTGCTAACCGAAAGGTTGGTGGTTCAAACCTACATAGTGGCTCTGCAGGAGAAAGACCTGGTAAACTGCTTCTATAAAGGTTGCAGCCTAGAAAACTCCATGCAGAATGTGGTTGCTATGACTCAAAATTGACTTGATGGCACCTAATGACAACAACATGCCGTATATCAAAGACCCCTGGGTGGTGCAAAGAGCTTGCAGACTACCAGCCAACTAGCACCCTAAAAGTTGGGGCTTGAAGCTACCCAATGGTGCTATTTAAGAAAGGCCTGGCAATCTGCTCACATAAAGATTGCAACCAAGAAAACTCCATGAGGCAGGCAGTTCTACTTTGTAACACGTGGGATCACCATGAATCAAAGAATTGACTCAAAGGCAATTGGCAGTGGGATGCCTTATATTGGGTTGGAAAATTCGGCCTACTGACTGTTTTGTAAATAAAGTTTTATTGGAACACAGCCATGCTCATTCATTTGCATATTGACTATGACTATTTTTGCACTGCAATGGTAAGTAGGTGTGACAGAGAGTATATGGTCCTTAAAGCCTAAAGTATTTATTAACTGGCTTTTTATGTAAAATGTTTGCTGATGTCAGCCTTATATAATTGCTTGTTATTATGCTTACTGTCTTACTTAAACAACTGCTTACAGACTTGAGAACCAACAATCAAGAAAGTGACAGGAAAAATATGCAGGACTGAACTTCACACCATACTTATAAAAAAGGGCAATATACCAAAAGCAAACGCCAACACAATAACACTAAGGAAAAGGCGGACACAGAGAGGTGTACAAGAGGTACCGACAACAAAGATGAATACTTTTACACATACAGTACTGCATTATCAGTAATAAAAAACATTAATCTATGATAAACAGGCTGAATGATCAAGTATGTCTAGGCAAAAGGGAATATACCCATGACTGTATATAAGGTCGGCAGACTATATTTCTGCATATATATTTGTATATGCTGTAAGAATTTTCATATAAATAGAACCAACAGGGGGCAAAGTTAAAGTAACTTCTTATCCACAGTCAACCAACCTGATGAAGTGAGTTGTTGGACCTGTGGCTCGGGACCATGGTTGTGGGGGACATCAAGCTCAAGTGGCATGACATACTACACAAAGCATTGTTCTACATCCTACTTTGGTGAGTAGCGACTGGAGTTTTAGAAGCTTGCAAGTGGCCATCTAGATGGAGCATTGGGCCTCTCCTTGTCCAGGGCAAAGAAGAATGAAGAAAACCAAAGATACATGGAAACAATTAGACTAAGTGACTAGTGGGCTAAGTGTAACTTTGCTGTTGTTGTTGCTATTAGCTGTCATTGAGTTGGTTCTAGCTCATAGTGACCCTACGTACAGCACAATGAAACGCTGTCCAATCCTGCACCATCCTCAGAATTGTTACTTTGCTTGAGTTGCAACCACTTTGTCAATCCATCTCATTGGGGGTCTTCCTCTTTTTTCACAGACCCTTTAATTTATCAAGCATGATGTCCTTCTCCAGGGACTGGTCCCTCCTGATTATAAGTCCAAAGTACCTAAGATGATGTCTCACTATCCTTGCTTCTAAGGAACAATCGGGCTGTACTTCTTCCAAGACAGATTTGTTTGTTCTTTTGGCAGTCTGTGGTATATTCAGTATTCTTCACCAACATCATAATTCAAAGGCATCAGTTCTTCTCTAAACTAACTTATTCATTGTCTTGCATTCACTTGCATATGAAAAAAAAAAAAACAAACCAAACTCATTGCCGTGAGTTGGATCTGACTCATAGCGACCCCTCCTTGGGTGTCCAAGGTGGTATCAGTATGGAAGTAGATTGCCCAACCTTCTGAAGAGTGGTTAGGCACTATTGAAAATACTATGTTTGGGTCAGGTAAACCTTAGTGCTCAAAATGATATCTTTGCTTTTTAACATGTTAAAGAGGTCTTTTGCAGCAGATTTGCCCAATGCAAAACATCGTTTGATTTCTTGACTGCTGCTTCCATGGGCATTGATTGTGGATCCAAGTAAAATGAAATCCTTGACAACTCAATATTTTTTGCATTTATTGTGATGTTGCTTATTGATCTAGTTGTGAGAATTTTTGTTTTCTTTATATTGAGGTGTAATCCATACTGAAGGATGCAGTCTTTGATCTTCATCAGTAAGTGCTTCAAGTCTTCTTCACTTTCAGCAAGCAAAGTTGTGTCATCTGTATGTTGTAGGTTGTTAATGGTTCTTCCTCCAATCCTGATGCTGCGTTCTTCATATAGTTGAATTTCTTGGATTATTTGCTCAGCATACAGATTGAATAAGTATGATGAAAGGATACAACCCTAACACACACCTTTTCTGATTTTAAACCACACATTATCCCCTTGCTCTATTTGAACATTGCCTATTGGGCTACTTACAGGTTCCTCATGAGCACAGTTAAATGTTATGGAATATCCATTCTTTACAATGTTATCCATAATTTGTTCTAGTCCACACAGTTGAGTGCCTTTGTATAATCAATAAAACACAGATAGATATCTTTCTGTTATTCTCTGCTTTCAGCCAAGATCCACCTGACATCAGAAATGATATCCCTGATTTCATATCCTCTTTTGAATCTGGCTTGAATTTCTGGCAGGTCCATGTTGATGTACTGCTACAACCATCTTTGAATTATCTTCAGCAAAACTTTACTTGCATGTGATATTAATGATATTAATTATTTTGATGTGATATTAATGATGTTAGATCATTTTCACATTCTATTGGATTACCTTTTATTGAAATGGGTACAAATATGGATATCTCCCAGTCCAGGCCAGATAGCTGCCTTCCAAATTTCTTGGCATAGATGAGTGAGCACTTCCAGTGTTGCATCTGTTTATTGAAACATCTCAGTTAGTATTCTGTCAATTCCTGGAGCCTTGTTTTTCACCAGTGCCTTTAGTGCACCTTGGACTTCCTGTTTCAATGCCGTCAGTTCTTGATCATATCCTACCTCCTGAAATGGTTAAATGGACAATCTCCTTCAGGGGAGAAGCTGGGTTCCTTCTCAGCCCCAGGGTGAGGGGTGAATCTTGATTAATCTAAGCACATCAAGATAATTCCATCTTCCTGCTGGCAAAATAATATGCATATAGAACAATTCTGGCCAATGAGAAATAAAAGAAAGTTGTCTGGATCACTTATGTGAAAGGTTTCCTTACATTTAAAAATGAGAAGCACAAGAGAAAGGTGTCCTTTTCCTTCTTCTGGATATGACCATGAGAGGATGTGATCCTAAGAACTGTTGCAGCCCATCTTACAATGTGGGGGAAATTGCCAGCATGCTAACAGTGGCAGATAAGAAAATGGCAAGAACCTGAGCCCTGGCTGGCATCGAAGAGCTGTGGAATTACACAGATGTGGGATCACACTTCATGAGATATGAGAAAATAAAATATCCTTATTGCTCAATCCACTTCATACTTGCTCTTCTATTATCTGTAGCCAACTGTTCTCCTGAGTATTTAGTGAAATATGATTTCTGTAAGTACAGGTTGGTGAGAAGTAGTGAACATATTCTTAAAATGCATCCATGCATGGATAATTTCAATTCTGATTACCAAGTAGTTAAATACAATTAAAATGGAAAAATTGAATGAATCCAAATAATGGCATATGTATCACAAATCTTTTTTAAGTGGTAAGAAATTCAGAAAATTACAGCCTTTTACTTTAACTAGGCCAATTACTGTAGGTCAGTAACATTAGCAAGGCATCAGTAACAAGAACACTAGGGTCTGAATGGGTGTCTGACTTCATCTCCCTCTACCATAATCTGTGAAGCTAATTGCAGGGCCCTAGATGGTGTTCAGGGAGCTCTGATAGCATAGTGCCTAAGGCACTTGACTGCTATGCTAACCAGAAGGCTGGTGGTTCAAACCCACCAGCCACTCCTCGGAAGGAAGATGGGGCAATCTACTTCTGTAGTGATCTGCCTTAGAAACCCAAGGAGGAGTCGCTATGAGTCAGGTCTGACTCGACGGCACATAACAACAACAGATGGTGTTCAGGATGATTTTTTAAAAATAAATATATATAACCCATGTTGATAGATAAGTTTGGCTGATGATATTCCTATGTGTGTATTTTTATGTACTACAAAAATACCCATATATGTTATAGAAATAACAGGACAAGGTTGGGGTAGCTTCTTAGCTACAACCAAACATTTTGAAGGAATATGTCACTGGGCCTTCAGGCTCATCATGACGATGGTCTTGGGGAACATCAAACTTAATTGGCACAGTATCGTACACAAAAACATTGTTCTTTGGTGAGTAGTGACGGGGTCTTAAAAGCTTATAAACAGCTATCTAAGATGCAACTATTGATCTCTCCTTATATGGAGCAAAGAAGAATGAAGAAAATCAAAGGCATATGGAAACAATTAGTCCAAGACTAATAAACCATGAGAACCTCAGCCTATAAGACCTTGAGACCAGAAGAACTAGATAGTGCCTAGTTACCAATGCTAACCGCTCTGAAAGGGATCAAAATTGGACATCTTGGATAGAGTGGGAGGAAAACTGTGGAAGAAATTTCAAAAACATAAAAATGACCAGAATTACTGGTCAGATAGAGACTGGTGAAACCCCCAAGACTATTGCCCTAGGTTACCCTTCGGGTCTGGAATTGTACTCACTCCCATGGGTTAGCTCTCAGCCAAACAACAGAAAGGCCTATAGACTGAACACCTACCCCAGGGAGATGCACCCCTTAGAACAGTCAACCATGAGAGAACAGAAGGCCAGCATGTACATGGGGGAAAGTCTGGACAGACAAGAATACATAGGTAAGAAGGACACAGGGTAAGGGTAACCACAGAGAGGAGGCGGGAAGAGAGCTATTCCACTGTGAGGATTGTAATTGGTGCCATGAAATAAAATGTGTATGAACTGTTGAGTGTAAAATGAATCGGCTTTGTAAATTTGCACCCAAATAACAACAAAAAATAAATAAAAATTTTTTTGGATAAAATTTTCTGCTAAAAGTGTATGTTGTTGTTATGTGCTGTTGAGTCATCTGCAACTCATAGCAACCTTATGTACAGCAGAACAAAACAGCCTGGTCCTGTGCCAGCCTCATGATCCCTACTATACCTGAGCCCATTGCTGCAGCCACTATATCAATCCATCTTGTTGAGGGCCTTCCCCTCTTTTGTTGAGCCTCCACTTTACTAAGGATGACTTCTTTTTTTCAGAGAATGGTCCCTTCTGACAACACGACCAAAGTAGGTGAGATGATTTCTGGCCATTTTCGCTTCCAAGGAGCATTCTGGCTGCACTTCTTCCAGGACAGATTTATTAATTCTTTTAGCAGTCCACGGTACTTTCAGCATTCTTCGCCAACAGCACAACTCGAAAGTGTCAACTCTTCTTCAGTCTTCCTCATTCACTGTCCAGCTCTTGCATACATATGAGGCGATTAAAAATACTATGTCTTGTGTTAGGCGCATCTTAGTCTTCAAGGAGATATCTTTGCTCTTCAGCGCTTGAAAGAGGTCATTTGCAACAGATTTGTCCAGTGATTGATTGTAGAACCAAGCAATATGAAGTCTTTGACAACTTCAATCTTTTCTCCATTTATTGTGATGCTGCTTACTGGTCCAGATGTGAGGATTTTTGTTTTCTTTATATTGTGGTGTAATCCAAACTGCAGATTGTAGTCTTTAATCTTCATCAATAAGTGCTCCAAGTCAACCTCATTTTCAGCAAGCAAAGTTATGTCGTCTGTGTATCTCAGGTTGTTCATGATTCTTCCTCCAATCTTGATGCCATATTCCTCTTCATATAGTCCAGCTTCTCAGATTATTTGCTCAGCATACAGATTGAAAAAGTATGGTGAAAGGATACAACCCTGACTCACTCCCTTCTTGATTTTAAACCATGCATTATCCCCTTGTTCTGTTTGAATGACAGCCTTCTGGTCTATGTACAGGTTCCTCGTGAGTATAATTAAGTGCTCTGGAATTCCCATTTTCCTCAATGTTATCCATAATTTGTTATGATCTACACAATCAAATGTCTTTGTATAGTCAATAAAACACAAATAAACATCTTTCTGGTATTCTTTGCCTTGAGCCAAGATCCATTTGACATCAGCTATGATATCCCTTGTTCCACGTCCCCTTCTGAATCCAGCTTGTGTTTCTGAAGTTCTTTGTCAATATACTGCTGCAACCATTTTTGAATTATCTTCAGTAATAATTTACTTGTGTGTGATATCAATGATATGTTTGATAATTTCCACATTCTGTGGGATCACCTTTCTTTGGATTGGGTACAAATATGGATCTCTTCCAGTCAGTTGGCCAGGTAGCTGTCTTCCAAATCTCTTGGCATAGCCAAGTGAGTGCCTCCAGTGGGGCATCTGTTTGTTGAAACATCTCAGTGGGTATTGCATCAATTCCCAGAGCCTTGATTTTATGGGTGAAAATACACACACACACACACACACACATACACATACATACATGTTCAATATACATATATGTTCAGTTCAGTGACTTTAAAGATGATTTTTTAAAACTCATCATATTATGGAGATTTAGTTTTGGATACCTGTTTATTAGAAGCCTATCAAAGAGCTCATGGGGAAAGTAGGGTACAAAAGAAAAAGTGTAGGCTTTTGGAGTCAGCCAGACATGGACTCCCCCTAGGACTTCTAGCTCACTAAGGTGGTATAGGGCAGGGACAAATCCCAGTTGTACCATTTACTTGGTATCTAATGTGGGTTAGTAGTGCCTACTTCACAGCTTTGTTGTGAGGATGAAATAAGTTAATATATGTTAATATGCTCAGAATGGGGTCTGACTCAATACAATGTTTGCTATTATTATTACTACTGCTACTAGCTCTGTAATTTCTTCACCCATAAAATCAAGGTAGGAAGAACCTCATATGGTTCCTGGAATTAACTTAATGTATGTAAAGCTTCTAGCCTAATTTTTGATATATAATAGAAGCTCTCTTAAGGATATTTTATTTAAAAATATGATTAACAATGACTACCAGATTTACCCAAGTAAGTTTGGGGTCTTGCAGAGACTTAGCTAAAGAGGCACTATTAGACTGTAGTGGGCTCAGCACTGTGATAATAGGACTGAAATCATCTCCAAAGCAGTGTCTGCTCTACAGTAACGTACTTACTCTCTGAGGTCACTAGAACTCCAGTTCTCAAGCAGTTTTGATCAAATGTCTCCGCCTGGAATGAGTGCTTCTGAGTCAGGTACTTGGCCCCTATCATTGTGATCATTGAAGGAACGATAGAATCTGAAGCTTCTTTTTAAACAGGTCTCTAGCTATGACCTTTGTGACCTTTGGGACCCAGTGAGAGATTTTGGCTATTCTTGTTAAGATTTTGAAACTGGCTGAATTACCCTAAGGCCCAATCTGGCCAGTAACTATTAACATTTAGTACTAAAACCCGATTATTGTGTGATAATCATTCCATTAGCTCATGTTGCTGCTATTGTTCATAAAAGCCCTTCCTTGTCGCTCTCCGATCTCTTGTCCCCTGCCCTGACCTCTCCATGTACATTTGAAACATTTCTTCTTATCCTACTTAACTTTACTTGCTAGTCCTCTGAATGACTTGGGCAATCTTTCGCAATCTCCAAAGCCTGACATTCTGTTTGTTGCATGCTGCCTCACCCTCCTCTGGTGTGTTCCAGATGGTCTTGTACCAAGCAGAGCATATGTTTCTTTCTCCCCTTGATTACTCCTTGCATTTCTTTGCTCTTCTGGGTCGTCCTCCATTTGATTTACCTCTGGAGTATTTATTGCTGGGGTCATGTGCATAATGAATACCCTTGGGCGTTCATTAAGTTTAGCTTTGGACAAGTTTCTATTTCCCCTCAGTGTCCTTGATGTTTTATGCTTTCGGTCATTTGTTCATGTAAACCTCACAGTTTGCCAGCATTTACTCCTCCAAAATTCATACCTCTCTCTTCCGCTTAGTGCCTAAAGCATTTGACTGCTAACCAGAAGGTTGGCAGTTCAAACCCACCAGCCACTCCTTGGAAGGAAGATTGGGCAATGTACTTCCATAGAGATACCCTTGGAAACCCAAGGAGGGGTCTTTATGAGTTGGATCTAACTCGAGGACAGTGAGTTTGAGTTCTCATTCACATTGTGATTATGTATAGATAGCTAGATAGATAAATACCTCATGGAAGTTCTTAATTAAAAATAGTGCCTTACTGGTGACTTTTTTTTAAATCTCTTTGTCTGTCTCAATCTGTGTGAAGTTGTTGTTCCAGGTGTCTTTTGTGGAGTAACAAACCACTCAAAACTTAGTAGCTCAGAACACAATTATTGTCTCTGATGGCACTTTGGGTTGGCTGGGTGCAGCTGGATGCTTCTCACTTGGAGTTTCTCATGCACTTGTAGGCAGATACTGGGTAAGGCTCAAACCATCTGAAGACTTGAAAAGGCAGACCATCCAAAAGGCTCATTCACAAGGCTGCTAGTTGATGCTGGCTGTTGGTTGAGGGATTAGCTGGGGTTGTACCACTGAAGTACCTACACTTGGCCTTTCCTTGTAACATCTTGGGCTTCTCTAAGCATGATGCCTAAGCTCTGAGAAGATTCATTCCAAGAATGAGCATTCCAAGGTGAAAGATGGAAGGCTTTTTATATGTTAGTTTTGGAAGTCATGTAGTATTATTTCCCTTGCAGTGTGCTAGTGTGAAGAGGCTATACAAGGGAATGAGTACTTACAGTTGTGCTTTATTGGACGGAGACTAGCTACCACAAGGGTGAATAGGTATTCTGTTTTTTTCCATTGTTCCTTATTTTAGAGTCAGACAAACTTTTTTGATAATGGTTTTTCTCCAGCCTTCTCTGGTGACCTAAACAGTGGCTGCAGGCAATTGTCCTTTCTTGCAAGCTCCAGTTATGACATTCCCAATGTCATGTGTACCAAGCATCCCTGCTGCCAAAAGTATCTATCTACTTCCCTGTGGCAAACCTTGTGGGCAAATCTTCGATGAACTGAAGATGAAATTCAAGGAAAAGAGGCCTAGATTGGATCGTAAGAGATCTGTGTTCTGGAACTGTTTTGAGTAGTTTGACTGACCTTGAGCAAGTAATTTTATCTTTCTGGACTTCAGTCTTCTTAGAGCTCCCTCATAAGCTCTGATAATAGACTTTTGTAGGTCTAAGTAGCCACCTTAAGCATACATCTCTATTTGGTCAAATGTTCTACTTTAACCCACTGAATGGATTAAACCCAGGCTTTGGGGCTGAGAGAGGAAATGTTGCTGCTCATCAAAGTCTTTGCACTCAATTAAAAATAATAATGAAATTTAAATGTAGAAATCTAGATAATACCATTGTTTTCAAGATCTTAGTGGTAGATATTTCCAGATTGTTTATTATTATCATTTTTTTTTAATTTAAAAGGTCATAACCTTGCATGTATAGGATTTGCTCTTAGAACTTGGAACTTCTTAACAAAGTATCTGTATGAGGTCCTTTGCCACTTAACAGGCAGTTCTTTGTGCCTGTTGACAGATGGCTATTTCTCAAGTAAACCTCATGCCTTGATACTGACTGTGATTACGTCAAGCTGCAGCCACTGGAGGGATGCCAATGGTATGTGGTCACCTGGGTTTGCTCTTTTCTTCTGAAGGTGCTGAGCTATTGGAACCTTGAACTCTCTCCCTCTGGAATTGTAGAGGGGAAAGAAAATAATGAAAATCCTTGGGAATGGAGGAAGACTAGGTCAAGTGCAAATGAAAATATATACCTCGACCTTAGAGTGGAGTGTGTCAGTTCCCAGGCCTGCTTCAAGTGGAGGCGTCTGACCCATTTGACATTTGAGAGGACAAACAAAAGGCTCCATCAGGAAGAGACTTAACCCTGTTAACAGCTACAAGTCATTGGCCCCAGAGAGGTGATCCTGGAAAGCTGGGATTAGGAGAAGTCCTTTGCTTTCTGCTTTTTATTTTAGGGAAGGGACTTTCAAAGAGATTGACCATCACGGCCCCCAGGATTTCCTGATGCTCTGGGAGGTTTCTAGGCCTCAAACTGTCCTGTTTCTTCTTCTCTTCGTTGGGAAGACATCTACCCAAAGGAAAAAATATAGCTCAATTCCAAAAGAGAGTTGGGATTTATAGAAGAAAACAATATGCAGTGGCCTAAACTGAAGTTTGTTTGCTTTTTAATGATAAATACATGAAAAGTGCAAAAGGACAAGTTCTCAGTTGGCATGATTAGATAGGTCAACACTTCCAGCAGTGCTGTTAAGAAAAAAGCAGGAGTAGATTTTTGGGGGGGTTGGCTGGGTGGGGTGTATTGTGGTCTTTACCTAACCTGAGGTTGTAGCTGGAAGAAGACTTTGATCTGCCTGGATGCCATCTTCATCTACCCCTTCTATCAGTCATATTTTATTGTTTTAAACTTTACCCAACATTTTTTTCATATCATTTATTCTTAATTAAATAAAACCACAGTGCCTAAGGCATTTGACTGCTAACCACAAGGTTGGTGGTTTAAACCCACCAGCTCCTCCATGGAAGGAAGATGGAGCAGTTTACTTCTGTAAAGCTTTACCACCTCAGAAACCCAATGGGGGTCACTATGAGTCAGAACTGACTTGATGGCAGTGAGTTTGGTTTTTGGTTTTATTCACATTTTGAGCTGGAGGAACAGAGGTCAAATAACATCAAACTCTATTGCCAGCATTTGTTGAACTCTGTTAAACAGCTAAGGCCCAGTTCTCTGGCTGGAAAAGGTATCTTTGACAATGTTAATGGTTTTGACCTCTGAGTTCTAGCATTTCACAAAAATTCTCTTAAAGTAAGAAGGAAGGGACTGGAAATCTGGTGCCTAGGGCTAAACCTTGACCTCCTAAAGAGAGAAGGGCAGAGTAATTCTGCTAAGACAGGATAATCTGTACACTGTAGAGTGAAGATAAAAATAAGGAGAAGAATTCATCATTTCCCTACTGACTAAGAATTCTTTGTAGTTTTGTGGTTGGCAGGCAGATGACAGATCTGTAGATATTTAGCCCAGGATGGCTATTTGGAGCCAATGTAATATGATGGCTTTATTTGCCTGGATCTAATGGGCGGTTCCAGGTGGATCGGTGGTAGAATGCTCACGGTCATGCTGGACATTGGGGTTTCATTCCTGACCAATGCACCTCATGTGCAGCCACATGTCAGTAGAGGCTGTATGTTGCTGTGACGCTGAACCGGTTTCAGCAGAGCTTCTAGACTAAGGTGGGCTATGGAGAAAAGCCTGGTGACCTACTTCTAAAAATCAGCTGGTGGGAACCCTTTGGATCACAGTGGTCCAATCCACAACCAATCAATGGGCGGGCACAGGATTGGGCAGCATTTTGTTGTACATGGGGCCCCCCTTAGTTGGGGGGACTGTCTTAAGACTAATAGGCAGCTAACAGGAACAGCAGATGGTTAGCCTCTTGGGTCACAACGGGCTTCTCTTGGGAGCCCTGGAAATAGTTTTCCTCACTTCCGAAAGTATAACAAAACCTGGAAGAAAATCTTGGATATTAATCTCCTCAGGAAATCCTGGGAGAGTTCTCCAATTTACCCAAGGGCTAGGAGGAATATTTCTATCTTTCCTTCCAGTTTGATTTAACATCACCTAAAGGCCTTTCCCTTTTTTATGTTCTAGGGAAGTCATTCCATTACAGAATGAATTACAAGACATTTCTAATAAACACTCAGTAGTTTTTTTTAATATTAGAAGGTAGGTAGGGTGAGATGAGGATTGAGAAAGACAAGGCTGACCAAAGTGATATAAGTAATTTTGGGCAACAGTTTTAAGGTTTTTTTTTTTTTTTTTAAAAATGAAAGCTGTTATCATTGTTACGAAAGGAAAAGAGTCGATTACTAGAGCTCTGGTAGCATAGTGGCTAAAGCACTTGACTGCTAACCAGAAGGCTGGCGGTTCAAACCCACCAGCCACTCCTCGGAAGGAAGGTTGGGCAATCCTACTTCCGTAGTGATACTGCCTCGGAAACCCAAGGAGAGGTCGCTATGAGTCAGGGCCGACTCGACGGCAAACAACAACAACAACAACAACAGATATGGGCCTTAGGAATAAATTTGTGTTCAGAAGACTCTTTGTATCCAGCTATTCATGCCACAGCAAGTATACAGTACTGTTCTGGTTACCTAGTTTGGCTCTGACAGGAATATACCACAAATGGGATGGCTTGAACAAACAGGAGTGTATTCTCTTACAGTTTGGGAGGCTAGAATTCCGAATTCAAAGTGCCAGGCTTTAGGGGCTGGGTGAAAAACCCCTTGACCTTGGGCTTCAGCTCTGCCTCTTGCTCCTGGCCCAGTGAAGCTAGAGGCATCTCTTCATTCAGGCAGCTACTGGCTGCTGAGGTGAACAAGCCCAAGGTCAACAAATAAAATGGCACAGTCCCGATGTTACCAAACCACACAGCAGGCCATTAATTCAAGTCCATTGAAAGTCCCAAGGTCAGCAGAGCATGGCAGGCTGCTTAACAACGACACGGCTACTTGCTGGGTCGAAGTATGCCATACGCTAGAGACCATTCCCCAAGGCTTCTGCTTGTATACAGGAAGCAGACCACATACCCTAAGGCAGCTACTCAGCTGCTCATGGTAGATTCCACCATGGAGTTGATTACCAGTCTCATCATGGGGAATACTACATCCAGCTGCCCAGCCAATAAACCAGGCCTAGCCAAGTTGACACACAAACTTAACCACCACAAGTACTAAAGACATTCCACAAGCTTTTTTAGTCCTTACCAGGTCTCAGTCCAGCCCACACCAGGCCTGGTATTATTTCAAAACCTCCATCTCCACTAGCAGGTGGAATTTGCTGCTCATCTTCCCCTTTCTGGTGTGGCAAAGGCATGTCCCCTGTACCTAGTGGTCTATCCACTGAAACCTTCATCCTCAACTCCAGTGGGAATGCCCAGGTCACAGGATGATGATGATGATGATGATGATGACGACGACGACTACGACGATGACGACGTCTTCTAGTTTTGAAGGTCACAGGATGATGATGATGATGATGATGATGATGACGACGATGACGTCTTCTAGTTTTGAATGCTTCCATGCACTATGTTAAATGTGTTATATAATGCCATTTTTTCTTTGCAACAACCTTGTGAAGTATTCATTACTACTAATCCTATGTTATAGGAGCTGAGACTTAAAACCAGGTCTGCTTGGTCTGAAAGCTCCTGTCCTTAAACACCATGATGTAGTGCTGGGTTTTTCTTGATTTCTTAACTTTATTCCATTTCTCATTAGGGGCTACCGCTCTGCTTTGAACCCAAGACCATTTGGTTACAGCCCTACCTAATTCTAGCCAACTCCAAGAAGATAATGCTGCCATTGGCTGAGTGCTCTTTTAAACTAGAGTGACCTTTGTGGGACCCTGTCTACACGGCTGATTAAGAGAAATGATTATATCAACCCAGAACCACCTACTGACCTTTCTTGCCCACCAGATTGAACCTCTTGGGGTCACATTGCTAGCCCAGATCAGACTCAGCTTCTTCCGATATTGTGATTTGAAGTCAGTCACCTTGAGGAAGTCAACACTATAGCTTAGTTAATTCTCAGCCCTGTTCATTTCCAATGCACTTTCTCCTCAATCCTTCACTGTAGCCTATCTCACTGTAAAGCCTGTGTGGGTTATGGCAGACTCTGAACTTTGATGATTCAGAAAGTCAATTAATCAGTTTGCTTGGGGCTAGTCATTCTTGGGAAAATCAGTCCATTTGTACAAACTGTGAAAAAAATTTATGCTCAAGAATGTCAGTTTATTCATTTACAAAAAAATTTTCTTTCCTTGTCATTTGTCCTTGTTCCAGGGCATCCTGTCTCAGAATCAGAACTCAGGGGAAGTCAGATCATTAGGAGGCTGCTTGAGCAAAGGAAATTGAATTGTCTTAAATCATACTTCATTCAGACCCTGAAAGAACCATTCTTGCTCTTTCCAGTGAACAGCATCTTCCCCCCTGCCAGTAAATCTAAAGATCTGGTTTCAAATCTAGATTCTGACATTTATTATCTCTGTGATCATTGACAAGGCGTTTGACCTCCTCAAGCAATAGTGTCCTGGTATGTAAAGTGGGGGTAATAATATAATTTATATAATTCAGTGTTTAAGTCAAGGTTATGGATGAGAGTGCTCTGTATATATTACTCCTTGTTATGTAGAGCTGTCAGGTTGATTTTTTAAAATTTGAAAACCTAGGTCTGTACAGATCAGTTCCTTGCAAGTCACCAATTTGATCATGCATCCCAAACTGCCACTTTTCTAGAAAAGGGTAAGGTTGAGATGCATGTGAATCTCCTTCAAGTGTTAAGCCTGGATTTCTGCATTTCTAACAAATGCCCAAGTGGTAAAGATGCTGCTGGACCATATCCTGAAGCAAGATTTTAGATGCTTTTGCTAAGTTCCTATGCAGATACTTAAGAGAACATGTCTTTAAAGATCAACAATTACTTCTAAATTGCCAAATCCATGTCACTTTGTGTGTTCATGTATTGAACTTGACATATTATTTCTCTTTCCTTTGTTTTTCCTGGCTTTACTCTTTCTTGTGGTGTAGCGTCTAAGGCATTTGACTACTGGCCAGAAGGCTGGCAGTTCAAACCCACCAGCCACTCCTCAGAAGGAAGATTGGGCAATCTACTTCCATAGAGACACTGCCTTGGAAACCCAAGGCGGGGTTGCTGTGAGTCGGAATAGACTTGATGGCAGTGAGGTTTTTTTTTTTTTAATTACTTTTTCTTAATTCTCCTACCTTTCTGAATGCTTGTGGTGGTTAAGTTTGTGTGTCAACTTGGCTGGGCCTGGTTGCGTGGCTGGGTAGCTGAATGTAGTTATTCCCCATGGTGAGATTAGTAATTAACTCCATGGTAGACTCCATTGGAGCAGCTGAGTAGCTGCTTTGGTTATGTGGTCTGCTTCCCATATGTAAGAAACAGCTTTGGGAATGTTCTCTACCTTATGGCATGCTTGAACCCTGCATATAGCTGTGCATTGTTCAGCAGCCTGCCATGCTCTGCTGACCTTAAGACTTTCAATGGACTTGAATTAATGGCTTGTTGTGTAGTTTGGTAACATCAGAACTGCCTTTTTACTTGTTAACCTTGGGCTTGTCAGCCTCAGCAGCCAGCAGCTGCCTGAGTGAAGAAAAGCCTCCAGCTTCAGTGGGCCGGGAGCAGGAGGCAGAGCTGAAGCCCAAGGCTGAGGGGCTTTCACCCAGCCCCTAGAGCCTGCCACTTTGAACTTGGACTTAAAGCCTCCAAACTGTAAGAGAATAAACTCCTGTTTGTTCAAGCATCCCATTTGTGGTATATCCTTGTCAGAGTAGCACTAGGTAACCGAAACACTGCTCCTACTTGGTCTACCCTTAGATTCTTCTTGATTTATCCTTTAATGTTAGGATTTCCTTGGTTCCATCCTTTTCTATCTGATCATTTTACTCTCTTCAGGTGATTTGAAGAGTCATCTCCTATGTGAATTCTTCCTTGTCTTGTCCAGGCATATACTTAATGAGTATTTCTCCAACACTCTCATAGAATCTTTTATTTTATATATATATATATTTATTTATTATATGTATATTATATATATATATATATATATATTTATACACATATACATATATATGTGTGTAGTTGTATAAATATGCATAACAATATTTGCAAATTCAGCATTTTTCAGATGTACAATTTAGTGATCTCAATTACATTAATCATGTTGTGAAAGCATCACCCATAATTGTTGCCAAATTTCTTATCACCGTAAGCAGATACCCACTACTTTCTAAAAAATGGCTCCCCCAACACCCTGGTAACTGCTAATAAAGTTTGGCTTTTATACATTTGCCTATTCTTGTTATTTCATATAAGTGAGATCATATAGTATTTGTCCTTTTGTGAATGACTTACTTCACTAAGCATGAAGTTTTCGAGGTTCATGTAGCATGGACCAGGACTTCATTTCTCCTTACCACTGAGTAGTATTCCATTTTAATTATGTGCCACATTTTATTTGTCTGTTCATCTTTGATACACACTTATGTTATTTCCACCTTTCTCATAGCTTCTTGTACTATTCACTTTAGCACGTGATAGTGTTTTAGAACATTTACCACATTACTGTGTAATTACTTTCTCATGGCCTGTAACTTACTTTTTGAAAGCAGAGAGTGTAGCTTTCCATCTTTGTATCTTTTGTGCCAAGCATAGTGCTCAGGCTCAATAAATGTTTGAAGAATAAACAAAGGCAAACCCAGACTTCAGGGCAGACGTCAGAAACAGCCATCTGAGCAGACCAGATGGCAAATGTTAGTGTTTGGACACCCTGTGGAAACATGAAGCCCACTTAAATTCTGTTGTGTGTGCGTATGAGTGTGTAAATTACCTCTGTGGATGGTCTCAAGATACTAATAACATCTGGGGAAGACACCTGAGCCAGGTTTCCTCTGTAAATTATTTTCTAGGCTCTTTTTTTTTTCAGGCTTAAACAATGGGCTGTCAAAATTGTCAAAAAGAGGAAACATGTTTCTTGTGGGAAGAATTATTTATCATGCTCTTCTATTGTAATAAAACAAAGCAAGCCCTTTCAGAGAACCACAATTGTAGTTTTGCCAAATTGTAGTTTCAAAGAAAAAGCTTTACCACATGTGCCCTCATAGAGGACTCAGATAACCAGGTAAATGACTGCCAGCAGGTGAGATGTCCTCAGTCTAAATGTCACATGGGTCTGGATTCAATTCAATTCAATGAACATTATTCAGTGGGCAGTTTCTGTGTGTGAGGCCTATGCTAGGTTAGGGATTTAAATAAGAAGAAGAATAAGAAGAAAAAAAGGCATGGCCTCTGCCCTCAGAGAGCTAATAGTCCAATCGAGGCATCAAATTTTAAAGAAGTAAGGACAACTCAATGTTAAGAGTTTTTAAAGATATTTGCAAAGTATGAGGAGTTCTAGTTGTGCAGTGGGTAAAGCATTTGGCTGCTAACCAAAACGTCTGCAGTTTGAATCTACCAACTGCTACATGGGAGAAAAATGAGACAATCTGCTTCTTTAAAGATTTATAGTCTTGAAAACCCTACCGGACAGTTCTACTCTGTCCTATAAGGTTGCTGTAAGTTGGACTCCTCTCCATGGCAGTGCAGTTTTTATGTATCAGACAGGACAGAATAATTAGAAATATAAAACAGAAAATACTTTTGGAAGGTTCCCCATCCCAAAGTGCATATCATTTCTTGAACCACCCATCAATAAGCAAACTGCAAACATTACCCACCTTCTGCAGATGTACACTAATCAGATTCAATCCAAGTTAATGTTTTTAGTGCCTATGATGTGCAAAGCCCTAAGCGCTTATGAAGTGTTTGATGTGAGCACATATAAATATATAGGCATTAGTACAATGGAAAATGACAAGGTCATTAGAGAGAAAAGCAACCTGTGATGGGAATACTTGTACAGAGGGAATAGCAATAAAATCTGCCTGGGAGTTGTGGAAGCGCTTACTTGGGCATATGGGCATGTGGGATGTTGCAGTACCTATTTCCTATAGTGGCTATAGTGCAGCAGTCAGGACATTAGACGACGTGCAGAATTGGGAAAGTCAACTGCGAAGCAACTGTTTCAAGTGCTGAGGAGCAAGGGTATCTCCTTGAGGACTAAGGTGCGCCTGACACAAGCCATGATATTTCCAATCGCCTCGTATGCATGTGAGAGCTGGACAATGAATAAGGAAGACCGAAGAAGAGTTGATGCTTTTGAGTTGTGGTGCTGGCGGAGAATGCTGAAAGTACTATGGACTGCTAAAAGAACTAACAGATCTGTCCTGGAGGAAGTGCAGCCAGAATGCTCTTTGGAAGCAAGAATGGCCAGACTTCGTCTCACCTATTTTGGTCATGTTGTAAGAAGGGACCATTCCCTGGAGAAGGATGTCATGCTTGGTAGGGTGGAGGGTCGACGAAAGAGGGGGAGGCCTTCAATGAGATGGATTGACACGGTGGCTGCGATGATAGGCTCAAGTATAGCAGGGATTGTGGGGCTGGCACAGGATCCGGCAGTGTTTCGTTCTGCTGTGCATGGGGTTGCTACAAGTCGGAAATGACTTGACGGCACTTAACAACAACAGTAACAACATAGTGGCTATGGGCTCTGCACCTATGTTTGTATGCAATTCTGGATCAACTTGGCCACATCTAAGAGAACCAGAGGTCTTAGGGTAAATGATAAGGCATTGGATTTTCTCTAGAAATCTGGAATTGAGTCCTTGGGATTCTATGCAGCTGATGGTTGGCTTTGGAGATAGGAAGACATGAAGAAGGATGATATAGCCTTGTTTGGACTTTGAGAGCAGAGAAACAGAGCAAAGCAGGAGAGGAGAGAGAGAGTGCCCACTTGGAATTCTTTTTTGAAGGCCATTCTATTCTTTCTGAGAGATCCTTGATTCTTTATAATAAATTCAACTTTACTTAAGCTAGCTTGAGTGGGTTTCTATTTCTTGCAACAAAAGTGCCTTAACTAAGATTTCAGCAGGCATAAAAGGGATGAGAGAAGGCATTCCAAGTTGAGGCAACTGCAGCAGAAATAGAAACACAGAGGGGAGAAAGTTTATAGTTGATTGGGAAGAGCTCTCCAAATGGAGACTGAAGCATAGGGTTCCTGAAGGGATGGCATAAAAAATGAGGCTGGACAAATAGTTTGAGGACTGATCATATCCAACCTTAGAAACCATTTTTTGTTAATTTGGAGTAGGTAGTGGGAGCCTGGAAGATTTTTGAAAAGCAGGGTGATATTGTCTGGTGAGTAAGTTATGAAGCTTTCTTCTTAGGGAGTGACAAGCACATTGTCAATGGCATTAGATTGTAACTTCAGTGTTATATTGTGGACAACGTTGTACTTTTATTTCAAGTGCAATTATACCCTAAAAACTTCAGAGAGGTCTTATTGTTGACTCTTGAAAAACTTTGTCAAAATGTACTGGTTGTCTGTAGTAGATGGTATTTGTGCCCCACCCAGATACCTTTAACCTGCTGGGGCACCAATTCTCCAGCTTCTTCAAGTGTTGAGCCAAGGGCTTACACCTGTGACCTTCTTAGAAGTTACCTCATTTGGCGGTGCATGACAGATTCCACCACCTGATCCCTATGGCCAATGACTGAATGATGGATGGCAGTGCCAGAGGCCAGCCCCTTTGCCTCAAGGTTAGACAGCTCTATTCTTCATGCTCCAGAGCCCTGTGGATCAGGTCAAGGTAAATATTGCCTGAGACCATATCCCTTTCCCTGTCCTGCTTCCTTTGCTAGTTTACAGGCTTCTCCTGAAGAGCCTGCCCTTGGGAAATTACAGGCATCCAAATCTCTTTCTTGAAGCTCCACATCAAGGCAGACTACCCTAAGACAGTGCCATTTGTTTCAATAGACATGCAAAGCTGCACAGATTGCCATTTCCATGTCTATGAAGTAGAGTGATCAAGAGCTCAGATTTTGGAATAATACGTATCTACATCAAAATCTTGTCTCTGCCCCTTAATTACTTAGTTCTAGTATCTTGATTTTCAAAATCTAAATGGGATAATAATAGTAAATAGGGTTGATGTGAGGATTAGATGAGAGAATATCTGTGAAACGCTCAGGGCAGTCCCCACTCGAAGTAAAGAGCTTATTATCCACTGTTATCATCACCTCTAGTTTTCTCTTTGACAGAGCTACTACTTGTGGTTATCCAGGCTGTATACTACACTAGAGCATATATCTAAGTGGCAGATTTATGTATTTATTTTGACAGAAGTAAGGTGTATTGGGGAAGGGACACCTTTTCTGAATTCTCACAAAGGCTCTGTGTTGTGTCTGTTAGCTGCAGCCCTGCCTGATGCGGCGTTCAGATTTACTCCTTTGTTCCCTCCATCAGTTTGAGATGTGGCTCCCAGCTTAGTCTTGGTGATGTGGTTACACTCAGAACAAGCTGGGATCATTCTTCTCTTTCTACCGGTTCTAACCGATGACAGATTTTCATTAGTCTCATAGCTCAGCAACCGTCAATTTACTTAGACTGTTATTATTGGATAATCTGGAGCTGAGTCACTGGGGTATCTGTATTCAGAATGATGCTTAAGCTACAGAATGTGGCATAGAGGTACCTATCAGGGAGAGTGGGTGAGAGGAAAGAGGTAGGTTTATGTATTGACACAAGGTTGTTAGTTCACAGTGTTGTTGCTTCAAGGTAGAGAAATCACAGGCAAAGACACTGTCCCAGTTAGCACGTGATGACCAAAATGCTCTGATGTTTTCCTGCAGAAATAATCCACACAAAATGGCTTTCTGCTGGGGACAGCCCTGCATCTGCCTTCCACCTTATCCAAATGTCTACTTGGGAACCTCTCTGACCATTGCTTCCTAACATTGCCTTAGGAATGGCAACAATTCTGTCTCCCCATATACAGAAGTGAAAGTCTAGAGCCATGTGGGCTGAGAAAATGGCTTATTTTCAGCCATCATTTGTAATTCCCCAGGAATAGTTTCCCACCTTGTCACTTGTTACATGATTCAGTCCATGGGGCTGGACACCTGGCACAGGAAGCTGAGATGCCTCCTTTGGTGGAAGGTGTGGGATGAGGATTGTCGGGAGATAACCTGACCACGTTTCTGTGGCATGTTCCAGTGCAAGGCAGCACCAGAGGAAACCAGGGCTTAGGTAGAGTGTTGACAGAGCGGGTTGGTTAGTGCTTTGTGTGTGGGAATATACACCTCTGCTTAAAAGTAACCTGATCTGAAGAGTATCATAGAGAATTTCTATAGCTGGAACACACAGGATTTTGATGGAGCAAATAATCCCTCACCCCACTACAAAAGAGAGCTGTTATCCTCCTGTCTCAGCCAGCCTTTCTGTGGCACCCCCTCCTGAGCCAATAAACCTAACAAAATCCCAGGAAAACTGCAGTTTGTAGATTTCAAGTTTTGACTTCCAAATTTGCCCTATGGACTGCTGAGCCAGACTAGTAACTGGCTAGTATCCATCTTGGATAATATATGAGGAAATTAAGCCTAACTTTTGAACTGTTGCTTTCGAAGAGGAACAATCACAGAGATCTAAGGATTTCTAGATAGAAAATTCAAAGAGTTGCTGTATTAATAGAAACTGCTCCTATGATCTTGGATGACTATCCTATACTCTGTGAAGTCCACTGTTAGGGAGAATGCAAGTGGGCTTCCCAAGTGAGATAGGAGGGGATTCTTATCTCTGCTCCCATGCACAGGGCAGCAGAGGACAGGGGTGTCTACTTCCTCATTGCTCCCGAGCTCTTCAGCCCTTTGGGACAGAGCATGCAGATTGTCTTTCAGAGTCATCAGAGGTTAAACGCAAGGCCCCTAGGATGGTGTCTAGGCTGGTTGTGCCTGGTGCAGAGCCCCAGCAGGAAGCTGCGTAGGTCCACTGTGGTCAGGACGCCTTGTCCTTCAGTGTAGATTACTTTTTTTTAACATAACCTAGCTTTGTGTAGCCTCTGGAAAGAAAGCTTATTTTGGAGTTTGGATATGTGCTATGTATTATACAACTCTCTTATAAGTGGCTGTCACACTGAAGTGGAAGCAGAGCCACAGTTTAGAGGTGGCCAGGGTGGAGAGCCTAGAGAGGTCCTCATTATCAGTGCTTGCTTGCCAGCTTGCAAAGTGTAAGCGTCTGCAACTGTTTCACAAGAGGACAGGAATTTGGAAAGCCTTTTTCCTCCCTTCATATACAGATCTTTTTATATCAAGGGTTAGGGCAACTAGGCTAACCTCATGGAACAAAAGCCTGCATTATGCTGGGAAGAGGGGAAAAGAGTCAAACTTACTTGGAATAAATTCAGTGGCATAGAACTGTATTCTACCTTCAGCCAAAACCTTGTGAAGTCTCATGGGCTATGAAGTCCAATTAAAACAGTGCTTGGGCACAGTAAGAGGCTAAGAGGCATGCATAATTGTGAGAACCAGGACTGTAGGGGGAAAAAAATAAATCCAAGGAGAAGCCAAGGCCAATTATCAAAACTGCTAATTTTTACCAACCTAATCATTTATGAATACCATGTTTCTGAAAAGAATGTTAAGAGAATAATTGTATTTCAAGGGCTGGAAAACTGCTAAACTCAGAAGTTGTACAATTTGTGCAAATTAATATGATAAAAAGAGACAATTAAGGTTTATAATTAACAGATAAATACAAATGATCTGGTGAAGACAATCTAAGTTTCTGCTCTGTCTTATGAAGCAGTGTAATTGATTTTTATAAAAGCTAATTTACAGTACATGCTCTGTTATCCATTAACACAGAGAAAAGAACATGGATTAAATGGAAGTCAAGGAGGAATGTGAGCCAAGAAATTAACCAACTAGAGCTAACTAAGGAGAAGAAATAGAAAAATATGACAAATGTCAAAATATGACTTTCAAAAGAGAGACATACTATCAAATGACAATCTTCTTCCCATCTCTTCTTAACCATCCACCTCCATGGGGTGAAAAAGACTTTCATCAATCTCTGTATGAGCAATTAAATTTTATTTTCCTGTTTCTACACCATTCAAAGCTGTCTGATTAGATTTTCCTGAAATTTAGAGAGTATGAGTAGGATGATCTGACTTAAAATATGGGTCATTATGTTAAATAAAATGTACTCCAACAGGAAGAACTTTCCCAGGTACAAGGCCTATATTAATTCTGATCAGGATAAGCCTGCCATATGTAAGCAGATGTCATATGGTGGGCAGAGAACATCAGTGATGATTCACATGTGAGCCCCAAACAGAATGGCACAATGACTGATACTCCAGATTGCAGGCAATTTGGGGTTGCACTGCCTCTCACATGGGTGACTCATACTGAGCATGCTCTAGGCCGAGCACCAGCAGGGGCTTATCTATATAATACTGATGAACAGTCTTCCCGAACCGTTCGAAGGAGGCCAGACATTCACAACAACAATATTCCTTTTCTGATGGGGAAGAAATTTATAAGAGTAAATGGAAGTAATTGCTCTGTATGTCCCCATTAGACTATATAGGCAGTTCCTGGGTTAGGAACATCTGACTTACATTCAGCTCCTGTTGTTGTTGTTATGTGCCGTCGAGTCGGCCCCGACTCATAGCGACCCCTCCTTGGGTTTCCGAGGCAGTATCACTACGGAAGTAGGATTGCCCAACCTTCCTTCCGAGGAGTGGCTGGTGGGTTTGAACCGCCAGCCGTCTGGTTAGCAGGCAAGTGTCTTAGCCACTATGCTACCAGAGCTCCCCTTGCCTGTTCAGCTCCTACTTGCCTGTTAATATGCAAATTTGCTGTCTCTTTGAAATTATTGAACCAACCTCTACAGGACCACTCACAACAAATTCTTCCTCATAATCATTTTAACTTGCTGCACATGAGGCCTTTACATCATTGGAAAAGTTTCAAGACTTTCCTTGCACTAACCCAACCCAAACTAAGGCCACTATTGTTGAGTTGATTCCAACTCATAGTGACCATATAGGACAGAATAGAACTCCCCCACAAGGTTTCCTAGGCTGTAAATCTTTATGGAAGCGGATTGCTGCATCTTTCTCCCATGGAGCAGCTGGTGGTATCAAGCAGCTGGTAAGCTGGAACCACTGAACTTTTGGTTAGCAATCAAGTGCTTTAAACACTTTACCACTAGGCCTCCTTTGTTGCACTAAGCTAAAACTAAATAAGAACTCTATTCACCTGGTCTTACTTACCTACAATTTTTTTTTTTAGTTTTCTATTGTGATTTGGGTGAAAGTTTACAGAGCAAATTGGTTTTTATACAATAGTTCATGCACATCATCCGTGGTAGTCGGATACCATCTACTTCTTTTCTCAGTATTGTGGAAGCTGGGGTTCATTCACGTGGTCCATTAGTCCTTTGGACTAATCATTTCCTTGAACCTTTGATTTTCTTCACTTTTCTTTGCTATGGATAGGGGGAGACCAATAGTTACACCTTAGGTGGCCACAAGCTTTTAAGACCCCAGTTGCTACTCACCAAAGTAGGATGTAGAACATTGCCTTTGTGTACTATATTATGCCAGTTGACCTTGGTGTCCCCCAGGACTATGGCCCCCAGGCCCAGTGACTTCATTCCCTCAAGGTGTTTGGCTAGGACTTGATAAAGATTTGTTCTGATAATGAAAATAGGGGTCTGGATATATACATACACACACATATAAGTGTATATATATATATGTGTGTGTGTGTGTGTGTGTATGTGTCTCTATCTGGTGGTGCAGCTCCTAAGGCATTTGACTGCTAATGAGAAGGTTCAAACCCACCACTCCTCAGAAGGTATCCGTAGAGATACTGCCTTGAAACCCAAGGAGGGGTTGCTGTGAGTTGGAACTGACTCAGTGGCAGTGAGTTTGGTCTTTGGTTTGGTCGTGTGTGTGTGTGTATGTAATATTGCCTTCTATATATATATAATTTATTTATTATATATATATATATATATATATATAATTTATATATTTTTATAATAGTCTGAAAACATGACTTTATTAGGCAATATGAGATCCTAGAGATTTTTACCTGAGTGATCACACTTAGCTTTTGAGGTTTCAAGTTGAAATCAGCAAAAGGAAAAAGGAAAGAGGATGAAGAGAACACCAAAGAATGTCCTGATGTCATGAGAGAAGGCTGTTACGCTCCTGGTAAAGGCTTTAGACCTGGTAATTAACTTTTCAGCTCCCTTTCCTTCTAGCCAAACCCATAAACCTGCTCCCTGTAAATTAAGAGCCTTTCCAATAATTTTCAAACATGGCTTGCTTGTGAATGTGATATCTTCCTTGATGCTTTGAAATTCCTAACCCACAACACAAATTGTACTTTCAATAGAAAGGAACAGGTGAAATTAATTTTAATTATATATTTTATTTAACCTAATATGCTCTGTTGGTATAGTGCCTAAGGCATTTGACTGCTAACCGGTAGGCTGGTGGTTCAAACCCACCAGCCACTCCTAGGAAGAAAGGTTGAGCAATCTACCTCTGTAGTGATACTGCCTCGGAAACCCAAGGAGGGGTTGCTATGAGTCAGATCCGACTTGATGGCAGTGAGTTTGGCTTTTATTTTTTTTTTTTTGGTAGTTCAAAATATTATTTCAACATATAATGAATTTAAATTATTAATGAGCTATTTTGTATTTTTTTCAGATTGCCTTCCAAATATGGTGTATATTTTATACTTCAACCACATCTCAATTTGCACTAGCTACATTTCAAGAATTTAAGCCACAGGTGGCTACTGTATTGTATAGAGCAACTAGAAAGAGAGGGAGAGGGTCATCCTTAAATATATATTCCAGAGACATACTGATTTGTATCCCAATCGTAAAACATATAAGGATCATGATGGAGATGAACGGTTTTTGTTGTCAGGTGCTGTCGAATCGATTCCAATTCATAGTGACCCTGTGTACAACAGAATGAAACACTGCCCAGTCCTGTGCTACCCTCACAATCATTGCTATGCTTGAGTCCACCATAGCAACTTCTGTGTCAATCCATCATGTTGAGGCTCTTCCCCTTTTTTTCTGACCCTCTGCTTTATCAAGTATGATATCCTTCTCCAGGTGTGGGTCCTTTCTGATAACATGACCAAAGTACAAGAGAAAAAGTCCAGCTATTCTTGCTTCTAGGGAGCATTCTGGCTATACTTCTTCCAAGACAGGTTGGTTCATTCTTCTGGCAGTCCATGGTATATTCAATATGCTTTGCCTATACCACAATTCAAATGCATCAATTCTGTGTTCTTCCTTATTCATTATCCAGCTTTCACATGCATATGAGGCTAATGAACATCCCATTGCTTGGGTGAGGTGCATCTTAGTCTTCAAAGTGACATCTTTGCTCTGTCACACTTTAAAGAAGTTTTTAACTGTACTGTATGAATAGTAGCTATGTTTATATATTATATGTTATGTAAGGAGTTCTGGTGGTGCAGTGCCTAAGGAATTTGACTGTTAACCAGAAAGCTGGTGGTTCAAACTCACCAGGTGCTCCACAGAAGTAAGATGAGACAATCTACTTCCATAAAGATTTACAGCCTTGGAAACCCAGTGGGGGTTGCTGTGAGTCGGAATGGACTCAGTGGCAATGGGTTTGATTTGGTTTTAGTATGTCATTGTATGAAGTAAGTATAAATTTTAGCAAGGTGATAAACCCTTTGCCATCATTCTAATAGTGATTTTATATGACAGGATAGAATTGTCCCACAGGGTTTTCAAGGCTGTCATCTTTATGGAAACAGATTGCCACATCTTTCTCCCACAGAGCAGCTGGTGGGTTGGAACTACTGACCTTTTGATTTAGCAGCTGATGGCTTAACCACTGTGCCACCAAGGCTCCTACCAAGATAATAAAGCTGAATAATTCTATCTCACCAATAAAATATTCATTCTATTTTGAATGAAAGAGGTAGAAAGAGCCTTGCTAAGGAAATCACATCTTCATCTTGTATTATCTTGTATCACTGAGCAAAGCTTTACTTAGATGCACAGGAAGTCACAAGTGTACTTTCCTACTTTCATAAGTATTTTGAGCCAATTGACTTAGTTGGGTATATTATAACAGAGGCCAAATCATGGCTTCAGCCATCTATATATCAGATATATATGGGCCAAAACTCTTTTTCAGGGGCATTCTGGTGGCATAGTGCCTAAGGCATTTGACTGCTAACCAGAAGAAGGCTGATGGTTCAAACCCTCCAGCCACTCCTTGGAAGGAAGATTGGGCAATCTACTTCCATAGAGATCCCACCTGGGAAACCCAAGAAGGGGTCACTGTGGGTTAGGACTTACTTGATAGCAGTGAGTTTAGTTTGGAAGCTGCTTGGTTGACCTATGACGTTTATCTTACAGCAGCCTCTAGGAGACAGTTACCCTGTACGGTTAAGTACTCAGTACTACCTGAAAGGTTGGTGGCTCCAACCCACCCAGAGGTGCCTTGGAAGCCAGGCCTGGCAATTTGATTAATGATCTACTTCCCAAAGTTTCAAAGCCTTGAAAACACTATGGAGTAGTTTTACTATGCACACATGGGGTCACCATGAGTCATGATGGCAGCCATCACCACCAATAATAATAGGCTGCCTGGTTGACCCATGACCTTTGCCTTACAGCAGCTACCAGTGGGCAGACATGCACATGTTAGGACCTGAGCATATCACCCACCATGTATAGGGGAGTAATTCATAGCATAGCGACACGATTGTAGATAGTGCTTTTGGAAAAAAGAATGAAGATGCTCTTAATGGACAGCTGTAAACCATTCTCCAAGATAAATTGGTCAGTGAAAAAAGTAAAGTGCATAACAGTGTGCATAATATGTAAAAAGGAAAAAAAATATGTATCTACTTATACATGCACACTCTCTCTGGAAGGGTGCAACAGAAATAGTCAACAATGATTGTCTTCAAGGAAAGGAAGAGGAGAACTCAGAGACAAAGGTGTTGTTGTTGTTGTTGTTGTTATGTGCCCTCGAGTCGGACCTGACTCATAGTGACCCCTCCTTGGGTTTCTGAGGCAGTACCACTATGGAAGTAGATTGTCCCATCTTCCTTCCGAGGAGTGGCTTGAACCGCCAGCCCTCTGGTTAGCAGTCAAGTGCCTTAGGCACTATGCTACCAGAGCTCCTGAGGAACAATTTTTCCTTATAGTCTTTTGTTTCTTTAAAATTTTATACTGTAATGTATAACATAACATATTACATTTAACATGTGTATAGAATTCCTTTTAAATTTTGTGCCATGTGAATGTATACAAAAATTAAGTTGAAATTTTTAAAATAAATAAATAAATAAATGACAACAAAACCAAAAGGTGTGGCCTAGTAAGAGTGAATTTGTCATATCTTGGATTTGAGAGTGGAATATATAACTAAATGATCAACTAGACCAAAGAGCAAAGAGGGAAGTTACGAAGGCTGAAGAGAAGTATCATCAAATATTCTTTTTTTAAAAAATCATGAAATATTCTTTTAAAAATTTAACCAATGCTTATAAGTCAGCAATCACTTCCTGAGGGCCTAGTGTTTACCAGTTGGTGGTTGAGCCAAAATGCCCACACAATCCCTGCGAGGAACCCTTATTAGATGGATGGATTACAGTGTGAGTGGTGCTACTTATTATGGCAAAAATTAAAACCAAAGAAGATAGACAAGTAGTATTATAGTGCCTGAGATGAAAATACCTTCAGTATCCTAAGTTTAGAGAAGACATTTTCTAGAGTGCTTTTTCTCCAGGTAAAACAGATGGGTGACAACAAAAATACACAGTGTTGTCAACACAGCAGTATTGCCATCACATGACAAAGCTGGTGATAAAAGAAATGGTTTTGTAACATAAGTGGATTTGGGTTACATTGTACTTCACTGAGTACCCCTTGAGCAGCATATGGTAAAGATGAGACACTCCCCACTCCCCAAGTCTTCAGTCTTGTGAACAATATGGTTTCTCTGGAGATCGAACTGTATCGATTCTTCCAGAAAGCATGTAGTGCTTTAGCTTCTGTGTTTTCAGAGAAGTATGGAGGATGAATATATAAGCCCAGCAAAAACCTTGCCAGCAAGGAGCAGATAGCTTACATTGGGTGATATACATGTAATGGCTCCTGATTAAGAAAACAGTGGACATGCAGAAGAGGGTGGGTAATTTTGCTTGAGGGAAGAGGGAGATCTTTGCAGAAATGAGGATGTGGGTATTGAATATGTAGAGTATTTCCTGGCAAAGAATCAATGAAAAGTTATTTTTAGCCAAGTGTAATATTTGGGGGGTAGGGAGCCAGAGTCATGAAGTACCAGGCCTGTTTGAGGAAGGGGGACTGTAGCTTGGCTAGAGCATAGAATGCTGGAAGGTACAGAGAAGTGAAACTGGAAGGAAGGGTAGCTCAGGGGTCTTGTGAGGAGTCTTCATGATGCTGGTGAAGATTTTGGACTTTTTCTCTTGCAATGGGGAGTATGCAGAATGTGGGAGAGTGTCAACCCCAAGGAAGTGTGTGGAGGGCTGACATGGAGCAAGTGCACCAGGGACAGAGCCTAGAGGAGGCTGTGGCCAGAAGCCAGGAGAACAGGAGGAGGGAGAGAATCCAGCAGTTTACAGAGCAGAGGTTTTAGGTTTGATGACCAATTAACTGGCTGGAAGTGCCAAAAAAGGAGGCATGAACTGTGTTCTGGCAGACTTTAGAATAATCCACATATCAAATTATACTTTATCCTCAGAATATGACAATTGTGTACTGCAAAATGGGTGGAACTTGCATTGCTTACAGAGAAAGAATTAACCCTAGCCCTAAAAAGCCACATTGCAAAAGGGCACTACTTTACTTAATTTTAAGTGTTTTTGGAGTTATTTAGTTTGACACTGAATGGGAAATAGCTTGATGTATAACTTACTTTGAAACAATATGCCTTCTTTAACTACCCACTTGAATCCCAGTTTGAGGCTCTTACAAATGTTAGTAATAGCCTAAATATCACACCATATGAAGAAATGATCAGTTGGGGTGGTTGCCAGCTTGAGGCTTGCTGTTTCTAAGTCTTTTTCATTTGGGTCAGTCTGTGCCCACTGTTGAATGATAGCATATATTTCTCCAAACCGTCTATAAAATGATTCTACTGCGTGTTGTCTAGTGGCTGGTAATTTTAGATAGGAAAATTCAAAAGTTGGGCATGCAAAGCCCTGGATTGAAAGTCCAAGAAGTGTTCATGAGAAATAGAGATTTAATGTGATCCCAGAAATCTCTGTAACTGAGACTAATGCTGTAGTCTAAAAACTCACCAATTTTACCAAAGGATTAAATCACATCTCCTGGAGTATGTGCTGGAGGAAAGGGTGAGCAGAGGTTCACACCTTGTTAAAATCCTCTCAACAATGGGTAGTTCTACAGATCTACTGGAAACCTCAATGTTTTATAATGAACTATTTTATATTTAAAGTCTATTGGGTTATTTTAGGCAGCATGAACTGTTTTTCACTTAATTGCCATCCCTCTAGGGATCTGTGCCAAGGTACTACTCTCTACTAGCCGTACAGAGAATTGCCCAATTGAGGCTTTGGTTTCCTCTAAATATAATGTATTGATTTTCTTTCTTCCACAGTAAGCAGGGTGGTCTGGCTATCCCAGAGCAATTAGGTAGAGTGTTTGGTTGGACTCTTCTTCAACCTTGAAGAATTCTATTTACTCTCTTGCATTATAGCCTTAAAGCTTCAGTCCCTTATATAGCCAAGAGTTGCTTTTCTGCATCAATAAACAAAGGTATTACAATATTAATAACCCTTAGCCACGGGTTTAACTTCCTCACCTTCTTCCCATGCTTGGATGATTTCCTCCGCCTGTGAAGTAATCAATAGTGGCCTGAAATTCATTTGGGCTCTCACACACTCCATGAAGTTTCCAAAGTAAGCCAGTGGCAAGCATTTAATTAGCTCATTTTGTTTCTGCCAGGGCAGAGATGCCGACTGGAGGATGCCAGGAACTGGTAAACAATTTAGCTGTTACTGAAACGTTTATGCCTTTGTAGTGAGTAGGAATGGGATTCAGAAGACTAATGATTCTGCCTGTCCCAGGCTCTGTGGCTTTGGACCAGTCTCTCTGCCAAGCTGGATTCAAGTTTTCCTTTTAAAAGAGCTGATTGCCAGTAATCTTTCAGAGAGGTTTCTTCTGGCAGTAAAGTCCAAAGGACAGAAGATGCGCAGGGCACAGCCAAATGGAGACAGGCATAGAGACAGGTATATTCCCCAGCACTGAGAACTCTACTAGAGATCCGTGCAGAGTACAATGGGATATCTTCAGGACTGGAACTGAGTTGGGCTCTAGGGCAAGGATGTCTTTGGGATGGCACTAGGAGCTGCAGAGTTTCTGCTTTTTCTGTGGTTTTTGTAGCAGGGAGAGATTTATTTTTTTCCCATGCCCAATCAACAATCTTTATTTCCATACCCTGCAAAGCCTCTGAAAAAAAGGATATCTCTTAAAATATTTGTGTTAGGAGCTATGGGCTTCTTGCTGATAGCTATCAGTGGTTTTAAAGTCACTATACTACCGAGATGATCCGATAATGCAGCTCACGTACACTTAAGATGGAAAGAAAAACTGGTATTAGATGACTAGAGGAGGCCTTAGGCTATGGCGAAGGAGGGAAGTCCAAAAGGGTATTCACAGGCTGAAGAGTTCCTGGTCCCTTTCTATGGGATCAGAACCTGGGATAACACATTTAACATGTTTACGCAGGAATCTATGTTTGCACTGGGGCAAGGTACCTGGTGAGCAACAGAGCTCTGTTCCCACATCTAGCACCTCTCTGTCTTATTATTGATTTACTTAGGCTTCACTTTTGTCCAGAAAAGAGTAAGGCAATTTACATAAATGCATACGTAAAAAATAAAACTTAAGGTATTACTAAAGTATCTGCTGTTGTTGTTGTTGTTATGTGCCGTTGATTCGGCCTCGATTCATAGCGACCCTTCCTTGGGTTTCCGAGGCAGTATCACTACAGAAGTAGGATTGCCCAGCCTTCCTAAGTTTGAACCGCCAGCCTTCTGGTTAGCAGTCAAGTGCCTTAGGCACTGTGCTACCAGAGCTCCTACTAAATTATCTAGAAGTGCTAATTCAACCTTAAAAGTGTTCATGCCTTTTGATTGAGCAGTGGTATTCCTAGAAATGTACTCCAAGAATAACTGCTCAAAGATTTATATTTAGTTTTCATGTATTTCTTTTGTAATTAGAAAAAGAATCACCAAGTATTACTTACTACTTCTTTCTTTACTTTCTTTTCAATTGTCAAAACATATCTTAGTTAATAGAGGAGTGTAAAAATATTTATATACTGTTAAAAAACAATGATGACATAAACACTTATGTGTCCTTCAGTCAGATTAAGATAAAGGATTATAGACAGTTTTTGAAAACTACTCTTTGGGCTCTTCTACAATTGCCTCCTCCTTCCCTACCTTCTCCAGAATCTCTTATAAATATTTATACCAAAATAATTTGTTCTTTTTTTTTTTTTAATTCTGTGACAGATTTCTTATTTTCACTATTTTGCAATTGATATTTAAAAATATTGATCCCTATATCTTCTGCATTTCATTCATTTTCTCTGTTCTGTAATATTCCATTATTTGAATATACCATAATTTGCTCATCTTGTACACCTATTGATAAGTATTTGGGTTATTTCCAGTTTTCACTATTATAAGCAATGTAGCTATTAATATTGTCCATGTACAAGAGATTTCCTAGGGTATACACTTGTTCTTGTTGTTGTTATGTGGCGTCGAGTCAGATCTGACTCATAGCGACCCCTCCTTGGGTTTCCGAGGCAGTATCACTACAGAAGTAGATTGCCCCATCTTCCTTCCGAGGAGTGGCTGGTGGATTTGAACCTCCAGCCTTCTGGTTAGCTGTCAAGTGCCTTAGCCACTATGCTACCAGAGCTCCGTAGGGTATACACTTGGGAGTAAATATTGGGAAGTTCATATGGTCAAGTTTATTAGATGTGGAGAGACATGTATAATTGTCTGTTAAATGCCCTCAGGGGCTCAGTTTGCACAGTGGCAAGGTAGCTGGAATCAGAGGCTTCCCTTCCGTAATTAGAAGGGGCTGTGCCCCACCCAATTTCCCACAAGATAATGAGGTGCTAGTAGCCAGTGTTGTTAGACCATTTTCTGAATGTCTGGCACCTAAATTCAGGTTGCTTGACACCAGTTCAATCGGCACCCTCCTTGCCACTTTCCACTAACCCCCATTCCCACTTCCTCAACCTGCCCCCTATTAGTAAGGCTCTTCTCATGGGGTTTTGTCTCTGGAGCAGAGCCTTCTGATGTACCCATCAGTATCCCAGCCCTAATACTTTTTGGTAGGACACTGAGCTAACAGTGAGCTTTGCATGTTTTGCTGATGCTCTGTTTTTAAGTAGTAGCTCTGGTGGTATAGTGCCTAAGGCATTTGACTGTTAACCAGAAGGCTGGCAGTTCAAACCCATCAGCCACTCCTTGGAAGGAAGGTTGGACAATCTACTTTTATAGTGATACTGCCTTGGAAACCCAAGGAAGGGTCGCTATGAGTTGGATCCGACTCTACGACAGTGAGTTCTACTTTTAAGTTTCCCCAACAAAGGTTATTTTGTGCCTGTACATAATGGTGTATGGTGTTTGACTTTACTATCTTTCCATACTAGGTAATGGCAAACTATTTTCTAAAGTTACTGGTCCAGTTGCCCTCCCACCTGCAGTGGGTGAGGGAGCCATTTGCTCCACATCTCACTAATGGGTGTTATTTAAATTTAAAATTTAAAGACATCTAAATTTTTGTCAATCTTGTGGATCTAAAACTATAACTCTTTGTGGTTGAATATGCATCTCCTTGATCTCTGATGAAATTGAGCATTTTCTCATATGTTAATAGGTCATTCAGATTTCCTCTCTGGTAAAGGGCCTATTCAAGGCTCTTTTTAAATTGTTTGCCTTTTTGATTCATAAAATATGTTTATATATCCTGCTTACAATCCCTTTTTCATTTACATGAGTTGACAATATTTTCTCCAATTTTGTAACTTGTCTTTTCCTCTTCTATTATTGGGTCTTTTATAATAGCTCTTAATTTTAATGCAGTCAAATTTATTGATTTTTTTTCCTTTACAGACTCCTTTCCTATCCATGGGTAATTAAGATACACTCCTACACTTTCTTCTAGACGTTTTATATTTTTGCCATTTACTTTTGGGATTTTAATGCTGGTTGACATTTGTATATGGTAGGGATCCAATTTCACATATTTTTCAAATGGATAATTGTCCCAAGTGCTATTTACTGAAAAGTCTGTTCCCCCTCCAACCTTACTTTGATTTGGGTGTAAATTTACAGAGCAAATTCACTTTCCATACAGCAGTTCACATACACTTTGTCTTATGACGTTGGTAGCATAGTGGCTAAGGCACTTGACTGCTAACCAGAAGGCTGGCTGTTCAAACCCACCAGCCACTCCTCGGAAGGAAGATGGGGCAATCTACATCCGTAGTGATACTGCCTTGGAAACCCAAGGAGGGGTCGCTATGAGTCAGGTCTGACTCGACGGCACATAACAACAATAACAATAAAGGCTAGTAAGGAAGATGGGGCAATCTACTTCCGTAGTGATACTGCCTCGGAAACCCAAGGAGGGGTCGCTATGAGTCGGGTGCGACTCGATGGCAAACACCAACAACAACAACAAGGCTAGTCACAACTTGTGATAATTAAGTTTGAAATAAATAAATAAGTGCTGAGAGTTGTTGTTAACTGCCATCAAGTTGGTTCCGTCTTAGGGTAACCTTATGTATAACAGAACGAAATGCTCCCTGGTGCCATCTTCATGACTGTTGGTATGTCTGAGTCCACTGTTGTGTGCTAACAGTAAGCTACCCTGATTTCTCCAACAGTCAGGAAGATGAAGTATTAGAACCACGTCTCTGGGATTCATTTACTTCTGCAAGTCATCATGTCCGTGACTTGGCACTTGAGCACAGATTGTAACAGAGAAACTACAGCAGAATTACCCTGAAGATTCCTGCCTGGGAGTAGTAACTGTGCTGCTAGTTTAGGCCATGTGGAGTTAGGTTTCTATATGGATGACTTCAGCTTGGCAGGCAGATACAAAACAGTCACTTTGAGCAGTTTATTCTCAGCCCATTCGCAAGAGCAATTGGAAGAGAAGCAGTGACACCAGTTCTGGCGGCCCACAGCGGGAGCAGTACCTGAGCAGTGATGCTCCTCGATCTCCTCTAAGGCCCCCAACCTTACAGTAAGGTGCAGCAGGAACAATCTGAACTTTAGGCCACTTACCAGTTACCAGTTGCTCAAGGTGACTCTGATTCATAACAATCTCAGATGTGTCAGAATGGAGTTGTGTTTCATAAGGTTTCCAAAGGCTGATTTTTCAGAAGTAGATCCTAGGTCTTTCTTCTGAAAAGCCCCTGAGTGGACCTGAACTTGCAATCCTTCAGTTAGCAGCAGAACAAACTAACTGTTTACAATACCCAGGGACTAGATGTCAGTTCAGGAGACCCATATCCCAGACTTGGCTAGATGTGAATTTATATTGTGAAATTTCCTTTTTCACAAAAAGAACATAAATTATCTCCTTCTCCTTCTCCTCTACCTCCATGCAAAAGGAATACAGAAAATTTGCTCCTTCATCTCCCACCATCCCTAGACTCTTCCAACAACAAAACTTTTGGAAACATATAGATACAAAAGAGCTATCAAAGCTGTGTGGTTGGAACTACAAAGGAGAAAAAGCTAAAGCTATTCTACTCGCTACCATCGAGTTGGATCTGACTCACAGCAACCCCTACTTGGGTTTGTGAGGTGGTATCTCTATGGAAGTAGATTGCCCAACCTTCCTTCTGAGGAGTGGCTGGTGGGTTTGAACTGCCAGCCTTCTGATTAGCAGTCAGATGCCTTAGGCACCACACCACCAGAGCTTTCTTCACAGATGTCTCACCCATGAGAGTTAGGTGGAAAATTCCCCCAAAATATTATATTTTCTATATTATTCTTCTGTACAGAAAACACTTCTTAGCCAAGTTACAAATTTTAGTAATCCGTAAAAATTCTGCTG
>NW_006921638.1:4755663-4774654 GCF_000298275.1 Orycteropus afer afer | reverse complement strand
ACCATACACAAAACTAACTCCAGATGGATCAAAGACTTAAACCTAAAACCATAGAATTCCTCAAGGAAAAACTAGGGGCAAATTTAGGGGCCCTAATATATTGCATAGACTATCAAACATTACCCAAAATGCACAAACAGTAGAGGAGAAACTAGATGAATGGGACCTTCTAAAAATTAAATTTTTATGTGCTACCAAAGACTTCTCCAAAACAGTCAAAAGAGAACCTACAGATTGGTAAAAAAGTATTTGGTAATAACATATCTGACAAGAGACTTATCTCTAGAATTTATAGAAAACTCCAACACCTCAATAACAAAAAGACAAATAATCCAATTAAAAAATGGGCAGAAGACATGAATAGACACTTCACCAGGCAGGATATTCAGGCGGCCAACAAAAATATGAAGAAATGCTCACGATCATTATGTGACGGCACATAACAACAATGGCTAATGATTGTGCGCATTTCTTATGGTTTCTTAAAGTAATTTTTTTATAGTTTTATAGTTTTCTTTGTACAGGTCTTTTGTGTTCCTTGTAAGATTTATTCCCAAGTATTTTATTTTTTTTGGTAGCTATTGTATGTGGTATTGATTTCTTTATTTCTTTTTCAGCAATCTCTTTGCTGGTGTAGAGGAATCCAACTGACTTTTGGATGTTGATTTTCTATCTTGCCATGATGCTAAATCTCTTAATCAGTTTCAGTAGATTTTTGACTGAGACTCTTGGGTTTTCTAGATATGAAAAGTCTGTTGTTTCTTAACTGATTTGCAGTCAGACATCAGACATCCATGTGTGTGTGGAACCATTTCTGGAGTTATTACTTAGTTCCACTGGTCTATTTGTTATCCATTCACAAATACTACACTGTTTTAATTATGGTTGCTTTATAGAAAGTCTTGTTATTTCATAGAAAAGTCACTTCAGTTGTGCCCTTCATCAGTAGGATTTTGTCTCTTCTTTGCCTTTTTTATTTCTATAACAATTTTACAATCAGTCTCTGAGTTCCACCAATAAACAAACAAAAGGTTAGGAGTTTGATTGAGATGGCCTCAATTTGGGAAGAAATCATTTTAACCTTATTGAGTATTTTAGTACATGAACATCATATCTCTCTACTTTTCTTTGTTGTTGTTGTTATATGCTGTCAAGTCGGACCCAACTCATAGAGACCCCTCCTTGGGTTTCTGAGGCGGTATAACTACAGAAATAGATTGCCCAACCTTCCTTCCGAGGAGTGGCTGGTGGGTTTGAACTGCCAGCCTTCTGGTTAGCATTCAAGTGCCTTAGGCACTATGCTACCAGAGCTCCCCTACTTTTCCTTAGGTTTCTAAAAATGTTTTTTACTGAAGTTTATACTTTTCTCCATAAAATATTTTTTTTTAAAAAAATACTATTGAGAATGGTATATTTAAAAATTTTTGTTTCTGTTGATATTTTGATTACAATTGGTTTTTACATATAGATTCTTACTAATTCTAATGATTTACCTATCGAGTACTTATTTTCTACAGATACTGTCATATCATCAGTAAATATTGATAGTTTTATATCTTCTTTGTTGGACAGGCCTAGTATAATGTTGAACAGAAACGGAGATAATGGAAATCCTTGTCATGTTCCTTATTTTAAAGGGAATATTTTTAACATTTCAATGTGTTGTATGCTATAGGTTCATTTCTGAAAAATCCTTTATCAGTTAAGGAAGTTCCTTCTATTTGAGTTTGTTAAGATTTTTTTTCCCTTTTATATGAATGAATGCTATATTTTATTACATATTTTTCCCTACATATGATTTTTCTCATTAAATTAGTTCATATGGGAAATTACAATATTCATACTTTCTAATGCTAAACTGTCCTTGTATTCCTGTGATAAATTCAATCTGATTATGATATATTATCTTTATTTATATATTGCTAAAATCAATTTGCTAATATATATATTTTACAAGTATATTTGCATCTGTGTTCATGAGTAGAGTGGATTGCTATGGGTCCTTTCCTTACTCTTCTTGACAAGTTTTGGTACCAGGTAGGCATTAAGTTTTAAAGTGGTTAAGGATAATGGATCAAAAGAAAAATATACATATTAAAGAAATATTAAAGTTAGAATTGAGGTTGGATCGCAAAATTTATGCTGTAAGATCTCTTATGTAACTAGAAATGTGGCTCTGAGCTTCCTAGCAACCAAATTCAAATCTATTTCATCATTCATAAAAATCAGTGAGACAAAATCAAAGTAGCTATTCAGGAGTAGAACAAGTTTTTCAAGAGGCAGTATCAGTTGATGGTTTAGAGATTGGGCTCTGGAGCTGCACTACCTGAGTTTCAATCTTGTCTCTACAATTTACTAAAAAAAACCCACTGCCATCCAGTCGATTCCCACTCATAGTGACCTCCATTGGGCTTCTGATACTGTAAATCTTTACAGAAGTAGATCGCTCCATCTTCTTTTCATGGAGCAGCTCATGGGTTTGAACTGCTGACCTTCTGCTTAGCGCCAAATGCCTTATCTACTACCCCACCAGAGCTCCTTTACTAATTTACTAGCTGTGTAAATTCGGACAAGTTACTTAATCTCTCTGTTTCAGTTTTCTCACCTGTAAAATACAATTATAATACTACCTCAAAGAAGTATTTCACAGTTTAAATGAATAGATACACATAAAGCACTTAGAAAAGGGCAAGTGCTTGGTATCACTTGATAAACATTACCCTTTATTATAATTTCTGGCACTGAGACCAGAAAGAAAAATTTCCCTTAAATTTCTTTTGAGAGCATACAGTTTAACGAAGAGGACAGCGAGCATAGCCAAACTCTTATAGGATTATTATTCTTTTTGTTATTATTATCATTCTTCAGGAAAATTTCTGTAAATAATAATTTTCCAGTTGAGCTTTTGATGACCTTTGAGGGCAAGGAGTTTAAGGTGATATTCCATGAGCAGTCCTGGAATATAGCCATGTATTTATATATTTTGGAAACTGTTAGTTAGTTGCCTTTAAGTCTAGAAGAGCCTAAATAAAAGGCCACCGTGCTCCCACTTGGGCGGCATGACCAAGAGTAGTTTGGGGTGTGGATGAGTGCATAGTCAATCTAGTGGTCAAGGACCCAGTGTCTGCACTGATTTTAGCTGAGAAAAAAAATTAAAATCCAATATTGCTAAACTATCACCTTGGCCATAAATTGATTATTAAAAAATGTCTTGTTACCTAAATGAATTTTCTCCACTGTTATTTCTATCACCAAGGTTATATTTTCCAACTACTGGTGATTCTTCGTTTCCAGCTTTTGCATTCAGATCACCAGTGATAATCAACACATCTTGATTGCATGTTTGGTCAATTTTAGACTGGAGAAGTTGATAAAAGTCTTCAATTTCCTTGTCTTTGGCTTTGGTGAGTAAATTTGCATAATTGTATTAACTGGTCTTCCTTGTACGTGTATGGATATTATCCTATCACTGACAGCATTGTACTTCAGGACAGATCTTGAAACATCCTTTGTGACAATGAATGCCATACCATTCTTTAATTTGTCATTCCCAGCATCATATGGTTGTCTGATTCAAAATGGCCAAAACCAGTCCATTTTAGCTCAGTAATGGCTAGGATATCAATCTTTATGAATTCCATTTCATTTTTGACAACTTCTAATTTTTGTAGAATCATACTTTGTACATTCCATGTTCCAATTATTAATGGATGTTTGCAGCTGTTTCTTCTCATCTTGTGCCACATCAGCCAATGGTGGTCCCAAAAGCTTTACTCCATGGCCTTGGTGATAGAAATATTGCTGGAGATCACATGATAGAATTTTGCAAGACCAATGATTTATTCATTGCAAATACCTTTTTTCAACAACATAAATGGTGGCTATACGTGTAGGCTTTGCCAGATGGAGTACACAGGAATCAGATCAACTACATCTGTGGAAAGAGGTGGTGGAGAAGCTCAATATTTTCAGCCAAAACAAGGCCAGGAGCTGACTGTGGAACAGACCATCAACTACTCATATGCAAGTTCAAGTTGAAGCTGAAGACATTTAAAACAAGTGCACAAGAGCCAAAATATGATCTTGATTATATCCCTCCTGAATTTAGAGACCATCTAAAGAATAGATTTGATACATTGAACACCAGTGACCAAGAACCAGAAAAATTGTGGGATGACATCAAGAACATCATCCATGAAGAAAGCAAAAGTCCATTAAAAAGACAGAAGAGGAAGAAAAGACCAAAATGAATGTCAGAAGAAACTCTGAAACTTGCCCTTGAATGAAGAGTAGCTAAAGCAAATGGAAGAAATGACAAGATAAAAGAGCTGAACAGAAGATTTCAAAAAGCAGCTCGAGAAGACATATTAGAATGAAATGTGGAAAGACCTGGAATTAGAAAACCAAAAAGGAAGAACATGCTCAGCATTTCTCAAGCTGAAAGAACTGAAGAAAAAATTCAAGCCTTGAGTTGGAATATTGAAAGATTCTGGGCAAAATATTGAATGGTGCAAGAAACATCAAAAGAAGATGGAAAGAATACAGAGAGTCACTGTACCAAAAAGAATTGGTTGATGTTCATTTATTTCAGGAGGTGGCATATGATCAAGAACCAATGGTATTGAAAGAAGAAGTCAAAGCTACACTGAGGGAATTGGTGAAGAACAGGGCTCCAGGAATTGATGGAATACCTATTGAGATGCTTCAACAAACGGATGCCATGCTGGAGACACTCACTCGTCTATGCCAAGAAATTTTGAAGATAGCTACCTGGCCAACTGCCTGGAAGAGATCCATACTTGTACCCATTCCAAAGAAAAGCAATCCCACAGAATGTGGAAATTGTTGAATAGTATCATTAATATCACATGCAAGTAAAATCTTGCTGAAGATCATTGAAAAATGATTGTAGCAGTATATTGACAGAGAACTTTAAAAAATGCAAGCTGGATTCAGAAGAGGACATGGAACAAGGGATATCATTGCTGATGTCAAATGGATCTTGGCTGAAAGCAAAGAATACCAGAAAGGTGTTTACTTGTGTTCTATTGACTATGCAAAAACATTTGATTGTGTGGATAACACTGAGAAGAATGGAAGTTCCAGAACATTTAATTGTGCTCATGAAGAACCTGTGTATAGACTAGGAGGCTGTTGTTCAAACAGAACAAGGGGTACTTCATAGTTTAAAATCAGGAAGGGAGTGTGTCAGGTTAGTTTCCTTTCATCACCCTTACTCAATCTGTATGCTGAGCAAATAATCAGAGAAGCTGGACTATATGAAGAAGAATGTGGCATCAAGATTGGAGGAAAACTCATTAACAATCTGTGATATGCTGATGACACAACTTTGCTTGCTGAAAGTGAGGATGACTTGAAGTACTTGCTGATGAAGACTTAAGACTACAGTGTACAGTATGAATTACATCTCAACATAAAGAAAATGAAAATCCTCAAAACTGGACCAGTTAAGCATTATCATGATAAATGGAGAAAGATAGAAATTGTCAAAGATTTCATATTACTTGGTTCCACAATCAACACCAATGGAAGACAAGGAGCTCTGGTAGCATAGTGCCTAAGGCACTTGATTGCTAACCAGAAGCCTGGAGGTTCAAAGCCACCAGCCACTCCTCAGAAGGAAGGTTGGGCAATCTACTTCCATAGTGATACTGCCTCGGAAACCCAAGGAGGAGTATGAGTTGGGGCTGACTCAAGGGCACATAACAACACAACAACAATATTTACACTCACATGGATTCATGGATTCTTCTTTTTGTTCAGTGGGTTTTAATCATTACTATCATTTATTTTGATAATCAAAATGTTCCATATTTAGCTAGTCAGATACTCTAGACTTTTATCCCTTGGTATTTTAGTGTACTTCCTAACAGGAAGGATATTCTCTTATGTAATCACAGTATACAAATCAAAATCAGGAAATTCAACATTCATGCATTATTAATATTTAATACAGTCCATGTTAACATTTTGTGAATTGTGCCAGTTGTATCTTATACACTACTTTTTTTTTTCCTGTCCTGGATCTGAACCAGGATCACATATTGCATTTAGTTTTCATGTTTCGTTAATCTCTTTTAATCTGGAATAGTTCCTTAGCCTTTCTTTATCTTCAGTGATTTTACTAAAAACTCACTGTTGTTGAGTTGATCCCGACTCACAGTGACCCCTCCCTGGGTTTCCGAGGGATATTTGAAAAAAAGTAGCTAGTTATTTTGTAGAAAGTTCTCCAATTTGAGTTTATTTGCTCTTACCTCATGATTAGATTTAGATTATGTTTTCAGCAGGAATATTACAGAAGTGATATGATAGTTTTCTCAGTGCTTGTCAGGAGCCTCATGGTTTCAGTTGGTGTCTTCCTGATCTCCACTGTAAAATTACTATTTTTTCCTCCTGTAATTAGTAGGTAATTTATAGAGAGATAGTTTGAGGCCATTTATATGCCCATTCCTTCTCAAACTTTTATCTAACAGTTTTAGTATTAATTTTACTCTTGCCTAAACCCAGTGGTGTTACTAAGGGGATGTGGGGGGTATGGTTGCACTAAGTGACACTGTCAGAGGGGGTGATACCACAATGTCTGTAAAATTTTTGTGCAGTATTTCAGCAGAAATTTATTTATTTTAATAAAAATATCCCTGTAGTTATAACAACAAAAACACTTTTTGTAAGCTCAGCTTACATGTATCAATATACCTATAAGAGTAAAATTATGCTAATTTACTTTTTGAACTTTCTGATGCACTCCGGTCAGAGCTGTCATTGTAACCTAATCACAATGATGCTTTCAATCAAGCGATTTCATCTGCGCATGCTGTTAAGTATGAGTTACTGCCTTCATTGTTGCTGATGTTTTTGCACTTCCTGATTTTGTCAACTTTTCTAGTGCTTTTAGCTTCAATATTGTAGTAATTAGTATTTATGAATTCATATCAATTACTTTTTTGAGAGTGAAATAATAATTAAAGGAAAAGAAGGTGAAAAATTAAAAAAAGCTTCTGTTCAGTTACTGATAACGTTGTAGTTCAATGTAGATTTTATAAAACAATTTTGTTAGTATTCATATAATCTAAGAAATATTAGATTTAAGCAATTTACTTCTGTATTTATCACATATTATTCTATAATTAAAATTGATAATAAATATTACTAAGAATCCTGATATGGCCTGGTACAGAAAGAGGTCCAAGGAGCAGGGTAACATTATCCACTGGGTGACATCAACCCTGGTGGTGCCACTGTCTAAATCAATTATTACTATGATAATGGAAAGACTACTTATTTTTACCTGTATGGATTCATCTTTAATGGGTTATAATTTATTATTATTATTTATTTTAATGCTAAAAATGTTCAGATTTGGCTAGTGGGAGTCCCATCAAACTGGGTCCTGTATGCTTAGAACATGTCTGCATCATTTTAAGCTTCCTTTCAGACACAAGATATTTCAGGATCATCTGTATTTCTTTGCCTCGGTCCCCAAAACAACCAGTTCTCCAAAGATCACTGGTTCCTATTAGTGGAGAATGATATTTAGGAACCAAGCTCTGGGTACCAGATGTGCTTATTACTACTAGGGTCTTACTGCTCTCTTAGCAGACAGAGGTAGGGGAAAAGAAATATGTGTATATGTACATCTGTGTTATATATTCCACATATATGTGCATATGTGTGTATTTGCTTGTATACATATATGTATATTACCCTCTAACTCCCCCCCCAGCCCCCAGCACACCATGAATTCACCTTGTTGGTTCTGATTCTAATCTAGCCTTGTGGGTTTATTCTAGGTGTCCCTTTTCCATATCAACTCACTTCAGGAAAGATGTATTTTGAAAGCCTCCGTTAAAATTAGGATAATCTGAGAGAAGATGATTGGTGTGATGAGAAACCAGAGGGAAAAAGGCCTTTGAACTCCCATTTATGTTGTAGGCTATATACCTCTGATCAATATAAAAGTCAATGTAAAGATAAAAGAGAAAATTTTTATATGAAGAGAGGAAAAATGAGTGAAAGAAGAGTTAAAAATAAGCTCAATAAAGATAAAAAGATTTAACTTTTTAAAATAGCAAGATAAAGTAGATGAAAATTAAAATAACAACTTATAAGCCAATGAGATAAAAAGATTAAAAACATAACAAGGGAAGAGATAACTTAAGACAAAATACAAATACCTCATAAATTGGAAAGTTAAAATAATAAAAGGGAATGAAAATTATAGATAGGAAATATGAACTAAGAAGGTAAAAATTAGGATTAAATTACAAGTTAATACCCAGTGAAAAGACTGGAGAAATATATTTTAAAGAAAATGAAAACAAAAAGCTGAAAGACTAAAAAGGTGACTGAGAAGGAAGAAGAGAGGGGCTGTTTAGAAGAAGATAGAGATGACTCTATGACCAAATCCTTGCAGTTTAGCTTTTCTTGTGGGGAATGAATTTCCTGTTAAAATCTGAGTGCCCTTTATGAAGCTAAGAAGCTCTGCTGGTACAGTGGCTGAGGCATTCAGCTTCTAACTAGAAGGTCAGCTGTTTGAACCCACCAGTTGTTCTTCAGGAGAAACATGAGGCAATCTGCTTCCATAAAGATTTACAGCCTTGGAAACCGATGGGGGCAATTCTTCTCTGTCCTATAGGATCAACTTGCTGGCAGTGGGTTTGGTTTGAATTTTTGGTTTTTGAAGCTAAAGACAGCACTCTAGCAGGAGAATACACATTCCCAGGCATGCGTGCAGCACAAGTGGAACCTCCGAGCATTGGAGCCCGATTTCTATTCTGGAACTGCTGTTGGGTCTGGTCTTCCCTGAGTTGATCTGGCCTAAGATGGTACTTCCTAAGAATGTAGAGGGAAATGAAATGATCTGGAATTGGGAGACGTAAGTTCACATCATTATAAGCTTGAATTTACTCTCTTAGGACCTTGGTTTTTTCAGTTTGTTTTTGTTTCAGCTGTAAAAACAGCGCCTTACAATAATGTTTCCCTATGAATATTAGATCATCGACAAAGTATCAGAAATTTCCATTGTAGAACGCCGGATTAAAATTATCTATTGTAGATGCATAAAGAGTGGTAAAGAATGAGAGGAAGAATGTGTGAGGAACTGTTTTGAAAAGTTAAATGGGAGAAGAGATGGAGCAAAAGCAGTAAATATTTTAGTCAACAATCCTCAGACATGAGGTTGGGAAAGAAAGAACTGCTGATCTACTGAAAGACTTGGCCTCATCAGACTTTTTCTTTTTTTTTAAATAACCCTGTTGATAAAACTAAAATTTATCTGGAAAAGTCCAAGATTCTAGCCAATAAGGAAGAACCTAACAAGACCTAGTAATTATCTAGATCATAAAGTTAAAACAGAAAGCAGAGCCAATTCCACCTGGCAGGTTATCTAAAGGTTTAGTCACTGCACGCTTGTGATGATGCTGTAACTGGCTTTAGTCTGTGGCGTAGTGCCTAAGGCATTTGACTCCTCATCAGAGGCTGACAGTTCAAACCCACCAGCCACTCTTTGGAAGGAAGTTTGGGCAATCTACTTCCATAGTGATACCACCTCGGAAACCCAGAGGGGTCGCTGTGAGTTGGATCTGACTTGACAGCAGTGAGTTTTGAGTGTTTAGTCTGAGGGTATCACAGTAACCATGGGTGTGTACAGCAGATCCTCCTTTTCTATCACACTGGGCATCGTATTAACACACCAGAGCGCTCTCATCTGCAAATTAGAACAACCCAGTCCTGGGAACAGATTAACAGTATGTTTACCCAGAGAGTACCAGGGAAGGTCAAGGTAGCAAGCAAGGGACACCAAAGGAACAGGGTCCCAGTTCTGTTGCTATCATCCCTCCTCTTCTCCCTCCATACTGAGATTGCCTCTAGTTGAAATTCCTTGTTTCATCTTCTTTGGTTTTTTGATTGAGTTTTGGTGTGGTTTTATTCATTGTTTCTTTGTTTTAGGTGAGGATACTGTGGGGGGATAGAGGAGGACAAGCAGGCAACACAAATAATTTCTTCCTAGCCCTTATTTAAAGGAGCTCTGGTGGTATAGTGCCTAAGGCATTTGACTGCTAACCAGAAGGTTGGCAGTTCAAACCCAATAGCCATTCTGCGGAAGGAAGACTGGGCTATCTACTTTGGTAAAGATTCACTGCCTCAGAAACCCAAAGGGGATCGCTGTGAGTCAGGTTCGACTCTATAGCAGTGAGTTTGGTTTTTTTGGTTTAGTCCTTATTTAGCTTCAAAATTCCATATTTTCTTCTCTGACTTCTTTACCTTTTGTGAATTTCCCGTAGATTATTCGCTATCAATCAGAGGCCCTTAGAGGATGAGAATTTCTTTTCTGTTTTACTTTCCTCTGTATCAAGCTTGTTTCTGTTTTCCTGTGAGTCATCCCTCACATTCTGTTGTTGGGTGCCGTTCAGTCAATTCCGACTTATGGCAACCCCTGTGACAGAGTGGAACTGTCCCATAGGGTTTTCTTTGCTGTAATCCTTATGGAAGCAGATTGCGAGGTCTCTCTCCTATAGAACAACTGGGTGGGTTTAAACTACGAACCTTTTGGTTAGCAGCTGAGTGCTTAACTGTTGCACTACCAGAGCTCCTTCCTCTCATTCTGAAAAAACCAAACCAACCTGTTGTTGTTGAGTCAGTTCCACCTCATAGCGACCTTATTGCTCTGCTCTCCAGCAAATCTGATTCCCTCTCTGAGACTGGAAAGAAATTAAAAGTGAATGCAAAACATCTAGGCTAGGCTGTCTACGATTAATTTAGTCAACACATTTTTATTGAGAATCTCAATGGGTAGATGGTTAAGGTGGACCCTGGAAAATATATAATCTACCTGCCCCTTTGTGTGTGCAGTGTTGAAAACAGAAGCATTAATACTAATGCCTCTGCAGGCTGTGGTTAGCTAGTGACTGGTATAGATACTGAACATTAAACAGTGCAGGAAAGCCAGAGTAGAGTTTCCTGCAGGTTCTGCCAGGATCTAGGTATGGATAGAATTCAGTGACAGCCCTGTGGCCAGAATGAACACTACCTTCCATTTGCAAGACACTGTAAAGTTTGCAAAACACTTTGCCTCAGTTAATGTTTATGTCATAGATCTTCCAGCCAAGCAAACTGAGACTCAACTAGGTCAAGCAGATGAGCCCAAGTCTCCTGACCACAGAACTCACACTCTTTCCACTAGAGCTGCTCCCCCTGGAAGAAAGTAGAATGAGCAGTGAGCTGGGAAGAGAAGCTCCAAGACTGGATAACCTCAGGCAGGAAAGCGAATCTGAAGGATTCCAAAGGGAAGGTATGTGTGGGGGTCCCTATTAGGGACCTAATTGGCTTAAGCCAGCTATTTACCTGCATTACACCTGCCATATTCAAAAATTAGTGGCCCGTGGACCATATTTATCCCAAAGACATGTTTATTTGGTCTGTACTGTGGTTGAAAATACATGCTGTAGTTGCTTATATTAAAAAATAAAATGATTGCTCTGTCTCACACATGCACACACACTCAGATTGCTAGTTTCTCTTGAAAAATTAGGGTCTCTTGCAACATTAACTCCCCTATTTTGGCCACTTTCGCAACTTGGCTGTGGCAACTTTGAGCTGAAACTGTGATAGCAACTGTTTATTTAGATGAGGCACACGTTCTGTAATTCCCCAGGGTGCCACAGGCCTGGCCCCTGTAGGCTTTTTAGTTTGCATTCCTTGAGTTAGATGGTATCCTGTAGGGGAATGTGATGCTTGTTGAGCTTCATTGTTTCCTATATTTGGTTATACATTACAAGTTTGATAGGCAGGTATAATGCAGTAGAAAGGAGCAGAAGGCCCGGGTTCATGTCCCCCAAAAACCAAACACATTGTTGTTGAGTCAAATCCAACTCAGCAATCCCTCCTTGGGTGTCCAAGGCAGTATCACTATGGAAGTAGATTGCCCAACCTTCCTTCTGAGGAGTGGCTGGATTCATGCCTGGCTCTGCCATATATTGGTTGTGTGACCTTAGTTAAAAAGTCTACTGTTCCCAGCTTTCCAGTGATACTGTGAGGGATTACATGAGTTACTAAAAATATTAAGTGACACCTATGTTGATTTAATGTTTGCTTTTGGAAGTACTCAATCCAAGATGCAAAGAAACAGATCTTTGTTTGTATAGGATGGTCCTCTAAATGATTTTCAAAGTTTTGAGTTAAAGTGTCACTGGCTTTGTTTTGGGAGTCTCATGCAATTTTGCAGATGTCATGGATACAGGAGAGGGGATGGCAAAGAAGCATTAAAAGAGAGGCTAGCTACCCCCTCCTGCTCCATAACTTCCAGCCATAGTCCTGTTCCCCAATTCAGCCACACTCCCACAATTTGCCATTTGTACTGGATGTTATATATATTTAAATGCCAAGGAGAAGATGAAAATTGGAAAGAATTGTAACCAAAGCAGTTTTTGAAATCCACCTTTGAAGTAGGGGAGAGTATTTTAGAAAAATCTAAACTTGGTCAATAGGGAAAGATAAGCAAACCCTACACTTCTCTTATCCCTGGGAAAGTTTCAGGTGCCTGTTGTGAATTGATTTTATGATTGTGACAATAATGCTAAAGTTCTTTTAAGATGGCAGCAGCCTGATAAGACTCTAAAAGAAGTAGATTCACATGTGAAGTGTTTCAGGTCAAAATTCTCTTTGGACATGGCATTTTGGTTTGTCTATTGTCCTGGCTCACCTGGTGGCTGTAATGGTTGTACATGTGGGTGAGAGGTAAAGTGGCCACGGTGACAAGTGTTTCCTGACTGTGTGTTCAGGTGTATAATTCCGTTTCTTCCTCCTCACAACCCTCCACGCCCACTCCATCTCCCGCAGCTCTGTCAAAGCTACTCTTAAGATGCTATTTGGCCTTTTCATTGTGATTTCTTTGTGAGGTGAAGTTGAAGAGACCACATAAATGTTGCCCAGAGACATCTGTCATCTTGTGGCTCCAAAAGAAAAACCACAGTTACGCGATTGTTGAGCCTTAGTGCATGTTTACCCAACTTCCCAGACACCTGAGAGCTCGTGTAAGTCAACATTTATAAAATTGCCATGTGTACAGGTTTTTCCTCCCACTTGCTTAAAGCTTTGCTTTCTAAAAAATAGTACCTGAGAGTGATGCCTGGAAATGTGTGAAAGTCATAACTTTTGGAGGCAAGTAGGTAAGTTTGCAAGAGTATGAAAAGGTTGGCGGTTTGAATTCACCCAGTTGCTCTGTAGGAGAAAGAACAGGTGATCTGCTTCTATAAAGATTACAGCAAAGAGAACCCATAGAGTAGCTCTACTCTGTCACACGGGGTTGCTGTGCGTCGTAATCAACTCGGCAGCACAATAAAAGACGAAAAGTAGCTCTAGTTTTCATTATGCTACACTTTAAAATAGGATAATCTCAGGCGCTGCTAGATGCTGCTCCTTGCACTGAGGCCAAACATGCAAATTTCAGTTTAAATAAACATTTAATAAGAAAGGCAAAGACGCAAGCCCTTGAGGCTCAGCTAAAGGCTGCCTGTGGCCCTTCGCTCCGGTTTGCCTCTTCCCTTTTCACACCAGCTGGCCTGTTTTCCTGGAGAACTGCCTCCAGTTGGTGAGCAAGGCTCAACACAATGAGTCTCATGCTGTGGGGAAGGAGGAAGGAATCTGCCAAGCCATCCATAGAGATGCTAATGAGTTGAAAAGGCACTGGGCCTCCTTAATACGTTGCTTTCCTGCTGCTGTTGGAACATATTTTTACATTACGTGATAACAGGGAGACAGTGAAATGCGAATCCTACTAAGCTGAATTGCTTTCATTGCTTTTGTAGCCACTCAGCAGTGATCATGATGCTTTACATCATGTGAGATGGCAACATTTTGACTATATTATGGGGGTAATTTGGCCCCAGATCAAAGTAGGAGATGCTTTGTATTTCTCAATGCAAAACTGGTATAGGTATGTGGCAGGATCAGTTGCTGTTAGGACACACAAGGTCAGGTTTACTCCTTGTTTTGTCTTTGAGAAAGTTACTATCCTTGCTTGTATGAACAAAGCTTGCTCAGGAGACTGGAGGGCAGGAGTGGGGAGGTATTCTTTTTACACTCTGGCATTTTCTGTTGTCCAAGGAAATGTATATATGTCAGGAACCTAATGCCTCCCAGGGACTGGAGACAATGACCTCACAAGGATGAATAGAAGCTACTAGTTCATGGTCACGGAAGGAATGTTGGGCAATCTACTTCTGTAGTGATACTGCCTCAGCAACCCAAGGACAGGTCGCTGTGAGTGTGTGTGGGGGTGCTGACTTGATGGCACTGACACAACAACAACAGCAGTTCATGGTCAAGGAGCTCTGGTGGTACATTGCTTAAGATTTTTGGCTGCTAATCAAAAGTTTGGCAGTTCAAACCCACCTGCTCCACAGGAGAAAGATGAGGCAGTCTGCTTCTGTAAAGATTTACAGCCTTGGAAACCCTATGGGGCAGTTCTACTCTATCCTATAGGGTCACTATGAGTCAGAATTGACTTGATGGCAGTGGGTGAGTGTGTGGCATTCATAGTCACTGCCCAGCTTTCTTGACGGAAAAAAACCTATTCTGGCAGACATTATTGGATTGTTGCTGAATTTTTTAAAGTTCATAATTTCTACAGGTTAAATGAAAAGTTTAAGAAAGTAGGTATCTTATTATAAACATCCACCCCCTGTCTGTTTGTTGTGCTGTGATGACTTGCATATTGCTATGGTACTGGAAGTTCCGCCACCTTTATTTCAAATACCAGCAGGGTCACCCATGGTGGACAGATTTCAGAGGAGCCTCTACATCAGATAGACTAGGAAGAAAGGCCTAGTGATCTACTTTAGAAAATTAGCCAGTGAAAACTGTATGGATCACAACAGGATATTGTTCAATATAGTGCTAGCAGATGAGCCCCTAGATCGGAAGGCACTCAAAATACACGGAGGCTGCAACAATGAACTGGAGCACACCAGTGACCACGAAGATGTAACAGGACCAGGTAGTGTTTCATTCTGTTGTACATAGAGTCAACATGAGCTGGAGCCAACTTGTTGGAAACTAATAATAACCACAGCATTATCAATATGAGCAAATATAGGAGGAGAACACTTCCTTAAGCAAATGGGGTTAGAAAAAGAGGAAGTCTTGGCAGCAAGGAATGTTACACAGTCAGGGTAATAAAAGGGAAAGGGAGAAAAAAAAAATCAGAGGTAAAAATCCAGTAAGTGCCTTTTAAAGATGCATAGGAGCACCTACTTCCTGCACATATGGCTGATAGGCCCCATTCAGCAGTGGTTTTAAGTCTTCTGTGTGTTAGGTCTGGCTAGTCATCCTAATCATGTGAAGTTATTTCTAGTCATGTTCTAGCTAGTTATTAAACCAACCAGAGATGCAAAGAAAAGCCTCCTGGGCTGAGCACAAGAGAACCTAGGCCTGCTCTGCCTAATCCTGCCCACTAGCTCTTCTTGCTTCAAGATATTCTCTGTGTAATTGTCAAGGATCAGCTCCATGACCTCCTGCTAACTCAGGTAGACTTCCACATATTTGGCTTTGAACAAGGTGATGGGAAGGGACAGAAGTGGTGTGTTTGCTGGTAGAGAAGAAGAAGGAAGAATCAGGAGATACAGAAAGTGACCATTATGTAAGTAATGGTCTGTTAATGCTTGTATCATATTGAAGGTGTGTGTGTGAGTAGACAGAAGGAAGATTGGGCAATTTTTCTGTAGAGCTACTGCCTCACATGCCCAAGGTGAGGTCACTATGAGTCGAATTGACAGCAGTGAATTTTTTTTTTTTTGGTTTGGTGTGAGTGGAAGAAGAAGAAAGTCTTGGGCATTATTTTAAGTCTTGTGCCCCTCCTAGACAAAGGTGGTAAAACACTAATTGAGAACAGTAGCTGACAAATTTTCCAGAAGATGACCTTATTCATTTCTTCCTTCCTTTGGCAGAAACTACTGGTTATTATTATGAACAAGGTACTATAGTTAAACAAGATGTGAAACATCAGTCAAGTTCCTGGCTCTCCATGAATGTCTAGTCATCTGTTATTATAAACATGATTTATTCTGCTGCTTAATGCCACCCTGCATGTATATTGCATCACCTCATAGGAAATGACATGGAATGGAAATTTCTTTTTGATTTTAGTTCTAAGAAATCTTCATCTTCTGTGAAGAAAGGGTAGACATCTTTACAGATATGAAAACTTTGTAGCTTATCATATTTCTCTTTCTACTCTGTGAATCAGTCAGGGTTCTAGGTTGCAAACCAGATTCTGATTTGCTCTGACTTAGTCAAAAAAGGGGAATTAGTTGAAAGGATATGTAAGTCAAAAATATAAATTCAGTACCACACTACACTACTGACTAGATCAGGGCATTGGGCAGGATATTTATCCTTTTCAAATCTCACTTAGCTTACCATTCAAGAGATGTTGTACAATAAGAGTGAGACCTTACAAAATGGATGGACTGCTCAAAGACCAAGTTTAGAAAGCAGATAGGATCCAAGAGAGCTCTGAAAAGTGAGCACAAGAACTGTTTGGCTCCCACGTTGCTGGGTAAAGGTGAGTAAGATGTGCAATTGTCTCTCTGACATTAGGTCATTCAGTCAAAATTCAAGTCCTGGGAGAAAATATCTTAATGGTCAAGCTTCAGGTTGGAGAGTTGGTCCCTTTAATGTCCATAGTAGGTGGTACAGCTGTTCTCAAGACTAATGGGATAGTCTCCAAAAGAAGAAGAGGGGGCTAATAGAAAGGGTTGGTGGGTGCTAAACAGGAACAAAAATGAAAGCCAGGAAACTCGGAGCCAGACTGATGTTCAATAACACACAGTATCAGTCTTTAAATAACCAATTGCCATCAAGTTGACTCTAACTCATAGTGACCTCATGTGTGCCACAGGGTTTCCAGTGACTGGTTTTTCAGAAGTAGATCATCAGACTTTTCTCCTGAGGTGCCTCTGGGTGGACCAGAACCTCTAACCTTTTGATTAGCAGATGAGCTATTTAACCATTTCCACCATCCAGGGACTTCTGACCATCCTTAAAAGGCACTTACCTGATTTTTGCCTTTTTTTTGCTTCTGTTTTTTTTCTTTTTCTTCCTTTCCCTTTTATTACCCTTACTGTGCATCATTCCTTGAATGGCAAGTGAAGTGAATTTTGAAAAGGATAAATGACTTACACAATGTCCCTGAGCTAGTAAGTGGTATAGCCAGATTATGAACTTATATCTTTTTATTTTAATTCCCATTTTCTTGTCAGTCCCTATGCAGCAATGCAATACCAACTGGAAAATGATAAATGTAAAGAAAGTTACCAAAAAATACTATGGTTGTTCTGAAAAGGTATACTGCCTCAGGTTTGTAGAAGTTTATAGGTCTATGTGATTAACAACAAATATATTATACTTACTGAAGGAGAAGTGCTGCTTCTCTTTTTTGTAAACCAATTTAATAACCACCCAACCCACTGCCGTGGAGTGGGATCCGACTGATAGTGACCCCTCCTTGGGTTCCTGAGGCAGTATCACTACGGAAGTAGATTGCCAGCCTTCCTTCCGAGGAGTGGCTGGTGGGTTTGAACCTCCAGCCTTCTGGTTAACACTCACATGCCTTAGGTACTAGGCTACCAGAGCTCCCACTTAACCACCAGCTCAGCATATTCCATCATTGCCAGAAAGGTTGCCATGCTGAAGGTGGGTAGTGGTTTCTTTAAGACTTTTCTCCCTGGCTGAGACCTTCCTTCTCAAGCTCTCAGGTCTCCATTTATATACTACTTTCTCCTGAAAAGAACTGTTCTATTATCCAAATGCATCAGACCTTATTTTATTTTCTTTTTTAAAAAATATTTTAGGGGAAGCTATACGTTATAAAAATTTAGATAACACATAGCCTTCCCTTCCCCCACACAAATAAATAAAATAAAATCACTCAGAACTCCGTTGTTAATGTTATTTCATTTTTATATATGTATGTGTGGGTATATACGTACTTCCATTCTTGAAAATTGAGATCATATGATATAGTTTCATATCATTTTTTATTACATGACATACTCTTGTGAGCATCTACTCATAGCAGATGATGTTTTGACGCTTGAATTCTTAAATCAATTCACAAACATTTATTGTGCTCCTATTATGGGTCCAGGGAGCTCTGGTGGCATAGTGCCTAAGGCATTTGAATGCTAACCAGAAGGCTGGCGGTTCAAACCCACCAGCCATGCCTTGGAAGGAAGGTTGGCAATCTACTTTCGAAGTGATACTGCTTTGGAAACCCAATGAGGGGTCGCTATGAGTCGGATCTGACTCAATGGTAGTGGGTTTGGGTTTATTATGGGTTTACCAGTGGGGATCAGAAACCCTCCCCATCCTCAGGGAGCTTACATTCTCCTCCACTTTCAGTCTGTGTAGAGGCGGGGACAGGGAAAAAGTCAGGAATTAAGGAATCGAGAGAGCAACCCTGGCACTATGACTTCAAATTGATGATTATCTTTTCACAGTAAAGATATCAGTAGTCTCTGGGTGGTGCAGATGGTTAAGTGCTTAACTACTAGCTGAAAGGTTGGAAGTTTGAACCCACCCAGTAGTGTGTCAGAAGAGAAACTTGGCGATCTGCTTCCAAAAGGTCACAGCCCTGAAAACCCTATGAAGCAATTCTACCCTGCACACGAAGGGTTGCCATGAGTCAGAACTGACTTGATGGCAACAAAACAACAGCACCAACAAAGTAAAGATATCAAAGAGTTCAAAATATTTCCTTCCACATTCTTTGCAAACTTCAGCACCCGGCTCTGTCTGTGTCTTCTCCCTGAAGTTTCATGGATTGCTTCTTCCCTTTCCTGACCTCTCAAAGTATTGATTGTGGTCCATTAGCTCTCTACCACCAGCCACTCCTCGGAAGGAAGGTTGGGCAATCCTACTTCTGTAGTGATACTGCCTCGGAAACCCAAGGAGGGGTCGCTATGAGTCGGGG
>NW_006921638.1:4753835-4755418 GCF_000298275.1 Orycteropus afer afer | reverse complement strand
AAACCCACCAGCCACTCCTCGGAAGGAAGGTTGGGCAATCCTACTTCCGTAGTGATACTGCCTCGGAAACCCAAGGAGGGGTCTCTATGAGTCGGGGCCGACTCGACGGCACATAACAACAACAACAACAAGGGTCTGTTACAAATGGTTAATGTGTTTGGCTGTTAACCAACGATTGGAAGCTTGAATCTACCCAGAGAAGCCTTGGAAGAAAAGCCTAATGATCTTTTGAAAAATCAGCTTTTGAAAAACCAGCCTCTGAAAATCCTACAGAACAGTTGTATTCTAATATACCAGAGTTGCCATGAGTTAGAGTTGACTGGGTGGCAACAGGTTTTTCTCGAAGAATATTAAACAGGATTGAATTCATAAGTCACATGGACAGTTCTTACTTGTTTCCTCCTCTCTTCTGTCTTCCATCCACCTGAAGTTGCTCTGGACCATCTCACACACCACACCCCAGCTCTCTCCTTTCTCTCCCTTTCTCATTCTCTCATTGCCTTTATTATGTAAATCACTTATCTTCTTTTTCAGAATGTAAGACTCCTTCCTTTTTGGGAGGAGGGAGGAGGGGAAAACTGTAGGAATTCAGGATGCTTTATAAATAGAAGGAAGGAAATACTGTAAATGTGTGCCCCTTAATCTTTGATACCCCTTTGAAGTTTCTTGCCTCGCTATTCCCTGAAATGACCAGCACTGGCCTAGGTACCTGCAAGGAGCTGGAGAAATTCTTGCTGAATAGGCTTGACCCCAAAAAACCAGGCAGGAAGGAAGATTCTCAATTACTGCCATATTTCACATACAGACTGAGAGGCAGTGATAGTCCCCGGGTTGCCCTTGATAATATTCACCCGCCCCCTCCACTCACCAGTGGTGGCCTCCAAAGAAAGGGTGGGATGACATTTCCTTGTCTAAGCATGAAAGCCTTGTCATAGGGGTAACAAGGTCTGGGACTGTGGATTGGTAGGAAGCTGATGTGGGTTAAGGATTTAAACTCTTGCTTCTCCTCTCAGGCTGGTAGCCTGACCATCAGAACCTGCTCCCTTCTGGCCTTTTAACATATGGAAGTGAGATTTATGGAAGAGTTTCAGAGAAACTTAAATACCTGCAGTCACTTTGCAAGAAATCTAGCTCATTATTTTGTAAATGGGAGGACTAGCTGTCAGAAGCTTGATTATTATTATTATTATTTAAATCTTTGATGGTGTTTTCCCCTGACTTTCCAGAGAAAATCATATCTTGATGGAATTTATCCAGTTCCAGCTGTGGTTGGTATAGTGCATGCCTTGTTGAGCATTCAGCCTGGCCAGCTTTGGCCTATGCCCAGTTGGGGAGACCTGTGAAGTGGGCAGTGGTGTTGGTTCCAGGGGCTCATGGAAGAGTGAATCAACGAAGCCCACAGTCCTCGCCCTGACAGACTGAGTAAGGAAATGTGCACCAAGATCCTCAGCAGCTGGCTTTCTGGGTTTAGATACCAGAACTTTCTTCTTTTTATTTACTTTTTTTCTTTTTCCTAAATATCGCCCTTCCCTTCACCCAAATCAATACTTGTCTCTGCCTCTAGCAGTGTTCCCTAGAACTTT
>NW_006921638.1:4752297-4753735 GCF_000298275.1 Orycteropus afer afer | reverse complement strand
CCCAAATCAATACTTGTAGCAGACTCTTGCAGTGTACCCTAGAACTTATAGGAGGATTGTAGTTTCCTTGAAGAAAGAAAAAAAAAAAAAAAAGAACCAGAAACAAATATGAAGAGAAAATGACCAGAAAGCTGAGGGGATCTTGAATAATCATTTGTTTATTTCTTAATTCTTTCCATATATATTCACAAGAGGTGGGGTGATAGTTAAACATTCAGACTCCAGAGTCAGACCTAAATTTGAAGCCTATTTCTGCTACCAGTCATCTGGCTAAACTTGGGTGAATTATTTTGCCTCTTTAAGACCTAGGTTCTTTATGTGTCAAGTTGGGAAAATAAAAGCAACCTGCTCAGAAGATTGTTATCAGGATTAAGTGAAAGTGGAAAAAAAAAAAGTATGTAGAGATTTAGCCCAGTGCCTGCTACATGGTCTCTGCTGTTAGTTGGTATTATTTTTCTTGAGAACAGCATCGAAAGAAGGATGTTATAGAACCAAGGGAAGCAGGTACAGATCTTGCCCTAAGGTAGCTTATGATAGGCAATCATGAGACACAAAGTGATAGGAGCCCCCAGGAGAAGCACAGGGCAAAAAGGGCTCGTAACAAAAGGAACCAAAAGTTAAAGAGGATTGATGGAGAGGGCTGTTCAAACATGGTGGGATTCAAAAATGAAAGCTGAATATAGATGATGTAACAGGGTTTTCTTGACAGAGCCTGAGCAGGCAGAGGTGGGAAAGAGGAGCAAAGGGATAAATTAAAATAAGTGAGCAGACTTGTCACCAGGCTGCCAAGTCTTTGAAGGTAGGTAAAGGAGAAGGAAGCAGACTGGGATAAATAAATAAGCAAGCAACCTAGTGATAAAGACAACACTACAGCTGAGGCAAGAGCTTAGAACTGGTCTTGATGTTTCAAATCACGGAAAGAAAAATCTATCGAGCCTTTCACAGATTTTTCTGACAGTTTGATTTTTTTCTACCACTACACTCAGAAACCCACTCCAAGGAAAGATCTTTGAGAGCCCTTTAGCCACTGCCCTGGAGATTTTGTAGTAAAGTTCTCATGCATGGGATACATGATTCAGACAGTGACCAGTTCTAGTTGTGACCCTACATGGGTCAGATGCTGGCTATGTTAACTGTGTCTAGACATGGAGATTGTGCTCCTAATCTCTCCATCTTGCTTTCTCTACGTTCTCTGCCAACATGCCTGTTTCTGTAAACATTCTCACCACAGGGATGGAGCTAGAAACACACGTGCAATCAGCAGCAGCAGCGGCTACAAAGAGGGTTATGAAATCTTTCAAAAATAGCCTGCTTGCCCCACAGGCATGCAAAGCAGCCAAACAACCAGGGTGAACGTGTCAGTCGGCAGATTTTGCTGCACATTTCGAGAGGATTCCAGTGACCTGACATGCACTTAGTGGAGAGTTCACACTGGTTA
>NW_006921638.1:4745476-4752162 GCF_000298275.1 Orycteropus afer afer | reverse complement strand
GAAAGGGCCTGAGACAAGAAGATACAAAGTCTGGCTCCCACCCTTAGAATCCTGGTGAAGCCAGCTTATCCTCTTGCAAGGTTGGGATGGTACATTTTTATACAGTGGGTGAGCAGGAGATAGAAAAGCCATTTGGTTGAGTTTCTTGTAGCACCACAAAGATGGAGTTTGAAGATGCATGCACACTGTCTGCAGGGAAATGGGTGAAGTATAATACTTGCTGTGAGCTAGGTGTGCAGTGGTGGTCTGTCTTCTTTCATCTCTAGCACCAACTGTTTATGTGACCTTTGACCTGGCACTACAGACATCTTCCTTCAGCCTCCTGTACAGAGTGGGAAGGCATTTTCTCCTCTGTATTTCACTTATAAAGGGGAAAGGAACATGAGTCAAATGGGTATCCCTCACCACATGACCTTGGAGTTGGACTCTTAGATAACTCAAAGATAAGTTACTGAATAAAACCACAGAGGTTCTTGAGATATTTTTGCCAATATTGTTCTTGGTAGCTGACAAGATACTGTGGGCCATCTATGTTCTGGTTTAATGTCCCATGGGCTAGAAGTCAGCTTTGAGCCAGCTGTCACGTTGCTTTGTATGTTACTGAATCTCTCACGTATTTCCTCAGTTGAGCAAGGCCAAGACTTAGTAGTTCAAGAAAGGACCCTGGATCATCACAGTGGCTCAACAACAAATCAACTCACTGCCATCGAGTCAGATCCAACTCATAGCAGACCCTCCTTGGGTTTCTGAGGCAGCATCACTACGGAAGTAGATTGCCCAATCTTCCCTCTGAGGAGTGGCTGGTGGGTTTGAACCGCCAGCCTTCTGGGTAGCAGTCAAATCTGTAGGCACTACACCACCAGAGCTCCTTCACAGTGGCTAGCTAAGGGCAAAAGAACATGCTGAGGACAGTGTGAGCGGTGGAGAGTATGGTCAAGGCACAGAGAAAAGCTTTCTCTTTCATTGGACCTGAAATGAACCCTTTGTCCCCTCTTCTGCCTCCCTTTCTCACCCATAGCTTCCCTCCCTTTTATAGGAAACTAGATTGGCCCTGGCTGGGCTGATTTTCTGTTTTGTCAAAACTAATGCCCAGGTTTCTTTCTTTCTTTTTTCAGTTTATTTTATTTTTTTTGCGGTGTTTCAACTCTCTCCTCTCACTCCTGGTAACCAACAAAGAAAATTTCCTTCCATATATGAAACTTCCCTTGACGTTTTATAATAGTGAATACAATATTCTTCTGTGATTGACTTATTTTACTCAGCATAATGTCCTCCAAATTTATCCACGTTATGCGGTGTTTCACAGATTCTACATTATTCTTTAGTGTTGCATAATATTCCATTGTGTATATGTACCATAGTTTGGTTATCCATTCTTCTGCTGATGGACACTTAGGTTGTTTCCATATTTTTGCTATTGTAGATAGTGCTGTGATGAACGTGGGTGTGCATGTATCTGTTCTTGTCCTGGCTCTCATTTCTTTAGGATATATACTTAGTAATGGAATGGCTGGGTCTAATGGTATTTCTAATTCTAACTTTTTAAGGAATCAACATACTGCTTTCTACAGTGGTTGTATCATTTGACAGTCCCACCAGCAGTGTAGGAGAGTCCCAATCTCTCTGCATCCTCGCCAGCATTTGTTATTTTCTGTCTTGTTGAACTTTGCTACTGGTGCTGGGGCAAGATGGTATCTCATTGTTGTTTTGATTTGCATCTCTCTAATGGCTAATGATCATGAGCATTTCTTCATAATGTTTGTTGGCTGCCTGAATATCCTCTTTGATGAAGTATCTATTCATGTCTTCTGCCCATTTTTAAATTGGATTGTCTTTTTGTTGTTGAGGTGTTAGAGTTTTCTATAAATTCTAGAGATAAGTCCTTTGTCAGATATGTCATTGCTGAATATTTTTTCCCTATTTGTAGGTTCTCTTTTTACTCTTTTGGCAGTATAACTATTGACAAGTATGAATTTGTTGCTGTCATTTCGTTATGTGCTTTTTCATAGTGTTGCTGATTTCTTTGTTCTATATAATTTTCTGTGCTGAGCTCGTTTTGTTTATGAATTGTATTATCATTTCCTCCTTTGCTATTGTTTTAGTATTTGCTAAATATTTGGGTTGGTCCTCTTATTTTGATGTGAAGTTTTATTATTTTTCTTTAAGGTTACCCTGTGATTTATAATTTTCTTCCCAAGTTTAGAACAATTCATTCTGTCTTGCAGTTGTCTTGACTTCCCTACCATTTAGAAGTTCTGTAACTACACAACTTTTTTTTCCCCTCTTTTAGTTTGTAGTTGTTCTCATTTGCCAATTGATGTCTCTGGTTCCCTGTTTATAATCTTGTAGGCTTATTTACTTTGGATACTTCCATAACTGGGTTGGTTTCTGGGTTATGTCATCATGTATATTAATGGTTGGTTGTTGGCTGCTGTTGGTTCTCTGTCCAAAGGTCTCCCTTTAGCATCTCTTGATAGGTTGCTCTGGTTTTAACAAATTCCCTTAGTTTCTGCTTATCTGGACATGTCCTAATTTGAGGGGTAGCATAGTGCCTAAGGCACTTGACTGCTAACCAGAAGGCTGGCAGTTCAAACCGAAGGAAGGTTGGGCAATCTACTTCCGTAGTGATACCACCTCAGAAACCCATGGTGGGGTTGCTATGAGTTGGGTCTGACTCCATAGCACATAACAAAACAACAACAAATATAATTCTTGGTTGGAAAGTTTTTTCTTTCAGGGTTTTATATATACCATCTCATTATCTTCTCACCCGTGTGGTTTCTGCCAAGAAATCTAAGCTTAGTCTCTTGCTGCTTTCAGGATTCTTTCTTTGGTTTTGGTTTTGGTGAGTTTGATGATGATATGTCTTGGTGATTTTCTTTTGGGGTCTATCCTGTTTGGGGTTCATTGGATTTCTTGAGTGGATATATTCTCATCTTTCATCATACCAGGGAACTGCTCTTCCAGCAAATCCTGGATAATTTTCTCTGCGGGTTTCTTTTTCTCTTCCTGTTCTGGAATTCTGATCACATGTAGGTTATTCCTTTTGATAGTATCCCCCGTGAACCTTAGGCTTTCTTCTTTTTGTTTTGATCTTTTTTCTGATTGATCCCTTTCCAAAGAAGTATTGAAGTATTTGTCTTCAATCTCACTAATTCTTTCTTCTGTTGATTCAATTCTACTCCTTTGCCCATTCAATGTGTTTTCTATTTCTGAAAATTTAGTATTAATCTTCTGGATCTCTAGCTGTAGATTTTGTATAATTTCTAAATTTTCATTTATCTTGTCATTTTGTTTTTGTATTGTCTTTCAAAATTGTTCTAGGGTTTTCTCTGTTTCCCTTTATTTTGTCAGTGTTTTCCTTGATCTATCTCTTGATCCATTGAAGGTACCTAAATGTAATTCTTTTGAATTCCTTATCAGGAAGTTCCAATGCTGCTTCTTCCTCAGGGATGTGTTCTGGGTCTGTATCCTGGTCTTTTGTTTCTCTTGTTTTATCTTGCTTCTTTGTGTGGACTGTGATGCTTTGTTATCTCCAAGACATTGTGACATTTTTGTGTTTATATTTAATTGGTGATTGTATGTTGGAGTGACTTGCCCACAATATTTGTTTTCTTTGAATGTTATTTATGTAAGCAGGTACTGTGCTCCTCTATTCACTAGTTGGCAGCACTTATCCATTCATCACCTGTCTCCTTTCTCATTGTCAGCCTCCCATATATCCCTGCTGTCTTTGGTGAATGGAGCCTATTCTTAGGTTCCTGGAATTCAAATGAGAATATTGTCACTTTAAATATCCATAATGGCTACCCCTTCTAAACATTCAAAATGGCTGTGCCCTCGATCACTTTAAATATCCAAAATGGCCACCACTTGTAAACAATCAAGATGGCTGTGCCCTCCGGACAGCGGAATGTCCACAGCTCAGGTTGTCTCCCTTCTTTCTGTTTCCCTTCCTAGTCACAGGCCACCAGCGTAGTTGTCCCTGCAGCCTTTGGTGACCAGGGCTGGTCTTCAGGTCAATTCTAAGGCCCTGTCACCACTTGGAAATATTCAGGCTGTTGGTGCCATCAGAGTAGCTGACAGTCCGTAGACCTATCTGTCTCCTTACTTACTGTTTTCATTCAGGTTTTTCTACTAGTTGGTGCCTAATCTACTTCTGTATACTTCCTTTCAAAGCTCAAGGCTCCAGGATTATCTTCTGTATCTCTGTCAATTGGTCTTTCTTTTCTTTGTTGAACAGGATCTGTGTAGCTTGTCTGCCTATTCCACCATCTTACCAGAAGTCCCTTGAAGTAGTGTTTTATAGTTTTCTTTGTACACGTCTTTTGTGTCCCTGGTAAGATTTATTCCCAAGTATTTTATATCTTTGGTAGCTATTGTAAATGATACTGATTTCCTTATTTCCTTTTTTGGCAATCTCTTTGCTGGTGTAAGGGAATCCAACTGAGTTTTGTATGTTGATCTTGTATCCCACCATTATGCCAAATCTCTCAATTAGTTCCAGTAGTTTTTGGCTGAGTCTCTTGGGTTTATATGTATAGGATCATATCATTAGCAAACAGGGATAGTTTTACTTCTTCTTACTAATTGGGATGCCTCTGATATCCATTTCTTGCCTTATTTCCCTGGCTAAGACTTCCAATACAGTGTTGAATAGAAGTGGTGATAGAGGGCATCCTTGTCTCGTTCCTGTTCTCAAGGGGAGTGGTTTGTTTCAGTCTCTCTCCACTGAGGATAGTATTGGCTCTTGGTTTTGCATCTATGCCCATTATTATGTGAGGAATTTCCCTTTATTCCTATTTTGCTGAGAGTTTTGATAAGGAATGGGTGTTAGATTTTATCAAATGCCTTTTGTGCATCAATTGATGTGATCATGTGGTTCTTTTCCTTTGTTTTATATATGTGATGGATGATGTTGCTTGTTTTGCTAATGTTGAACCATCCTTGCATACTTGGTATGAGCCCAACTTGGTCATAATGTATGATTTTTTTTTGATATGTTGTTGGAGTCTACCAGCTAGGATTTTGTTGAAAATTTTTACATCTATATTTATGAGGGATACTGGTCTGTAGTTTTATTTTCTAGTGACATCTTTGTCTGGTTTTGGTATCAAGGTTTTGCTTGCTTCATAAAATGAATTTGGGAGGAGTTCATCCTTTTCTGTGTCTGGAATAGTTTGAGTAGGATTGGTATTGTTCTGCTCTGAACGTTTGGTAGAATTCAGTGAAACCATCTGGGCCAGGACTTTTTTTAGTTGATAATTTTTTAATACCTGTTCAATTTCTTCTTTTGTTATGGGTCTGTTCAAAATTTCCACCTCAGTCTGTGTTAGTTTAGGTAAGTAATAAGTTTCTAGAAATCTGTCCATTTCTTCTAGATTTTCAAATTTGTTGGAGTATAGTTCTTTATAGTATCCTGATATTATCCTTTTTATTTCAGTTGGTTCTGTTATGATGTTGCCCAATTTGTTTCTTATTCATGATATTTGTGTTTTCTCCCTGTGGTGTAGTAAATTACATGGTGTGGCTTTTCTAGCCATAAGTCTTTGTAAACTCCATGATGGAATTTGCCATTAACAACTGAATAGCTCCTGATTGTTAAAGTTATCCACCTGGGGTATTTCTGTTGGGAGGAGCACAAAGTAATTTTCTGGGAAGTTCACTCTCTCAGGTGTATAAAATTCTGATGTTGAGCTTGGTTAGTTTGCCCATTCTTCCAGGCTCAAAAGGAGCCCTCACAGAGGCAGAAGGAATCTCTCACTGGCAGCTGATAGACACGAGAGACCTGCATAGTTGAGAGAGAGATGAGAGACATGCATTGGTGAGAGAGAAGGATGTGGGAGAAACGCATTGCTGAGAGAGAGATGTGAGAGACATGCACTGCTGAGAGAGACTGAGAGAGACATGCACTGCTGAGAGAGATTGTTGACTGAGAGACTGCAGGCAGCAAAAGACAGAGTCAATTTCTGAACTTGAGTTGTGGCCTGTATTAGACTGTGTTCTCTAGAGAAATAAAACCAGTAAAGCTTATATATATGTATATATATATGGAAATTTATCTTAGGAAAATGGCTTACACACTTATAGAAGCTGGCAAGTCCAAAGTTCCTGGATCAAACGTCAAGCTGGAGGCTTTTCCTGGCTCCCGCAACCACAGGGGCTGAGGAGCTCAGAGCTGGCAGGCAGAACACCGGCTGTTGACTCCAACAAATGATGAATCCAAGATCTCCAGGCCGAACGGTGGATTGTTCACTCACAGACAATTGTAGGCAGCACAACAGAATCCCGATCCACAGAAGAATGTCTCTTTTCCCAGGATGTCCATAGATAAACTGGAAGCGGGCCACACCCCTAGGGAAACTCCCTTTCAACAGACTGGCTGCTCAAAACATAATCATCTGATCCCATCATGGGAATAATCACATCACAACAGCTTAAACCACACAAATTTGTAGTCCAGCCAAGTTGACACACAGCTCCAACTATCACAGTCCACCCATTATCAACTTGGCAGTTGTACACATCTTCTTAACCATATATAATCTCTAAATAAGGACAATTATAAAGTCATATTTGTGCCTAACATGATACGCTAACACACGTACAACCAAAATGCATTAACCTTATTTACATTTCACAGTTCATAGCAGAAGGAACAAAAATATTTGATACACATATACAAT
>NW_006921638.1:4724455-4743111 GCF_000298275.1 Orycteropus afer afer | reverse complement strand
GGGGAATGTTTCTTGTGTACTGGAAAAGAATGTATTTTGTGTTGTTGTTGGGTGAAGTGCTCTGTAGATGTCTATAAGGTCAAGTTGTTGGATTGTATTGTTTAGTTCTTCTGTGTCTTTGTTGAGTTTCTTTTCAGTTCTATCTTTCATTGAAAGTGGTATATTAAAGTCTCCTACTATGACTGTGGAATCATTTATTTGTGTTTTCAATTCTGTTAAAGTCTGATTTATGTATTTTGGGCTCTTTCATTGGATACGTAGATATTTATTATTGTTATGTCCTCTTGTTCAATCGATCCTTTAATCATAATATAACATCCTTCCTTGTCTCTTATGGTGGTGTTTGTCTTAATGTCAGTTTTATCAGACATTTATATCACCACCCCTGCTCTTTTATGATTGCTGTTTACTTGATGTATCTCTTTCCAACCTTTGAGTTTTAGTTTATTCTGGTCTTTGTCTCTAAGGTGTGTCTCTTCTAGACAGCATATTGATGGGTTATGTTTTCTTATCTAGTCTGCAGCTCTCCATCTCTTGAGTAGTGCTTTTAATCCATTTATATTCAGTGTTATTATTGACCAGTATGAATTTGTTGCTGTCATTTTGTTATGTGTTTTTTCATGGTGTTGCTAATTTCTTTGTTCCATATAATTTTCTGTGCTAAGCTCATTATGTTTATGAATCATGTTATCATTTCCTTTGTTGCTACTGTTTTAGTATTTGCTAAATATTTATGCTTGTCTTCTTTTTTATTTTGATGTGAAGGCTTGTCATTTTTCTTTGAAGTTACCTGTGATTTACAATTTTCTTTCCAACTTTAGAATAGTCCATTCTATCTTGCAATTGTCTTGACTTGCTCACCATTTAGAAGTTCTGTAACCACACTGTTTTTTCCCTCTTTTTGGTTTGTAATTGTCCTTGTTTGTCAATTGATGTCTGTGGTTCCCTGTTTACAATCTTGTAAGCTTATTTTACTTTGGATACTTCTATAACTGGGTTGGTTTCTGGGTTATGTCGTTATGTGTCTTAATGGTTAGTTGTTGTTTGCTGTTGTTGGTTCTCTGTTCAAAGGACAAGACACTAGGCTCCAGGATTATTGTCTTTATTGTATCAATTGGTTTCTCTTTTCTTTATTGAAGAGGGTCTTCAACATAGGTAGCTTGTCTACCTATTCCACCATCTTACTGGAAGTCATCCCAGATTTCTGTTGGGAGGTGAACACCAAAGAGATTAGCATGAACTCATCTTAGGTTTTGGAGTGGAATTTGGGTTGTGTCTTTGTAAATCATGGCTTGGCTGGGACTGTCCCTTCCCCAAACTGTAATGCTTTGTACTTCTTTTTCAGGAAGTTTGTAACCTTCTGTTCTACCACTGGATGTGTGGTCTGGGTCAACATGACCCAGGCAAAGCATTTGAATCAAGTCAGCATACTTTCTAAGTCACCCAGGGATGCCCATTGCTTACAGGTGAATCTATACTTATTTCAAAAGGGCCTCTTTGAGCTTGGTGATCTTTACTCTTTGCAAATATTTTAGAGCAAAGGGAACTAAGGAAGCTTGGTTCTTCAGTGACTTGAGCCATATCTGAAAATTAGGGTTAGAAGGGACCAGAATGGCCCAAGTCCTGTGCCTGGAGTCACAGTTGTTCCCAGACCAGGACCTTTGACCTAGTACCCACCATACTGCATACTGATCTCTCCTGATAGTGTCTTGCATATGATTTGGGAGCTGGGGTGGGGAGTCTGTAACCCCTTCCCCTCTATCATATCGGTTCTTCAGGGAACCTGAGAAAAACATAGTCTGCCATTGTGGCTCATTCCAGTGGTCTCAAGTAATAAGGAAAGGTGTCTGTTTGTGTAGGGTTATCAGTGAAGTAGAGTGTCTGAAACTCCTGTTTCCAGAAAGCTCAAAGGTTTTGACCTCTAAAGATCCCTTCTTCATGTTTCTCACAGGCAGCTTGTGCAGAGAAAGCTGCCTCCATCAACTTGGCTGTGAAGACCTGGCAGCTGCTCAGGCTGAAAATAGTAGTGCTTCCACTTTTAATCATGGCATGAGCAAGGACTCACGTACAAACGCCCTGACATGCAAATGTGGGCTCAAAGGCTGCCCGGGCATCTGGCACAGAGTTTACAAATGGCTGTGAGGTGAAGCTGGAAATGAGTTTTGGGAGTCAAGAAGGCAGATGAAATGCCTGCCTCTGTGGTGTGGGGCTGTCATCTCCTTTCTGTTAGGTGCAGGTAAAAGGAACCACTAGAACCTCAGTGGCTAAGTTTCTCTACACTTGCAGCCTGGGACAAGCTTTAGGAAGAAGAAAAACCAAGCTTATTGTTTATATTTTAAAACCTCTGAAGCTTGCCCTTTAGCTTCAAATGCAAATCTTTAAGGTGTTTAAATCATTACAAGAAAATAAAATTCTGAGAGCAATCTGTAATAGGATGTTGATTTTGATATTGGAACTAACAAGGATCTTCTCTTCGTACCAGTGGTACCTCTCTCCCAGTTTTTCTCTCACTTCTTGGCTGCTGTTTTCAGTGTCCTGGTCACTGGGCAATAGCCCTTAAAATACAGGACAATATATCTTCAGAGATCTAAATCATGTGTAGGGTGTTCCAAACAGTATCTATAGCATTTATCATCTGTACATCCATCTTATATATCCAACTGTCTAGCCATATATCTATCCCTATTTTCTCTCCTTGAAATAACAGACTATTAAAAAGGCCATGGTAGAGTGGTTCAAGAAGATTATTGTTTATCTATTCTAATTTTTCCCATCATGTCCTTAGCCAAGAGACTCAGTAGAGTAGTAGAAAGTGACTGGGCCTTAGAGGGAGCTGGGTTTAGCTTTGAATCCAGTTATATTACTGCAGCTGTAGAATCTTGGGTAAATTCCCTAAATTATTTGTTCTCTATAAATTGAGAACAATACCTACTTGCAGGGGCTTTGTGAAGTTTCAGTGGGCAATACATAGAAGGCACCAGGAATATATCATTCACTGAATGATAATCCTGCCATTTTCTTGATATTGTTGTATTTTTGAGACTCCTCATGAAAAGCATACACTGAGGAGATACAGAGAAAGGCTGGCTGAGGGACAGAACACACCATTAGCTCATCATGGCAAACCTGTTTGATGCTGGGCCACTAGCAAACTATCTCCATGGCAGGGTGCACGTTGAGTGGAGCTAGGCTGTGGTATACCATTCATTTCTTATGCTCATTTAAGTCTGTTCCCAGAAAGAACTAGGATTGAAAGTGCAAACTTTATGCTAGAGTCCAAAACTGGAAGTTGCTGAAACAATTTTTTAAAAAAAGTTTATAAAAAATTGTTGTAAATAAAATTAACTTAGCAAACTAAGCAAGCAAGCTCATTGCCCACTCCATCTACAGGAGTATCAGCCATATTCTATCTTCCTTAATAGGAGTGAAAGAAGAAGCTGGCATCTCATGACATAGAGGAGAGATCCTGAAGACCGAAATTCAAGTCTCAACAGGTCATCTTAGTTAAGTTATTTGCTTTCTCTGAGCTTTAGTTTCCTCATCTGTAAAATAGGGATGATGGTATTAATAATAATAACACAAGGCTCTCACATCATAATAAAAATAACTAAGATTGTGCATTTTTAAAGCCTTCTGCCAACTGAAAATGTAAGGAATTGTTGCACTTTGCAGAAAGGTCTTGAGTTCATTCTATTAGACTTTGTTAGACTAACAGATCTGGCATCGATTGATGTGGTTGAAAAAGTATAAAATCTGACTGTAGGCAACATTTCCATCAAAGCCTTGAAGGTATCATAGAAATCACACTTCTGAAAGGGTAGATGATGTAAGACTGAGAGGGACAATGATTATGTCAGGGATAACTCAAGATTCCTTTGGGCTTCTCTGCTTTTTTCCTGTTTCCTCTCAAACTCATTCAATTTTATGACTTACATGAACACAGGCTCCCCTCCTCTCTGCTACCTTCCCTGTTCTACTACCCTTCCTGAACTCTTCAACAAAATGCTTGTGGTAGGCAGCCAGTGCTCACCAGATGTTCTCTGTGTTGTGTTTACCTATATTTTCGCATCTCCTTATTGTTAGCCTTCTGCAAACTGAGAGTGTAGGTAGGCTGAAGCCACATAATGTGTTCTAGCAAATGAATTAGGAGAAGTAATGTGTGACTTCCACATTGAGGCAGTAAAGAGCCAGTGTTCTACCACTATCGTTTTCTTCTTCAGCCACTTGTTCCAAAAGGCACAGCTACAAGATGGAGGATGACTGTTTGACCTGTGTTGGGCTTTACGTGAGCAAGAAATAAACCTTTATTGCATTAGCCCACAGAGATTTGAAGATATATTCTGTGATTGCAGCATAGCCTGTCCTGAATAATATGGTGGCTTTGCTTGCTGCTTCATTGTCCCACCACCCACCTGCTCCTCAGTTCTGTGTAATCTTGTTTCCACCCTCACGACTCAGTGAAACAGCTATTCTCAAAATTTACCAATGACTTCATTCTTATTCACTTGCATACTGCTGAGTTGCTTCATGTATGTGAAACTGTTTGTGACCTTGACTGGAGTTCTTTCTCTTAAACTTTTACTTCATTACTTTAAGTTAAAAAAAGAAATGTAATACATTATTATTTTAAGGAAATTTCTTCTTACATTCCTAATTAATTATCTATTTTCTTTCTGGTTGTTTTTTCTCTTGTTGTTGTTGTTAGGTGCCATTGAGTTGCCTCTGACTTATAGCGACCCTGTGTACAACAGAACAAAACACTGACCAGTCCTGTGCTAGCCTTACAATCCTTGTTATACTTGAGCTCATCACTGCAGGGACTGTGTCAATCCATCTTGTTGAGGGCCTTTCTCTTTTTCATTGACCCACCACTTTACCAACCATGATATCCTTCTCTAGGGAATAGTCCCTTCTGACAACATGACCAAGGAAGGTGAGACAAAGTCTGGCCATTCTTGCTTCCAAGGAGCATTCAGCTGCACTTCTTCAAGGACAGATTTGTTTGTTGTTCATGATACTGTCAGCAATCCATGATACTTTCAGTATTCTTCACCAACACCACAACTCAAAAGCATCAACTCTTCTTCAGTCTTCCTCATTCATTGTCCAGCTCTCACATGCATTGGAGACTTGGATTAGGTGCACCTTAGTCTTCAAAGAGATATCTTTGCTCTTCAGCACTTTTCAGTAAATTTGCCCAGTATAATACGTAGTCTGATGTCTTGACTACTGCTTCCATTGGTGTTGGTTGTGGAACCAAGTAATATGAAATCTTTAACCACTTCAATCTTTTTTTTTTTTCTCTTACTCCTTTTAAAAGCAGATGTATCCTCCCCCCCCCCCCCCCCAAATAAAGATCTGCCTCTGGCCCTCTCTTCTGCTTCCACTCTTACTACCTTGATATTATCTTCCCTGCTCACTCAAGGTATTGGCCATATTTTCATGGGGCTACATTCTTCAACCTCTAGCTAAAAGCAAAGATTTCTTAATTTGCTAGATATTTGTCCTAGGCTTCACCCAAATACTGGAGATGAAAACCCTGCAGAACTGAATTTATCATCCTTTTTCCTCTTTCATCTTTCTGGCCATGGTATTGTTACCCCAATTCACTCAGGCTTGAAGCAGGAATTTCATTTTTAACTCCTCTCCCCTTTCCATCCTACCATTCCCTTATCAAACTAGTTATTGAGTACTGTGGATTCTCTTTCATCTCTTCTGTTCTCTGTATTTCCACTCCTGTTACACTGCATGCATGTATGCAAATGTATTGAGACAAGACTAGAAAGATACATGCTTATTGTTGATCCTAGTTAATTCTGGGGAAGGCAGTAGGATGAGCACAGGTGGGAGTGACAAAGGCTTTTGAATTTTAATTTGTGTTGTATACTGTTTACAAGGAGCCCTGGTGGCACGGTGGTAAGTGCTTAGCTACTAACCAAAAGGTTGGTGGTTTGAACCCACCAGCCACTCCGTGGGAGAAAGATGTGACAGTGTGCTCCTGTAAAAGATTTACAGACTTACCAGGCAGAGCATAAGAGTTAAAGGCAACAAAGGTAAATACTGTTAGATACACAATCCTGCAATCGCAATAATAACTATAATCTATGAGTGGATGCATAGACAAACATGAAAGCTGAACAGGTGTAGAAAGGCAAATGGGACTATACCCACAAATATATATAGGTTTGACAGAGGTTATTTCTACATATGTATCTAAACATGCTACACATAGTAGAGCATACAAGGGGCAAAGGTATGAAAACTTCTTAGCCGTGACTAAACACCCTGAGGGAATGAGTCACTGGGCCTTGGGACTTTGGACCATAGTCTTGGGGCAGGGGGACATCAAGGTCAATTGGCATAACAGAGTCCACAAAGGCAATGTTCTACATCCTAGTCTGGTGAGCAGTGATTGGGATCTTAAAAGCTTGTGAGTGGCTGTCTAAAGTGCAAGTATTGGTTTCTCCCCGACAAGAGCAAAGAATACTGAAGAAAATCAAAGATGCAATGGAAGCATTTAATCCTAAGGACCACACAAACCACAGCCTCCATGACCCTGAGACCAGAAAACTAGATGGTATCTGGCTACCACTGCTGACCACTTTGAAAGGGATTGTAATAGGAGGTCCTGCATAGAGTGGGAGAGAAATGTGGAACAAAACCCAAAACATAAAAAAAAAAAAAAAAAAAAAAAAAAAGGCCAGGCTTACTTATCTGATGGAGACTGGTAGAACTCCTGAGACTATGGCCTTGGACACCTTCAAGCCTGGAACTGACCTCACCCCTGTGGCTCAGCTTACAGCCAAACAATAGACAGACTTACAGGTGAATATAGCACCAGGGAGATAAGCACTCCTTAGAACAATCAATCATAAGAGATCCGAAGGGCAGCATTTGCCAAGGGATAAAGCTCGGGAGGCAGTAAGGCATAGGAAAGGATGAATGGAAACCATAAACACCTGGAGGAAAGAGGAAGAGTGCTGTTACAAGAGGGGGGATTGCAATCAAAATCATAAAACAAAATGTGTATGAATTGTTGAATGGAAAACCAATTTGTTCTGTAAACTCTCACCCAAACCACAATAAAAAGTTATTATTTATTTATTAAAAAGGTGGCAATTAAACCTGTGAGACTGGAAGTGATCTTCTAGGGAGTGAATATAGTTAGGAAACAAAATAGGTCTTAAGACTCAGGGAGATGAGGCGGAATCTGCAAAGGAATGTTAATAAAGGTGATCATGTTGACTGCATTGACAAGAATCTCATTGTTGTTGTTATGTGCCATCGAGTTTGACCTGACTCATAGTGACCCCTCCTTGGTTTTCCGAGGTGGTATCACTACAGAAGTAGATGGCCCAACCTTCCTTCCGAGGAGTGACTGGTGGGTTTGAACAGTCAGGCTTCTGGTTAACAGTCAAGTAAGTGTCTCATTGATACAGTTTATTTCCTTGAGAGAACTAATCTCAAATAGGTCCAATAACAAAACAAACAAAACAAAACACAACCCTGTGGGGCAGTTCTGCCCTGTCGTATAGAGTTGTTATGAGTTGGAATTGAATCAACAGCAGTGGGTGAGTACTGTGTACATATTTTCTCAAACAGTGGATTCATGTATTAACTATATAATATCAAAACATTTAGAAATAGGAATGGGCTCCCTATGAAGTAAGCCTTTATAACTGGAAGTATTTGAACAAAGATTGGGTTCCTATATTTCATGATAAACTAGAAGCTCTTTTCTGGATCAGTTTAGATTAGATTCAGTAGTGAGTGATGGAAAATCCAAAATAACAGAGACTTAAATGATATGGAAGCTTATTTCTCTCGCAGGTGAAAGAGACCTGAAGGTAGTCAGTCCAGGAGTGTGAGTGTTCCATGATTCTCAGAGTTTTCTTGTTTCTTGCTGCTACACTGTCCTTAGCACTTGGCTTCCAGCTCATGGTTTAGTAAGGCCATTTAAGCTTCAGCAATCAAGTTGGCATTCCAGTTAACAAGAAGAGAGAAATTATGGCATATTTCTCCTTTTAGGGACATTTCTGGAAGTTGCTCACTTTGACTTATACCCCATTGGCCAGAACTTAACAGGAACACCAATCTTCAATGGGGGCTGGGATTTTCTTCATTCCATGTGGCCATGAACCCAACTAAAAATTGGAAATTCTGTTGCCAAAGAGAAAGGAGAGAATGTATATCAGGGGACAATTTGCATCCTCTGCCAATGTTTTAACTTCAGATTTAAAAGTTCATAATAATTACTAAACTATCATCATGTACTAAGCCCTAGGCTAAGCCCTTCATCTGTGTGATCTTGTTTAATGCTCACATTTATGATTTAGAGTGCAGCATTGGGTGGTATGGTATAGTGGTGAGCATAGCTGCCTTCTAAGCAGTTGACCTGGGTTCAATTCCTGGCCAATACAGCGGGCTGATCTTTGGAGCTCTGGTGGCATAGTGGGTAAGGCATCTGTCTGCTAATCAGAAGGTTGGCATTTCAAACCCACCAGCTGCTCCATGGGAGGAAGATGAGGTAATCTACTTCTGTAAAGATTTACAGCCTTGGAAACCCAGTAGGAGTTGATATGAGTTGGAATTGGCTCAACGGCAGTGGGTTTGTTTTTTTGGTTTTATTCTCCCTATTACATTGAAGCTTAGGTTAAGTAACCTTGCCAAAATTACACAGTTAGAAAGTAGCAGATTCAGGACTTGAACCCAGAGCTGGCTGATCCCAGACCCCTTAACTCCTATATTGTCTTTGTGATCACATATTCTTTGTAATAGTCAGGGTTCTTAATTGTAAACAACAGAAGCTGGCTTGGCTTTAGCAGAAAAGGAGTTTATTAAAATCTTGGGTTTTGATAAATGCAAACAGAATGATTGCAAGTGGAACATTAAGGTCAAAGCTAAGAGACAGGAAAAATGCCCAGTTCCCTTTAGAACTAGTAGTTTTGGTGAGGAAACTGCTGATGCCTTTGCTCTTGCTATAAAGAGGGAAACCTGCCTGTCCCTTGCTTTCTGCACCACCAGGTCTTATTTCCAAGCCCACATGGCTCTTTCTGATTAGTGGAGCCAGATCCCATGCCTGGGCCTGAGCTTTAGCAGAAAGTGGGGAAACTTATATCTAGCATATTGATCCCCTATGGTGGGAAGCTATCTATCTTCATTCTCACCAAAACTCTGAAGGTGGGAATTTTCCAGACCTGGAAATTCTGACTGTGACCACCCTACCATTCCACTTCCTTATTTCTCTAATTTTAGTTTCAAAAACTTGAGTTGGTTGGATTTGAACTGGATTATTTTCAAGTTTTGAAATATTTGGTTCTCTCCTTGGTCCTGTTTTCTCTTTAGAAACTCCTTCGAAAGCAGTGGTTTATTTATCCCCGGCCTCTATTACAGACATGGTGTGGCTGGCAGAATAATGGCTCCCAAACATGGTTCCTAATCCCTGGAATCTGTGAATATGGTAAGAAGGGCTTTGCAGATGTGATTAAATTAGGATTTTGAGACCAGAATATTATGCTGGATTATCTAGGTGGCCCAAAGTAATCACAACGGTCCTTATAAGGGAAAAGACAGACAGGAAAGTGAGAGTCAGAGAAAAGGATGTGACAATGAAAGCAAAGGTTGGAGTGATATGATTGCTAATTGGGAGCTACAAGCCAAGGAGTGCAGGAAAAGTTGGAAAAGGCAAGGAAATGGACTCTCCCCTAGAACCTCCAGAAAGAGTGCAGTCCTGTTAAAGCCCTGATGTTAGTCCATTGAAACCCATGTACTCTAGAAACAAAGTAAAAAAACCCAAACCTATTGCTGCCGATTCTGACACATGGCAACCCATGTGTTACAGAGTAGAACTGCTCTGTAGAGTTTTCTTGGCTGTACTCTTTAGGGAAGAAGATCACCAAGGCTTTCTTCATAGCACTGCTGGGTGAGTTTGAACCACTAACCTATAGTAATCAAGTACAAACCATTTGTGCCACCCAGGGACCTCCTGACATCAGAAGTATAATAAATATGTGTTGTTTTAAGCCACTACATTTGTAGGATTTGCTCCAGCAGCAATAGGAAACTAAAACAAAGTATAAATTAAAATACCTACAATGTCCAGGAATGTAACATAATGACAATAGGTAAAAACACTTTATTGAGACGTGACCCTTAGTCTGTCTTTCCTGTTCCAGCTTTGAAAGAGACATGAGCACAAAAATATTTTATTTTCCTTCTAATTTTATCTGCAAGAAAAACAACAGTAGCAAATGCTGCTAAATGGGAACTGACATGTGACTTTTGTGCCTGGAAGGGAAGAGAGTGTGGTCGGGACTGTGGTGAACTGGAAAGTGACTAAGCTGCTGCATATAAATGACCGGCTGGCAATTGGTACTTCATCGAATTTGGATCTGGTGTGTTGAGTGTTTCTAATTTAATTCTAACTTAAAAAAAAAAAAAAGTTTTGGTAGTATTAGCAAACAACCCAAACAAAATACGTTCTCAGCTGTAGAGCAATCTCATTTCCCACCTGTTCTTGTTACTGCCTTAGAAAATATTTTCAATCTAGGCTTTTTTTTTTCCCCTTGGTTCTGCAATTCTTCTGCCTGAAGTAGTGATTATTCTGCACTTGCATCCACCTTAGCTCTGCTCCTACCAGACACATACAATTGCATCGTGAAGGTGATTTGATTTTATTTGCCCCGCCTTTTTTTTTTTTTTATTTTAAAAAAAGCACTTTACAAAGTATAAGCAGAAAACCTTTGGAAAGTTAGGTCTTTAAAAGTGATGCACTGCCTGAAACTTTCTCTACAATTCTTACAAACACTCTTACCCTGCCTGAGCAATATTCAAGGAGATCTACAGTCAGTCAACAACTACTTATTGAGCATACAGGCCATGTGCCATGAGGACACAACTTGCGTTTCCATGCCAGCAAGATATTTGCTCAGACAGCTGAGCAAACCTGGTATTTAGGTCTCTTCTGCATTCTTCTGGTTTGTATTTTCCGTATAGGACTAGTAAACCCTGTGTACACCACTCTTCTTTGCGAGTCTGGAGCCAACTTCCGTGTGGCGGAATCACTGCCTGTGTTTAAACTGGCATTAGCAGCCAACTGACAGGTGAGCCTAAACCTCTCTTTGGTTATAGAGTGACCAGGTGAGTACGATGCTTGCCTGGTGCCTTAGGGCCCCAGGGACTATGACAGGACTCCAAGCTGTTGAAACTATGCTGAGTGGAACAGCATTGGACAGTGTCTGAATTCTGAGTTCCATTTTATTCTGCCCCACTCTCATGGTGCCTGGATCCATGCTGCAGTGAGCCTGAAGTTAATGTTAAATAATAATTATAATTTTATTATAGCTAAAATATATTGAACACCTACTCTTTGCTAGGTGCAATGGTAATTTCTTTACATTATGTCATTTTATTCTCAACTACTTAAAATAGTGCCAAAGGGGCAAGGAGGCTGCATCTTCCGACTTCGTCTAATTGCACAAGAGAAAGAATCACCATCAGTAGCCTAAAGCCTATTCCTGCGAGGCCAGTCACACTGCCTCCCTCTAGCCTTTGTACCAACTGTTCCTCCCGCAACACCCACCACTTCTCTGCTAGGTTCAATAATTTGCTGCAGTGGCTACACAAAACTCACAGATTATGGGGTTTATTAGGGAAGCACCAGGCTACAATTTAAGTTCAGGAACTACGCTCAGTCTCTCTCAGCCTGCCGTCTCAGCCAACAGTCTCTCTCAGTCTCTCCCAGCAGTGCATGTCTCTCGGTGTCTCTTTCTCAGCAGCGTGTGTCTCTTTCTCAGCAGAGCGTGTCTCCAGGAGTGCATTTCTCTCAGCAACACATCTTTCTCAGCCAGCAGAGTGACCTCTTCTGCTTCTAGGAGGGCTCCTTTTGAGCCTGGCAGAATGACCACTAACCAATCCCAACATGAGAATTCTATACACCTGAGAGAGAGCGAACTTCCCAGAAGATTGCCTCGTGCTGGTTCAACAGAAATACCCCAGGTGGATAACTTTAGCAATCGGAGCTACTCAGTTGCTCACGGAATTCCACCACAGAGTTTACAAAGACTTATGGCTAGAAAAACCAGACTAGGTAATTTACTACACTCCAAATAGTTATTATTATTATCTCAATTTCACAAACAAGAGAAATGAGGCTTAAGGTCATAGTTTTGCCAAGTGACAGCAGGAGTTGAACCCAGAGACCCATTCATCTTGGACCTGCCATCTGGGTGAATTTAAAAATTCCACTTTTAAATCTTTAGTATTTAATATCAAGGACTCCTAATGTGGCATTTGAAAATAGGTGTGCCTTAATTTGGCCAATCAATATTCTTCTGAAAAATAGAACAAAAAAAGGAATGTGTATATCCTAAGAGGAAGGGAAATGTCTTTGTATCACCTGCATTCTTTAGCACTGTGCCTTACATATGGAAAACCTGAAACAAACATTTGTTAAAGGAATAGATGAATGAATGAGACACTTCTGGAAGTTAATTTGAATTTTAAGTATACTTAGCACTTAAAGGAGCCTGCCAGGTTGTTGAGTAAAGTATATGGCTTGATACAGTTTATTTAAACTTATTCATAAGTAGGCAGAAATGCATGGAATTATTGTTGGATCGATGTTTCAAAACAGACTTTTACTTTCTTCTTTGTATTTTTCTGTACTGCTGAGTTTTTCAAAAACGGAGGCTGTATTCATCTTGGCCTGAGTCCCACTTGAAGCAGAGCCTTATAGAGAAGGACTTGGTACGGTTGGTTTATTTGGGAGGTTATCCCAGGAAGAAGGAGTGAGGGAATGAAGGATGGAGACAAGAAAAGAGGAAAACCACAATTATAAGGATGGATATGAGGCTGACGGGTAGGTAATGGGAGTTTCCTGCCATGGGGACTGGGATTTATCTACCAGCTCCTAATCCTTATTGTCATGAATACCCTACACTTCAGGTTTGGCTTTTGAGGGCCAGTGGGCCCCTGCATACCAGAGAAGGCCCCAAGGCTGAAACCGGAAAGAGGAATGGCTCACCCTGGAGGTGGGCAATGTTAATGCAAGGTCAGTCTGGCTCTTGGTACTTAGTCCACCACACACAAAAAAAAACCAAATGCACTGTTATCGAGCTGTGGCTAAAATCAGAGGTGGTGAGGAGATATGAAATAGGGTACTAGAAGTACCTACTATGGTATTATTTTTCAAAAGCCAAAAAACAGTTTTTAAAATAAATAATGAAAGAAATTTCTGTGAAGCAAAACACTGTACTTTGATTTGACTTTGCAGATCTAGACTTTCACAGAAATGAGGTTATTTTCAGTGAGATACTGAGGTGTACCACATTGCAAGTCAAGGCCCCCAGGAAGCAGATGTTAAGACAAAGAATATATGTGGGAAGTTTATTGAGGAGTATTCTTGGGACCCACACCTGTGAGGGAAGGGGAGGAAGCAGGATTGGGTATGGGGAGAAGCTGGGCTGTGATATAGCCATGAGGTCTCAGCCAACTCCACAGGGAAATGGTGGATGAAGTTGAGATGGACCTGTTGAGTTATCTAGAGTTGGGGCGAGGGGGCTGGGCCTCTGTATGCATGAGTCAACCAGTCACAGGATTTGGGATATCTTAGAAAGGAGGGACATGCTTGGGTGAGGAAGCTGTCTTTCAGTGAGGGCAATTTCAGGAGAGGACTTATAGTTGGAGGCTGCCACTATAGCTGGAGTAAGGGAGATCTGGGAAGCATAGCATAGTTTCTGCTGCATGTGGCTTTTAGAAAACTTGCATTTGAACATCTGGGTTAATGGACAAAATTGAGATAATTCAAAACCAGAGGGGAAAAAAAAGTACACCTTAACACAACAATAATTTTCCTTCTGTACTGTGGCAGGCAAAACTGAAAAGATTTGAGGAATAGGGTGAGGTTATTTTCTTATTTGTGAAATGAAGTCATTTGACTAGATCAGGAATTATAAACTGGTGGCCTGGAGGTCAAATCTGTTGGCAAGGTTTGTTTTGTTGGCGTGACCAGTTTTTCAAACTTAGATTTCTGGTCTCTTGTGGAAATTTGGAAAACCTGAATATCGTGCCCACATTCCTTTATGGCAACTATCAGCTAAAGCTGAGTAACAGATATCCCTTTGTTAAAGCTTATACTTTCCCTCCAACCCCAGTTCCTTCTAGACAGCTTCATTGATTTATATAACAGCCTGAATGCTGTAACCATTAGAGTTGTAAACACTGACCTATTAAGTTTCTAACCAGCTCTGATGAGCTGTGGTCTGTGTGAATAGTCCTGCCTAATGCTGAAACAGACTGTTGACTTCCTAATAGTGAAATGACAGTCCTCCTGCACATTATCTTGGGGCAAGTCATGCCATTTTTTGCAGTTTGGCTTTCTGGCTTTGCAAAGGAGGATCTCAATGACTTTGACCATGAGCATGAAGCAAAATGCTTTTGGTGGTGATAGTAGGTGTGTGTGAGATTTTCTAGACACTAGAATAGTTTTAAGCCTTAGTGATTCCCACCCCTGGCTGGATCTCAGAATTACCTGAGTTATTTACAAAAATACAAATTTTCAGGTTTCTTTCAGGCTTCTCTGATTTAGTAGGTGGGGCCTAGTGAATGGGGCCCAAGATGCTTTGTTTTTCATAGATTTCCAAGTGATCTCAGTGTGCAACTAGATTTAGAAACCATACTTACTCCTCCTAATTGCTCCTTGTATTTAGTTTTTCGGTTCATGCATTATAAACTTCTAAGGGCCCAATGTGTAGGTATCATTTCTTATTCATTTTCTGAATCCATCTCCATCCTTTTATGCTAATGCCTAGCACAGGGCTCTGCAAATACTGTGCAGTCGATGAATGGCTAGTGAATGAATGACTGAATAAGTGAATAAACATTTCCAAATAGGTTTTTTTTTCTTTAGGAGGTGAAAAGCACAAACCTCCAAAATCATAGAATGAAGATCATTTGATTTAGAGAATTTATTTTATAAATATGGTGTCAAAGAAGCCAGAAGAAGGAAGAATCTTAGCTTTATCTTAGGTAGTTTTTGCCTTGAGGTTATTAAGAAATAAATGATTCCTTCTAAAGAGAAGTTATACTTTCCATCAGAAGATAGATTATTCACCCCCTCAATGCAGTATATATGAGTTATTTGTACAATATTTCAGAAACAGCAAATTGACTCAGTATAAAAGGAAGCTTACTAAATTATGCTGAAATTTTACCTTGAAATATAAAGCTTCAAAAAATAAAACCAGGAGCTTCTTTTGTTTTAGGAGACTATAAAAACCCAGCCCAACCCAACCCATTGCTGTAGGGTTGATTTCAACTCAGTGACCCTATAGGACAGAGTAGAACTGCCCCACAGGATTTCCAAGGCTGTAAATCTTTATGGAAGCAGACTGCCACATCTTTGTCTCATGGAGCACCTGGTGGGTTTGAACTGCTAACCTTTCAGTTAGCACTGGAGCACTTAACCACTTGTGTCACCAGGGCTCTGCAGGAGATAGATGCAGTGATATAAATTTAATTTATTGCGTCATAGTTTATTTATCAGGTGTTCTGCTTCCAAAGAGTTCATAAACAGACCACCAAGGGAAGGCCTGGAAATTCCTCAGTTAATTTGGATTCCAAAGAGGGACAATCCAGGAAATTTTACCTCAAAGAAAATATGGAACTTGCTTTGCTGTTTGTATACCCTGCCTTCCCTGGAGGCCCTTTGTTGTTAGTTACCATCAAATCGGCACCGATTCAATTTGACCCCATGTACAATAGAACAAAATGTTACCTGCTTTGCCATTTTAATGATCTTTGGTGTGTTCTAATCCATTGTTATGTGTTTTGAGCACCTTCCAACCCAGGGGGGCTCATCTTCCAGTGCTCCATCAGACAATATTCTATTGTGATCCATAGGGTTTTCACTGGCTAATTTTGGGAAGTAGATTGCCAGACCTTTTATTTTTTCCTCCCCTAATCTGTCTTAGTCTGGAAGTTCTGCTGAAATCTTCTTATCATGGGTGGCCCCACTGGTATTTGAAAAACTGGTAGAATAGCTTGCAACATCATAGCAATAGGCAAGCCACCTCAGTATCACAAACTAACCGTTGGGTGGTGGGGAATCCTTTTCTCTTCTCATTAACTCTGGGGTCTAGGATCCTTCTAGAGCAGGACTCAGGCTTCAGAAGGGAGCTGAGCTGAAGAAGAGGCTTGAACTGATTGACTTTAGTGATAAGGTCTGAACCAGCAACCTTGGAAAAGTTACACACGTTGGCCAAAACCATGGAATTAGGAACAGCTTATTTCCAAGTGCTCAGGAGTCTCTGTTAGAGAAATGTTATATGAGTTTTTGGCATCCTTAATGATTTCTATCTTGACCTTAATTAGAATAAATTCATAAAAGGTGTGCTTTGCATCACTGGCACCTGCACTTTATTTTTCATTTTCTTCTGAGATCATAATGCAATAAAGTGTTTAAATTAATGTTGCAGAGATAAAGAAGGCAATAATGGTGAAAGTAAACCATTGGCAGGTTTGCTGTAGCACCATGCAATAACTTGAAAGGTTCGCTGTCAGCTGAAAGCCCAAAGGCATAGCGTGAATGGTGGATGGGAATGTCAATGTTTAAAGATACACATTGCACAAAGGATAAATATGCTGAAGTTAAGATGGACTATGGACTGGTTGGGATATTAGTATCAGCATTGGCTCAGTGACTGTCTGTGAAGTCTGGAATTATGGCTATTCATAATATGACAATTTGTGCCCTGACTTCTATATCTGTAAATATCTGTAAAGCAGCTATTATGACTGCTACTATTACTTCTTCTATTAATATTATTACTGTCCTTGTTGCTGCTTTGTTGTTGGTATGGGCTTGTCCAGTCCAGCCCAACCCAGCAAGGGAACGTGAAGATCTGAGACCCTGAGGAAGCTTGAGATTTGTCTTTGGCATAGATCCCAGAACTGTGACTAGAGTTGGACAAAGCCATGAGAGAGTCAAATCAGATATTAATTTAATACGTATAAAATTTGTGGCTGTCTCAGATAGGGATATTCATAGAAGGCAGAATCCATAAGTTCAAAAGTCTTTAGAATTAGGGAAGACTTTCAAAAAATTTTAAGAACCAAAGAAAAACAGGGTGTTGGTTGCAGACCTTCTGAGATTGTACACCAATCTCAGTGATGAGACCTCTTCATTTTAAGGGCAATGATAGAGTAATGGTTAATAAGGTTTCTTGTGCCTTCTTAGGATTGTGAGCAAGAATCCAGTTGGTGTCTTGGCCAGGAAATCTCTGGTTATTAAGATACCTTACTTTGCTGAGGAGGTACCTCCAAAATGGTTTAAGAAGGGACCATAAAATAGATTCAGGTAACTGATACTTTCTTTAGTGGGTAAGCATCTTTTAACATTGAGAAGACTCAGAATTAATTATAGGAATGTTTAAGAGAATCAAACTCTCATTAATACAATATTTTGGTTGTAAAGAATCAGAGCCATTTTATATTTTGTGCATTCACAATGATCAAGAAAAGTGACCTAATATTGCTATAATAGGCCAGCTTTTTAATTCCAAATTAAAATATGTATTTGGATAATTGATCTCAACATTGAACTTAAGTCAATAGCTTCCTAAGTTTATAAAATATATAAAAACATTTATAAGCTAATATGTTAAATTTACGAGAATTACTGAAATTTCTGGGAAACTTTTGTTTGTTGATAAGACAACTAAAATACTTAAAAAGAAAATAGAATATATTAAATTTATAAATGCTGCTAAAAGGGCATGGGGTTGGCATATTCTGACCTCCTCTAACTTTATAAGTGGAAGACAGAATCACCATCAGCAGCCCAAGGCTTATTTCTATGAGGTCAGACATGCTGCCACCCTCCAGCCTTTTAGTAATTTTGACACCAACCCTCCCTCCCACAGCATTCAGTACTTCTCTGCTGGGTTTGATAATTCCTTGCAATGGCCACACAGAACTCACAGATAATACCCACAATTATGGTAAGTAACAGGCTACAATTCATGTTCAGGAACATGCTCAGGATACAATTCTTCTATCAGGACAGTCTCCCCTCTGCTATGCCCTCAGGCATGCCTCTCTGGCCTTTGGCTTCTGGGCGTGGCCTTTGCCCTGCTCAGGCAAGTGTTAAAAAAGCTCTTTTAGCTCTGCCAATAGGTACACTTAGGTGCCCCACTCCATCAGCAATCTTCCTGCCCAAGGGCACTCAGCTTTCTTGATCCATGGGCCAGAAAGCCCACTGCTCTGTCTCATGCCTCTTGATTCCACTGCTGCCATCTCTCTGCTGGCGTCTCTGCCAGGTGTCTGTCTGCCAGGCATCTCTGCCAAGGATGTCCAGTGTGGGGATCTTGGGTCCAAGGACATATTCCACTCCACCTCCAGCTTTTCTCTCTTAATGGCAGTGAGATACCCCTCTCTGTCTCTGGAAAGGCTCATTTTAAGCCTGGCAGAGTAACAAAACTAACTAGTTCCAACATAAGAGTTCTGCATACCTTATTTGCATGGTCTTACCCAGTAATCTACAACGCCTACAAGGAAGACCTGTTAATATGACTGTTATTCAAATTTATGCCCCAACCACCAAAGCCACAGATGAGGAAATTGAAGAATTTTATCAGCTTCTACAGTCTGAAATTGAA